>NW_004567130.1:17795936-17817839 GCF_000260355.1 Condylura cristata
GAGTTTTCCAATCAGGCACAGGATTGGGCGATGGGCCCGTCATTCTTGGGCCGGACTCCCTGAAAAGGGGTGGACGCTGGGGTCCCGCGGGCGCTGAGCGGCTGTTCTTGGCCTCGGGAGGGAGAAGCGGGCAGGAGGAGAGGCGATCGGACCGCACGCGCACATCCAGTGGCTGACCAGCGAGGAGAAAGAGGAGCGAGCGAGAGGGACAAGCGCCGTGCCGGCCTCAGTGCTCTCTTGCAGCCTCCGGACTCTGGCTCTGGCCCCAGGAACCAGAGGAAAGGAGGACCCGAAGCCCACCGACCCCCCAGCAGGAGATCTCTGGGGTTGGGCAGAGAAGGCACAGGGCTCCGGCAGAGACCGGGCCTCGAGCCCACCCGGCCTCTGACGCCGGCTGTGAGGAGCACCACTGGTTCCGGAGCCTGGTGTCTCTCTGCCACCTCGGTGGGGGCGGGGGGAGGGCAGGTGTGGCTGCCTGGCCCCCCGGGACCGCGGACTGGCACTCCCCCACTTGTCGGTCTGGCGGACTCTGGCGGAGGCAGCTAGCACTTGTGCTTCCAGTGAGCTCTGTGTTTCCCCTGTTTGTGAAGGAGCCCCCACGCCCCCCAACGCGGGGGGAGGTGGGGGGGAGGCAGAGTGTAGCCATGCGGGCCTCTCCCCGTATCCCACCCACCCGGTCAGGCTACCCCTGTTTCTCTTAACTGCCTCAGAATGAGGGTCTGGGGGGGCACCGTGAGTCCTGAGCACCCGTCGCCGTCATCCTAAAAATTCGACATGCTCCAACGCACCACAGGGACAGGACACGGGGACCAGAGGCGAAGCTGACAGATGACGGTCAAAGCGATTTCTAAAGGAGCAGCACCTGCCGGAGACTTGATTAGACTTGAATGAAATCAGCTGGAGAAGTTGGGGACCAGGCTGCCCCTGGGTGGGGCGGGGGGGCTGCCTCGGACAGGGGGGCCCTCCGGGAAACCCCTCTTGGCTGGTCCAGCACCTCGGGGCGCTCAGGTTATGTCGCGCGGTCTCCCGGGTCTGCCGAGGACCTCGGGTCATGGCCGTGTCGCGCTCCACCCCCACAGACGTCCTCGCCTTTCCCCTGGCGCCTCCGGCTTTCTCTGAGGTCCGCGGGTCTGACCAACGTCCCTATCCTGCTTCTCCAACAGGACATGAGGAAGGTCTTGCCTCTGCCAGAGCCAGGTCGGTGGGGCAGGGAGGGGCAAGGTCCCTGCAGCAGGGCCTTCCCTCTGCTCGTGGTCACCCTCCGGCAGAGCCGGGCCTTGTTCTCCACGCGCAGCCTGGCAGGTCCGAGTACTCCCACTGGGGCTGGCCACTCGCCACACTCTTGAGGCCCAACCACTGGGGTGCACTTTCCAAGGGTCTGAAGTCGCACGGAGGGTGCCACAGTCCCTGGCTCCGGGGGTCACTCCAGCCTCACTGCGAGGCTCCCAACCCCGGCACAGCCCTCATTCGTCCTTTCATCACCCGTCCAGGACTAAAGGTCCAGGGTACCGTCCTCCCGCCCCAATAGCGCACCCAGCACTGGGCAGCAGGTGGGCGAGGGGGCTCCAGATGGATCAGTGAGGGGGTTTGGGTTTCTGGCCGGAACAGAGGCTCCTGCTCGTCTGTAATCCAAATAAACACATTCTGCCATTTGACATAATTTATAAAATTATAAATGTATTCTGCTTAACACACAAGCCTTACATGGCTTTGATTTTAAAAAAAAAAAAAAAGTGAAAATCAAACACAAATTCAAACGCCAGGCGCTTCCAGCTGTCCAACACAAGCATCTGAAAGTCGGGGAACCTGTGGAGAGAAACGGGCAGAAGGATGAGTGGCGCTGTTAATGTTTCACAAAATAAAATTGGAAATAACGGAAAGTTGCCGAGCTCATTTCCTTCACCAACAAACAAAAAGAACAGGACAGAATAGAGTGGAAGTCCTGTCTCCCGACCCACCTGCCCCACGTGGACGTCCATCCTCAGGGTCCTGCCAGACGGCACCTGCCATTTTCTGGCTCACCCTGGAGCCCAAATCCTGGTGAAGCCCTCAGAGATCCCGTCACCAAGAAGATGTGGCAGCGAAATGATACATGGACACATTTGAGGGGCAGCCGTAGGCTGACTTCTGGGCAGCCGGCCAAGCCTACGGGGTCAGAGCATCGTCAATGATTACGGCGCCAAGACTCAAATGACGAAGTGAGGAAGGACAAAACATCTGGGGTAACCAGAACCACCTCAAAGAGCCCTGAGAAAGCCAACAAACACTAGAGTCCCTATTTAAAAATGGAATTTTAGGGCCCTCCCTGGTGGCGCAGCGGGTCGGACACAGCACTGTAAAGGAGCAGCAGCCGCTTCACTACAAGTTCCATCCCCGCCCCGGAGGTGACCACATGGCGTGGCTGACCTCTCCTGACCTGCCTGCTGCTCTCCTCGGCACTGTACTTCACCTATCTGCCTGTTTGCTCTCCACTCTGTCTCTGGTGAGTCCTCTCACCACCCCAGCACCTCTGGCTTGTACTCCAGTTCTTTTATGCATTAATAAATAAATCTTAAAAAATAAAAAGGGAATTTTATCTGAAGCAGAAAATAATTTACTCTAAGTGAAAGAGCATCAGAAATATACTGCAGATGCAATGCCAGTGGCCACTCCTCACAGATAATCCTAACGCTGTGGACACACACAGAGGCATGACACCACTGGTCAGGAGGAAACACAAGGACAAAGAAATCACCAGAGCAGGCTCAACCGCTGTGGGTGCATCAAGATGAATCCTCCATAATGGGGAACACCAGCACCAGATGGGCCCACCTGGAAATAACTGGCCGCCAGGGTGCAGCAGCTGGGCTGATGCCCAGGAGACGCCTTGTGGAACCAGGGCTAGAAACAGGATTGCAGACCCCAGAGGCCTCAGGAGGGGGTGATAGCTTTCCCAGAGTGGACCCCACTTGCTGGTGTCCCACCCCCAGTGGGACCTCCTGCCTGCCCTGGGGACCCTCTGTCCCTGGGGCACAGGGCCAAGGGGTTCACACAGTGGACCTTCTGGGCTCTCCTCCCCTCTGGGCTCTGGCCTTTCCCCTGCTACCGTATTTTGGCTGCTGTCCCCTACATGTTGTGTGTCTGCCCTTCTGTTTTGTTGGCTGCCCTTGTGTCCTCAACCTCCAAGGCTCAGGTGTGCCTTGGACACATGCCCACTCCATCTCTAGTGCCCATCCTCAGGCCTGCAGGTCTAGAGCCCACACTCCCAAGGGCCTCTGCTTTTTACAGGCACAGGATGGACCCACAAAGGCCTTAAGCAGAGACATCTAAACCATCTTCACTTCACCCTCCTTCCACCCCCACAGGTCTTTCCCTCAGTGACCTGAAGTTGCAGCCATGACTCCAAAAGGAAACAGTAAAACCAAACACAGTACAACATATATAACAAAATCCAGCCTACCCAGACAGGGAATCCACAGAGGTGTAATGAAAAGCTATTACCACTATCAGATGATCCCTCTACCTGCTGCCCACAGGCCTCCCTCAATCGAGAGAGACCCCTGATCACTCAGGGCTACAGTCATATGCAGGAGTCTCAGGATTCCTGGCATCCACCTGCTGTGGTCTCAGGCACAACTAAACTAACCAAAATCTGAGAAAATGTGGCAGTTTCGATGACAGTTTTGGAGGAAAACATGGCATCTCAGAAAAAAACCTCTGAGAATAAAACAATTCTGAGAATAAATAGTCTTTGACACATTATAAAAGAAGCACCATCTGAGGAAAAATGACACATTAGAAGCAAAAATGAGTAAATACAGGTCTAAGAGAAGAAGAACATGAGGGAAAACATGCTTGGGGCACAAGTGCCTGAAACGCAAAATCTGAGGAAATGTGAAACTTTGGGAAGCAGTATCTGAGGAAAACAAGTCTTCTAGGAAGAAAAATTGAGAAGAAAAACTGTTCACAACAGAATCTGAGATGCATAAGCTGAGGAAAAGTAACACTTTGGGAATGAATGTCTGAGGAAAAAACAGCTCTCTAAGAAGAAAAACCTGAGAAGAAGTAAGCTTGGGACACAAGAGACTCCATCAAAATCTAAGGAAAAATGATACTGTGGTAATCAGCATCTGAGGAAAACACAAGTATTTGAAGAGAAGTGTGAAAGGCACAAGTGTCAGAGACACAAAATCTGAGGAAAAGTGACATTTTGGGAACCAGTGTCTGAGGAAAACACAGGTAACAGAGGAGAAAAACTTATGGAGAATTACTTTTGACACAAGATTTTGAGATAGATAATCTGAGGAAAAGTGACACTTTGGGAACCAGATTCTGAGGAAAACTGAGGTCTCTGAATACACGACCTAATTAGTACTTTTCAGGCAAAAGAGACACGTAAAATCTGAGGAAAAAAGACACTTTGGAACCAGTGGTGAGTAAAACACAGGACTCTGAGGAAAAATAAGCATGGGGCATAAGTGTCAGAGACAAAAACTGAGAACAAGTGAAAATTGGGAATGAGTGTACTAGGAAAATACAAGTGTTTGAGAACAAAAAAGTGAAGAAAAACATGGGGTACATGTGTTGATACACAAAATCTGAGGAAAAGTGACATTAAGGGGAACAATGTCTGAGGAAAATGGGGCCACTGAGGAGAAAACCCTGTGGAGAATTTTAGTTCCTCACAAGTGTCTAATATGGAAAATCTGAGGCAAAAAAGACATTAAAGGAAGAAGAGTCTGAAGAACACACACAACACTGAGAAAAAATAAAACACGAGGAAGGTACATAGTGTTCAAGTCTGAGATGAATATGTGAGAAAAGTGACACTTTGGTAACCAGTGTCTGAAGAAAAACTAGGTCTCTGTGGAGAAAAATCCTGTGGAGAATCACTTTTTGTCACAAATATCTGAGAGGCAAATTCTGAGGAAAAGTGACACTATGGGAACCACTGTCTGAGGAAATTGCAGTTCTCTGAGGAGAAAATACTATAGAGAATTTCAGTTTAACATAAGTGTCTCAGATAAAAAATCTGAGGAAATGTGACCCTAAGGAAACCTGTGTCTGAAGAAAACACACGACTCTGAGTAAAAAATAAATAAAACATGAGGAGATATGTACACAGGGTACATGTCTGAGATGCAATATCTGCGGAAAAGTGACATTAAGGGAACCAGTATCTGAAGAATACAAAAGTCTCTAAGGAGAAAATCCTGTGGAGAAAGACTGCTCAGCACAAACGTCTGAGATGCAGTTCTGTGAGGAGAAAATCCTGTGGAGACATTTAGTTCATCATAAGTATGTGAGATGGAAAATCTGAGGAAAAGTCACCTTAAGGAAACCAGCGGCTGAAGAAAACATACGTCTCTGAGTAAAAAATAAATAAAGAGAAGTGCATAGTGCACGTCTGAGATACAATATCTGAGGAAGAGTGACGCTGGGAACCAGTGTCTGAAGGAAACACAGGTCTCTGAGCAGAGCATCTTGTGGAGAATGACTGTTCGGCACAAACACCTGGGGTGCAAAATCTGAGGAAAAGTGACACTTTGGGAACCAGCATCTGAGGAAAATGCAGGTCTCTGAAGACAAATCCTGTGGAGCATTTCAGTTCGTCATTAAGTGTCTGAGACAGAAAATCTGAGGAAAAGTGACCATAAGGGAACCCATTGCTGAAGAAAACAGACATTACTGAGAAAAGAAAAGGAAAAAAAAAAAAAGTGAGGAGAATCACATACTCTAAGTAACTGAGATGCAATATCTGAGGAAACGTGAACTACGGAAACCAGTGTCTCAGGAAAATTCAGGTCTTAGGGGAACATTCTGGGGAGAATTTCAGTTTGTCATAAGTGTCTGAGATGGAAAATCTGAGGAAAAGTCACCTTAAGGAAGCCCATATGTGAAGAAAACACATGTCACTGAGAAAAAAATAACATGAGAAGTACAGACTGTACAAGTTTGAGATGCAAAACTCTGAGCAAAAGTAACACTTTTTCTGAAGAAAAGGAAGGTCTCTGTTGAGAAAATCCTGTGGAGAATGACTGTTCGGCACAAATGTCGGAGACATGAAATCTGGGAAATGTGAGTGACATCGATGGAACCCGTCTAAGAAGAAAACACACATCTTTGAGTTCAAAAAATAAGTGAAGAGAACACATAGCATACATGTCTGAGATGCAGTAAGTGTGGAAAAGTGACACTTTTGGAAACAGTGTCTGAGGAAAATGTAGGTCTCTGAGAGGACAAAGTTGTGTAGAATTACTCTTTGTGACAAGCGCCAGAGCAGACAACCTGAGGAAAAGTGACACTTTGGGAACCAGTGTCTAGGAAAACACAGGCCTCTGAAAAGAACGACTCTTTGGGCACAGTGTCTGAGATGTAAAATCTTAGGAAAGGTGACATTTTTGGAACCAGTATCAGCAAAACACAGGCATCGGAGGAGAAAATCTGAGTACTTTCAGATTTTCTGAGGAAAAGTGGTACTTTGGGAACCAGTGTCTGAGGAAAACACAGGTGTTGGAGGAGAAAATCCTGAGAAGAAGTACTCTTCAGGACAAGTGTCTGGTGTGCAAAATCTGAGGGAAAGTGACACTTTGGGAGCCAGTATCTGGAGGAAAACATAGGCATCCGAGGAGAAGTACTCCAGGGGCACACGTGTTCAAAGTACAAAATCTGAGGAAAAATGTCGCTCTGGGAACCAATGTCTGAATAGAAGTCGGGCCTCTGAGAAGAAAAATATGAAAGTACTATTGAGGTAGTAGTGACCAAGATACAAAATGAGGGAAAATGACATGTTGGCCATGAGTAAGTGAAGGAAGGACTGCCACTCGAGGAGAAAAACCAGAGGAGAATTAACTTCGGGCATAAGTGTCTGAGACCCAAAGTCTGAGGAAAACTAATCTTCAGGATCCAGTGTCTGAGGAGATGACAAGCCTCTGGAAAAAACCTGAAAAGTATTCTTTGTGCACAATTTTCCGAGGCACAAAATCTTAGTATAAAAAGACACTTGTGCATGAGGGTACTACTTTTTCATCTTTAGATTTTTTTCTACTTTGTCTATACCCAAGGTAGAATTTATTACAAAAGCAAAGGTAAGTAAGGGACATGCACAGACCCTGGCGGACAGAAGGCGGTGCAAACGCAAACGTTTTGTATAAAGAGACACCTGCAGAGTCACAGGTGGGCGGGAGAGCTGCCGCCATCTCCAGGGCATTTTTAAAAACTAGACGCACATCTTTACACTGAATGTTATCTTTGGCTCATTGTAATGATAACAATAATCAGTAGCATTTTAGACCATGGAGGTGTGTGCTTCAATACTGGAAAGAGAATTACCAACAGTGATGTACCAGTATCTGAACTTCATAACTATAAATAACCCCAATAATCCAATCACAAAATAATACACGTTCTCAGATTTTTTTGTCAACAGAAAAAACGTGCATAAGAAAACAATCTCATTAAGACTAACGTCTCGAGGACACGGGTCACTGCTGCTGGTGTGATGTTTTCCATTGTATAGATGAGACAAACCTCAACTTTAACAATAAAGGGGTGTCTCATCCTGGGCAGCACCGCAGCTGCTGCTGAGGCCCCGCCCTCATCAACTGTTCTAGAGCTCCAGGAATGCCCTAGTAGGTGCTGCAGACCTCTCCTGACCGGACCACTGCTCCCCTCAGTGGCGTCCATCTGCCTGTTCTGCTCCCCACTCTGTCTCTGGTGAATCCTCTCACCCCCTGCACCTCTGGCCCGTACCCCAGTTCTGTATGAATAAATAAATAAATCTTAGAGAAAGGGACAGTGAATCATCTATGAAATGTCTGTCCCCAGGTGAATGACTGAAATTCATCCCTGAAATTGGGGCGACCTGCTTAGCCTCAGATGTCAGGAAAGAAAAGGTGCCAGAGCTTAGGAGTCAGTGTCTCAGCTGCCCCCGTGAAGAAACTGCACCCTGGAGGTGACAGTGCTCAGCGTCCCTGCTGCGGGGTTTCTTGGGTGTGTCCTGTAGTGATGCAGAGAGGGTCGCTGCCTCCATGACACAGCATCGGTTACTAACAACCCGTCTTAGGAGACCAGAGACATGCAGCAAGCATGTGGCTGCCGTGTGGCTTCTGGTTACTCACAGGCTGAGGATGGCCGGACTCTATTCAGGGACAGTCTGAGGTCACCGTGTGAACACGGATGCAAACTCCAGGCCCTTCCAGCTGTGAAACACAACCGTCTGAAAGTCGTGACACCTGGTGAGAAAAAGGCAAAATGGTGAGTGACGCTGTGATGTTTCACAAAAGAAGCTTTGAAAGAACTGAAAGTGTGTAAGAGGCAAAACCTGAGAAAAAGTGACACGTTGGGAACCAGTGTCTGACTAATACTCAGGAGAAGAAGTTCTTGGACAAGTATCTGAGATGCAAAATCCAAGTCGAAATGACACTTTGGGAACTAGCGTGTGAGAAAACACAATACTCTGAGGAGATGTACCCTTGGGACAAAAGAGCTCGAGACACAAACACGGGGGGAGATTACACTTTGGGAGCCAGTGACTGAGGGACACACGACTCTGAGAAGGAAAACATGAGAAGTACTCTTAGGCATAGGTGTCTGAGACTCAAAATCCAAGGAAAGGTGACACTCTGGGAACCAGTGTAGGGCCTGAGGAGAGTACTCTTGGCGCACAAGTGTCTGAGACATAAAAGGAGAGAAAAGGACACTTTGGCAGTCAGCGTCAGCGGACAATGCAGGCCTCTGAGGACAAAAACCGAAGAAGTGCTCTTAAGTGCAAGTTTTGGAGGCGCTAATCTGAGGACAGATGACACTATGGGAGTCAGTGTGCCAAGAGAACTGTCCTCTGAGGAGGAAAACTGGAAGCATTCTTGGGGCAAGCGTGTTTGAGACAAAAATACAGAGGAAATAGGACACTTTGGAAACAGGTAGTTGAGGAAGACACAGACCACAGAGGAAAAAAGCCTGAGAAGTTCTCTGGGGGGAATTTTGACTGAGACACAAAATCTGCTTAAAGAGACACTTTGGGGACCAGTGTCTGAGGAGAAAAACCTGAGGTGAACACTCTTGAAGCACAAGTTGCTGATGAACAATATGAGGAAAACGACACTTTGGAAGCAGGCCTGAGAAAAATGCTGGCCTCTGAGAAGAAATATTCAGAGATGTAAAATCTGAGGAACAGACATACTTTGGGAACCAGCATTGGAAGAAATCACAGGTCTCATAGAAGATAAACCTGAGGGAAAGTTCTCTTCGGAACAGGTACCTGAGTTGCAAAACCAGAGGCAAAATTACACCCTGATAACCAGTTTCTGAGGAAACACAGGTTTCCAACAAGAAAAACCTGAGGGAAGTACTCCAAGATGCAAGTATTTGAGATGCAGATCTGAGGGAAAGTGCTACTTTTGGAAACAGTATGTGAGGAAAACACATGCCTCCCAGGGAAAAAATCTCGGAGAAATATTCCATGGCTGTAAGTGTCCAAGATTGAGGAAAATTGACACTTTGGTAAGCAATGCCTGAGGAAAACATGGGCATTTGATGGAAAAAACTTGGAGTTGTACTTTTGTCTTAGGTATCAGAGATACAAATTCTGAGCTGAAATGAAATTTTGGGAACCAGTGTCTGAGGAAAGACGGGCATTTCAGAAAGAAACCTAGGGAAAGTACTCTTTGGCACAAAGGTCAGAGGCACAAAATCTGAGGTGTAATGAGATTTTGGGAACAAATGTCTGAGAAGAAGACAGTCATCTGTGGAAAAAATCTGAAGAGAAATATTCTTTGGCACAAGTATTGGAGCCACAAAGCTGAGGAGAAATGACACTTAGGAAATTAATGTGTAAGAAAAATGGGCATCTCAGGAAAAGAAACTGAGAGAAGTATACAGGGGGACAGGGGTACGAGACAAAAAAAATCTGAGGTGAGGTGAGTCTTTTGAAACTAGTGTCTGAAAAAAATTCACAGACCTCTGAAGAGGAAATCTGGAAAAGTACACTTTAGACTCCAGTATCGGAGGTGACAAGTCACTGGAGTGACATTTTGGGAACCAACATCCGAAGAGAAGATGGGCATTTGAGGAAAAGCTTGAGGAAAAGAATTCTTCGGCAAAAGTGTTGGAGGTCCAAACTCTGAGGAGACGTTGCACTTCGGGAACTAATGTCTCAGGAGAAGACGGGTATTAGAGGACAAAAACCTGAGAAGTAATCTTCAGGCACAAGAGGCAAGAAATCTGAGGCAAAATGACTCTTTGGGAACTAGTATCTAAGGAGAAGATGTGCACTAAAGGAGAAAGACCCGAGGAGAAGTATACTTGGCACAAGTGTCGGAGACCTAAAACCTGAGGCAAAACGACTGTATGGAAACCAGTGTCTAGTACAGCACAGGCCTCTGAGGAGAAAAACCTGAGGAACGAACAAGTGTCTGAGACACAAAGAATTATGAAAATGACACTTGGGGAAATGGTGTCTGAGGAAAATGCAGCCATGTGAAGTACTCTTAGGCACAAGTTTCAGAGATACAAACTTGAAGGAAAATGACACTTTGGGCACCAAGGTCTGAGGAAACCATAGGTTTCTGAGGAGAAACACCTGAGGAGAAGTACTCTTCAGGTACAAGTGTCTGAATGAAAATTCTGAGGAAAAAGAACACTTTGGGACCAGGGTCGAAGGGAAACACAGGGGTCTAAGGGGGAAAAAAAAAAAAAACAGAGGTGAAGTGCTCTATGCACAAATGTTGGAGGAAAAATATCTGAGAAAAATTGACAGTTGGAAATCCAGAATTTGAGAAAAACAACAACAACAAAACAGGAAAGCGGAGAAGTACTCTCCGGGACAAGTATTTAGACACAAAATTTGAGATGAAAGATTCTTTGTGTACCAACATCTGAGGAGAAGATGGGACTCTGAGGAGAAAACCTGAGAAGTACTCTTTGGGCACGAGGGGCTGGAAGACAAAAAGCTGAGGCAAAATGGCACTTTGGGAAGCAATGGCTAAGAAGATTGGTATCTTAAAAAAAAAAAAAACTGAGAGGTCCTCTTTGGGAACAATTATTAGATATATAAAATCATAGCCAAAATGACATCTAAGGACCATTGCCTGAGAAGAAGAGAGGATCTGAAGGGAAGGGGGAAAAAACTGATGAGAAGAATTCCTTGGTCTCAAGTGTCAGAGATGCAAAATCTGAGTCTAATTGACATTGGACATTAGTGTCTGAGGAAAGGACAGGCTCTGAGGAGAAAAACCTGAGAAATCCTCTTTGGGCAAAAGTGTCTCAGATGCAAAATGTGATGAGAAATGACTCTCCGGGATCCAGTGTCTGAGGAGACGACAGGTCTATGTGGAGAAATCCTGAGGAGGATCCTTTGTACACAAATGCCTCAGGTGCAGAATCTTAGGATGACACAGAGCTATTGTTTATCAGCAGAGACCTTTCTACTTTGTCTAAATTCAGGAAATTCTTTAAAAACTAGACACACATCTTTATACTCAGTGTTACCTTCAGTTCACTGTAATGATAAAAATAATAAGGACCATTTCAGACCATGGATGCATGCTCTTCAACACTGGAAAGGAATTACTGAGTGACAGGCAAGTAAGTAAACTTTACAACTATTTAAATAGCACTTACAGTCCAATCATCCAACCACATAAATCCATTGAGAATGTTTGCCAACAGAAAAGAAAAGAAAAAAAAAGGCGTAAGAGAACAATCCCCACGAAGACCAACATCTGGAGGACCCTGGTCACTGCTGCTGGTGTGATGTTTCCCGTTTGTAAAGATGAGACAACCCTGAACTTCAACAACTGAAGGGGGGTCTCCTCCTGACAACACCGCAGCCACTGCGGAGGCCCCTTCCCTGTCAACTATTCTGGAGCTCCAGGAATGCCCCGGCAGGAGCAGCAGTTATGCCTGTGGTATGTTATAGTTAGAGAAAAGGCTGTTTATGGCTGCAGTCTCTCACAAGCTGCAACCACGTTTGGGGTGAGAACTACTGTAAAACTATGAAGTAAAAGCACATGTGAAGTGAATGACAGCATTTGCACGTGATGCAATGACACCTTAAAGGTTTTAACCTGAGGCTTGGACCTTATGGAGGACACCCGACACCACGGAGCTGTTCGAGGCTGGACAGGGTCTCCCGCACTCCGCCCCTCGCCCATCCCTCTGCATCGCCTCTGTGGAGTCTTCTCCAGAGGAGTAAACAAAGGGGAATAGGAACAGCTGGGGCGACATCACCCTCAAAGTCTTCAGAACAGCAAGGGACAATCACCAGCACACAGACACACATCCCCGCCCCCACCACCGAGTGGGAGAAGTCACACACCACACCACAGGCAGGGACTGCATCAGAGACCGACCGAGGGCTCACACAGCTCCAACAATGGGCAGAAGAATGAAAAAGACACTTCAAGGAAGAAACGCAAATGGCCAACAGATACAGAGAGTTCAGCATCAGCCATGTCAGGAAATGTAGATCAAACCACAAGAGACACCGCAGCCTCACTCGGGGAGGAGGGCCACGGTAACAAAGGGAAACCACGGGGGACAGCAGCTGCAGGAGAAGCGGCGGCGGCGAAGGAGACGCCCCACGGCGGTGGGAGCGCGGACAGGCCCAGCCACCGTGGAGGGCTGTGCGGGGCTCCTCAGACACCGTAAAGGGACGGACACGGCACCCCGGCGACCCCAGTCCTAGGAATCTACCCAAAGACAAAACGCAGGAGACCTGCACTCCTGTGTCTGCTGCAGCAGTATTTACAATCGCTGAGACAACGTATACACCCCCAGACAGACCAAGGAGGCTAACAGTGGCGATATTCTTACGCAGTGGAATATTACGGAGCAATCAAAAGGACAATTGCTGGAAGGGACTATGCTGGCCACAGGAAGTCTGGGTGCTACAGTCACAGACAGCGGATCTCTCAGAGAAGCATGCTCAAGTGTGTCTTCCCCCTTGGGTGACAACTTTGTCTTCTTCATGATGAGATGGTTCTGTCAGGTAACCTTTACCAAGTTTGCCTTTCCCTATTCGTTCCCTTGTTGGACAGCTTTGTCCTGCATGCCAAGGAAAGGGCAGTTACACAGCAGCTGTTGAATAAACAAGCTGGAGCCCCCACCTACTTCTCTGTGCTGGGTCCTGCCCTCCCCTCACCCCTGCAGAGCCTGCCCTTCCCCCTTTTGTTTCCCTTTGTATGAATGACCCTGCACCCTGCCCAACAGCGGGACTGTGGTGTTTCAGGAGGGAGTCTGTGCCCTCCTCCTCGGTCGACCCATTCAACCATTGTTTTTCCTCAAACTGTTTCCTTTTATTGGCGGAGGGAGACTAAGGCCGGCGTTCCTGGGAGCAACAAGACCCCTGCGCCTGGCAAAGGCCAAGGGCGCCGCCTGGCAGAGGGAGGGCGCGGCGCCCCCTGGTGGCGAGGAAGCGGTGGTGCGGCGGACGGGGAGCGAGCGGGGAGCAGGGGGCCTGGGGAGGCGCAGATCCCGCGCAGCTTCCCAAGTCTTCCAGGCGCGGCCGTTCCTTAGCGACCCCGACAGCGACGACGCTGCCGCTGCGCAGCGTTGACAGCCCCGGAACCCTGCGACTCACCTCCCCGGGTGGCCGGGGGGGCCAACATGGAGGAGCCCCGCGACGATTTCTCCTACGCTGTTCCCCGGGATCCTTCTCTGTCCGCGGAGCCCGAGGCCGCCCCGCCGTGCCCCGCCCTGAGGACCCCGGCCCGCGTTTCCCACCTCGCCGCCCCCAAAGGGCGCAACCTTGTTGAAACGCAGGGGCAAGGAAAGGGCCAAGGGAGAAGGGGCCGGCGGAGGGCGGGAGCGCTGCGCCGCGCCCCCTGGCGGCTGGGGGAGGGGTGTCGGGACCCCGGGCTGAGGAGAGGGGGCGGCCAGCCAGGCGGGGAGCCCGGCGCTGCACCGCACCGGTCCTGGGCGCGAGGCAGGTTCCCACAGGCCGCCGCGGTCCAGGCGCACAGACGCTGCAGTGGGCGCTGCTCTGACAGCCCAGGGGTCCTGCCCGGCCGCGAGCACCCCGCTGGGGTGCCAAGGTATCGGTCACGCGTGGGGGGTCAGCAGGGGGTGCTGCGTGGCCGCCCGCTCCCGTGTAGGTGGCGTGCCTGCGGTGTGACCGGCCACGTGTGGGGCGCGGCTGCGGCGCCCCCCCCCCCACCGTCACGCGCGCCCGTCCTGTGTCCTGGGCAGGGGCGCCCCTCCCTGCCCTTGCCGGGGCTCCTGCCCGCTGCCCCGGGGTCCCGCCACCGGGTGGGGGGATGTTCTCTCCAGCCGTCTGCGCTGTGGCCTCCGCGATGCAGTAAGCACGGTCGCGGGCTGGGGGGCCCAGGCCGAGGAAGGGGAAGCTGTGGGGGAACCCGGGGCGTCCGGGGTGGGGGCGCCACCCTGCGGGGAAGCACAGCCGGCAGGAGGAGCCCCGCACAGTAAGGCCTGGCGGTCACTCACAAGGGACAGGGCTGTGCTGAGTCTGGGGAGTCTTTGGAGGACAGGGCCCACCGGGGCGTGTCCGAGGCCCGCTCGCAGAGGGAGGGTGCAGCGAGGTGGGCAACGATCTGCTGAGGAGGGCTCTGGCGTCCACTAGTCCACTACGTAAGGAATAAGCTCGGGGCCCTCCCTGGAGGCGCAAGGGCTTCAAGCAAGGCACCACGCAATCTTTCCTTGCAAAAACACCCACCAGCACTGTGCTAGGGTCACCGACACTGGATGCGATCTAGCTGAAAAGACCCGGAAACAGTCCCATGCAGTCCTGGAGGGCAGAATGTGGAGGGCTGAGGTGGCTTCTCCCTAGCGGCTGCCAGACCCCAGGTCTTGCCTCCCCATCCTCTGCTGTGCCCAGTCGCCCACTCTCACCACCGCGAGTGCAGAACTTGTCGCGAAGAGCAAGGAAAAGTTACTGCAGAGGCTGGTGGCAGATTGCAAATGGGGTTTGAGGATCTCGGTTTGAACCCCCAGGGTGCCAGGTTGTGGGAATTGGGACACTTGGTATTTTTTTAATGACAGCTGTCATTTGCAGTTTTTTGGGAGGCAGGGATTGGGTGATAATAAGGAGAGGCACCCTATTGTTTCTCTGAAAGCCTCTGGGGGGGAAATGGTAACCGACTGGTCCAGCTGCCACTACCAACTGTGGCCTAGGAAGAAGCTCCTGTTCCTGTTTCCCTGCGGGAGCCCAGGAAGACCCAACAGTGGGGAAATGACTGACTGTGAGGGCTGCACTGGTGGGGGGAGGCGGCCGTCCTGCTTTCTGGGCCCAGAAGCTGAGCCGAAAGGGCACCTCCAGCTGTCCTCTTGGAGACGGTGCCCTTCCGGAGGGCGCCCAGCAAGGCCCACAGTGCAGCACCTGGCAAGGACCAGGCAGTGCCAGCTGGAGGACTGTCCAGTGGCCCTGGCGCTCTGAGGAGCCCCTGGGGTGTTGCACCAAATCCAGCAAGGCCGCAGGCTGGCGGGGGCCCCGCTGTCCGCGCCTGCTCTTTGCCAAAGATGGTGGCTGCCACCCCATAGCCAGTGTCCACCGCCACAGCCCGGCCACTGCAGCACCTGGGGGCCGGTGGGGCCGTGGCTGCAGATCCTGGCCGGCAGGACCACACCAGCACAGCTGCTGGCCTCAGCGCGCCACCCTGGGCTCCTGCCCCAGGCCCCTTTCCACCTCTATCCACCCCCAAGGTCTCGAACTTCTAGTCCCCCATGGGCCCAGCCCACCAGGGGCGTGGGCGGTACTTATGCCAGTGTGTTTGTGGGACGTGTCCCCCCAAGACCCTCGGGCCACAGCGCCCTAGAGACGCGGACCTCGGTGGCAGCAACCACTGCCCTGTGCTGGCCCAAGCGCTTAACTGAGCAGCGGCCCAGAGGGGCTGCGGTGTGGCGTCAGCCTCGACGGGCCACGGGGCCTGGTCTCAGGAGGCACCGTATGCCCCGCTGACACCCATCACCAACCCCTGTGCCCCCCAGGGGCGGAGCGAGCAGCTGCTGCCTGCGCCCATGGGGATCCCTGGCCTAGGCCCACCCAGCCTGGAGAGTGCAGGGGGCCCCAAAAGACACACACACTTCTCTCCAAATGCAAAAAAATATTCTCCAGATGCAACTAGCTCAGAGGTGGAAACGAGACCGCCGGGAGGCAGCCCCCCTGCAGACTCCGGGCTGCCCGGCCGTGCTGCCCGATGTGCCCCGAAGAGGCCCCGGTCCGCCCCAGCCTGCACCCCACGTGGAAGCAGCTGAGCGGAGTCGGAGTCAGAGCCTGAGCTGGGGCCCACAGCAGAGGCCGCTTCCTTCCAGCCCAGGCTGGGGCGCGCCAGGTGGGAGGTGGCAAGGGGCACTGAGGTCTCTGGCTGGCCGGCAGCTTCGCTGGACCCGGCCAGGCCCGGCCCGTGGCCTCAGTCCTCTCGCAGGTAGGCCTCGGGCAGGTAGGGCTCGGGCTCGGGCTCTGGCCGCTGCCCCGCGGATCCCACAGGCCCCTGCGTCTTCCGGCGGAGCTCCTCCGTCTGTGCCTCTGCCAGCCGGGCCTCCGCCTTCTGGGAGAGCTGGCGCACCTCCTGCACCTGCGACTTCACCAGCTGGATGTGGCTCCGGGCCGTAACCGAGGCCTGGTCAGCTCCTGTGGGGGAGGGAGGGATGAGGAAGCCCGGTGGCTTGGGCCACCTGCGGGCTGCTGCCCCCTCCCTGGTGGCTAAGCCCTGTGCCCTGCCTCCCCCCAACCCCCCAGTTCCCAAAGGCACTGTCTGTCTGACAAACTATGGGGACAGTCGGTGTCCTGTCTCCCTGCCCTGGGGGTGGAGGCCCTCACTCAGAACAGACGGGTGCAACCGGTAATCCACACGCTCCACACAGCGCTGTGCTTCCCGCACAGTCATTTCAGAGCCAAGCTGATTGCGCCCACGGGCCACCGGTGGCCCCCATGCCAGGGGCTGGCTGCTGCCCATCGTGACCACACAGACCAGGGTGTCTCCTCTCCCTGCATGGGACACGGCTCTGCGCAGAGGGGGTCGGCAGACGCCACCCCTCGTCCCTGGCCCTGGCAGGGTTCTGCCCACACCCCCAGCCGGCAGGGCCACTTAACCACTACTGAAGTATTTTTCTACTCACGACTGTGCTGACGCCTCAATCTTTCGTCATTCATCAAGGCGTATGTCGATCTCAGGTAGTGACTGATGTCGAGCTTTTCCCTAATGCTGGATTATTGTGTTAAAAATATCTATTTTTTTTTTTCTAAAAAATTGGTTTTGAGGCTAAGTGACCATCTGCTTTGCAGCAAGACTGACCACTGACACCGGCTGTTTGGTGCGGCTTTACGTGGTCGCCGTGATCATTTCCCACGTCCTGGTAACCCTGTGACACAGGAATTGTGTCTAGAGCTGATTACAATTTCCTACAAAACATCCTCACCTAGGGCCCAGGGCCCACTTTGGGGTCACACTCGGGATTGTACCTATTTTTATAACTACTCGTCTCCTTTGGAGTCTTCCTGGATTTATATGCCACCTCATCTAACTGAAAACCTTCTAGGACCCTCCCTGGGGGCGCACCAGGTGAGGACGCAGCCCTGCAAGCTGGCCCCAGCTGCTTCTGCGTGAGTTCGATCCCTGCCCACCCCGGAGGTGACCACAGGGCGTGGCAGGCCTCTCCTGACCCACCCGCTGAGCCCCTCAGCAGTGTACCTCATCCTCTGCCTGTCCTACACCCCACTCCTTCCCTGGAGAGTCCTCTCAGCGCCCCTGCGCCTCTGGTCTGTACCCAAGTTCTGTATACATAAATCTTTAAAAAAAAAACTCAGGTGGTGGCCTTTTCTGATGTTGCTCAGTCTTTTTGCCTCTTTGATAAACTTACTTTCAAAATCTGGTATTTTTTCATTTGGGATCTAATTTGCTCATTCTTTTCAACTTGCTGGGTTGTCTTCTTCCCAGTGTTTCCGGGTGAGTGAACATTCCTGCCACTCACAGCACTATTCGTGAGTCTCTTTAAATGTGTCACTTTCTCTCAGAGCAGCTCTGCTTACAAAGCTCTGGGTCTGCTTATCATCCTTTTAAATATCTTTAAATTTCCATTGTGATTTCTCCTTTACCCATCTTAAAACGTTGTAATTGTAAGGAATATTTGCTGCGGGGAGGGCTATGACCGTATCCAGTCTCTGTCACCTGGTACAAAATTAACTTCGGTGTATGTTCTGCTAGAGGCTGAAGACTTGTTTAAAAAAATACAGATGTGTGATGTGGTCGGGGCTGGGATTACACTCAGTGAAGTAAGCCAGAAAGAAAAATACTGAAAGGCTCACTCAGGATGCAGAGGAAACAGAAAAGGGATCAGGAAAAAAAGTAATAAAGTAAAATCCCTGCCAGGCAACTACAGATCAGAGACGTTCTGGGGGGAGGGGGGTGTGGTGGGACACAGTGACTGGGTACCGGGGATTTCATGGGGAAGCCACACACTGCACAAAAATGAAGGGCGATGTAGCGCGTGTGTGAGAACATTGAGAAAACAGCGCTGGCCACAGTGAAGAGAAAAAAAAACATGTCTGCACAGCAGAGATGGGGTGTAGGCCAGCGGTGCAGGTAGCCGAGGATTCACCAGAGACAGTGGGGCGCAGCCGGGAGGCAGGAGCGGCCAGCTGCGTCCCGCAGTCATTCCCTGGCTGGGACAGCTTCGTGCTGCTGTGCGCTTTAACGGCCACGGCACCAGCAAGGGCCCCGAAGACTCTGAGGGGGCCAAAGCTCTCCACTAGTGCAGGCAGCTCTGGTTGACCATCCTAAGTCGCCCTGTTCCGCCTCTTGCTAAGCTTGATCTTCTGGGTCTTGACCTCAGAGCTGTGTCCGATGTGCCCGATGACGCGTTTCCTGACACAGGTCTCTGAAGCGCACCTGTCTGCCCCTCTGGGTGCGTCCTCACCAGTCCCTTTCTACGTTGTCATCCAGAACAGCTTCCTTTTCCACGCCACTGCACGGTGCCTTTGGCCTCAGGGGCTGCCTCACGTGCATTTTCCTTTCAGACGCCCCGTAAGCGCCTCAGCGGTCCCAGCACGAAACCCTTGCAGGCGGCTGCCTGAGCACGCGTCACCCGTGGATGCCGGGGTGTTCCCAAGCAGCTTCGTGCCGAGGCGAGCAGTTTCACAGGGACAGGGATAGCCCGTCCCGCGGGGTGGTCCACTGTGGAGTCGAGCCCTAGACACTCCCGACGGCCTTCGACAACAGCTCCAGTAGAGGAAAAGGAGCCCTTGGTCCTGCAGCTGACTGCTCTGCCAGTTTCTGGGGGGCTGGGGGGTCGCTCGTCGTCGTTCACAGCTTGATCTTTAAGTAACTGTCATCTTGTTACTGTGTCTCTGTGAGGAGATGTCGCTGGATTTCTTTGACACAACATGACCGTGCCCCCCCACCCCCACCCCCAGTGTGCTCGCAGGTTCACTGCTGCTTGAGCTGACCCCCAGGTCACGCTGCAATGTCTCATCGCTGGGCTTTGTGACCTGCTGTCCTGCTGCCACACAGCAGGAGCTCTCGCCCCGCCCTCCCACCTTTTTGTGGAGCTTAGCAGCTTCTGCTTCTAAACTAAACGGCTACGATTCGCCATTGCTTCAAAATTGCTGACAAGCTCCCTGGACCTCCACGTGACCTGAGCTGCATCTCTGTGAGCCAGTTTCCTTGGGGTGAGCGACTCAGGCAAAGCTGCACGGTAACAACTGAATTCTGAGCGGTGAACCTGACGTCGCACATGCGCATCGCGTTTTCCTGACCGCACCCGGGGGGACGGTGAGGTGCCATCCCCTGGGGACCAGGCTTCTCCTCCCAGGCTCCTTGTCCAGAAAGCCCACGTGGCTGGTGAGGCTGCTCTGCCCGCGCATGCAGCCCCACTTCCACGCTCGAACCGCGCGCTCAGCGCCGCATGGCCCTCTCCTTGGGCGCTCAGCCTGCAGGCGAGTGCGGAGCCTGTCCACAGCCAGCTGGGCCCACAGCAGCGCCAGGCGCTGTTTCCCCCCACCCCCCCACCCCCTCGCGTCCCCCTCTTGCCGAAGTTTCCGGACTCCCAGCTTTGCCCAGAGGCCTCTGAGCCCGGCCCCAGGGCCTGGCCTGACGAGCACTTCAGCACGCTGCTTTTCTTAGCCACAGCGGCTTGCGCAAACACCTGACCAGCCCAACGCCTTCATCTCCGGGGGGGTGTGGGGGTGGAGACATGGCAGCCCCTCTCGGCCTTGACAGACGAGGTCCCACAAGTGGCCTCCAGGCCCCGCCTCCCACCCCCACCTGCCAGAGGTCTCGGGTCTCCCCCTGCGTGTCGTCATGACTGGTCGTCCGTTGCCTAGTCACGGGAACGGCAGACGGCTACTGAGAAGCAGCGAGACCCGCAAAGCGGTGGCCTGGCCCCTCCGCTCTCTGGACAGTGGCCGTCTCCTGCCCTGCCTGGCTTGCAGGCTCACTCTGCCGCTGTGGCGACGTGCTGGGAGTGGAGACGCGGCCTTGGCCACCCAGCCACTCGCCCCACAGCGCCGAGCCGCCCGTGCTTACCACTCTGGTACGCAGCCTCCGCCGCCATCTCTGAGAGGCTGACTGCCGTCATCCAGGTGGTTTCCAGCTTCAGGTACTCCTGCTGCTTTGAGGTCATCTGTCAAGCGGTGCAAGGAGCATAAGGGGGGCGGCCGCGAAGGGCGCCCTGCGGCTGCGCGCCGGCCACCTGGGGGCAGGTCCGCGTACCTCGACTCTGGCCCCGATGATCACCTGCCACACCTGGTCCTCCTCCTGCGAGCTCATCTTCCCCAGCAGGCTCGCGTATTGCCGGTACAGAGAAACCAGCGTGTAAACTGCCTGCAGACAAAGTCCAGTGGTGACTCACCAGATGAGGGCCTGGGGAGCGCAGGGCCCGCCTGCCGTGCTTAAGCCAGCTGACCGCAGGCGTGCATCTCCCTCGCCCTCTTAAGAGCGCCTCAGCAGCACAGCGAAGAGCCAGGCACACAGGATCACAACCGGGGCTGGGGAGGGCCAGACACGCAGGCGGGACCCACACGTCCCTGTGACCCAGAGGCCCGGGCGGTGCGCAAGGCGTCCTCGCAGGGCAGCCGGAGCTGCGAGCCCTGAGCCCCGGTTGCAGCTGGCCCGCATCCCCCCAGCCCTCAGCCAGGAGGTGCAGACCGGAGCTGCCTGACGGAGCAGTGCGGGGCACGCACCTTGGTGTACTCGGTAACCGCCTCGATGAGCGCGTACGTGGTTTGGGAGAGAAAGGTGGACGTGCTGTCGGTCACCAGAGACACGGCCCTCCGCAGCAGCGCGTCGTTGCTGAGCACCGGAGGCTCCGACTTCTGGAAGACAAAACCCTCAGCCTCCGCGCCCGCCCTGCCAAGGCCAGCGCAGGACTACAGCGGGGCGCTCCGGGTCTCTGCCCGGTGGCCAGCAGCTGTCCGCAGTCCTCGTCCTCGTGGGCACACGCCTGGGCTGGGGGACCTGCGCTGCCCCAGGGGACTTGGGCACGCGGCTGCGCGTGAGAGCCACTGCAGCCGGGTCCAACCCCCGGCAGGGCTGCTCCGACTCCCCGCTGCCCCTCAGCACCCCAGTCCTGTGTCCTCTCCCCTCCCCACGCCACAGGCGAAGAGAGGAGGAAAGAGCCAGGTCCTGGACGCGCAGGGGCACTGCGGGACCAGCCCAGCAGGGCCTGGGGACCCCGCTTGTGCTTCCTTGGGCCGCGCTGTCCCGCGGCTGTGGGCGCCTTTCCCAGCACTGGTCCCTGCCGCCAGGCTGCCGGTCAGCTGCGCCTCGCGCGCAGCGGCCAGCCACCGCCTGGGCAAACCCTGCACGTTTCCCCCGCGGCTCCCCAAGCCGGCGGGAAGCGCCCGGCAGGATCAGCGCCCCGGCCTGCAGGGCTCCCGGCGGGCCTTACCTGCGCGACGGGGACAGCACACAAGCTGGCTCCGAGTCCCACAGCCAGCGCGTGCCACGGCCTCCGCGCTCCTGACGCGCAGCG
>NW_004567130.1:17818669-17830791 GCF_000260355.1 Condylura cristata
CGCCGGCCCGCAACAGCGCCCCAAGTAGCACGGTATAGCCGAGTAGCACGATGGCCATCAGCTCCCGCAGCAACTGCAGCACGAGGGTGGCGGGCAAGGCCGGCGTCGCCCCGCGCAGGCCGGGCACCTGCGGGCCGCGCGCGGGGGAACCCTGAGCCCCCGCCGGCCTCCGGGAGCCCCTTGCACCGGTCCAGCTCCCTGGGCCCTGGGAAGGGCAGGCAGCGCCCACACCGGGTCCAGTTGGGGACCCTCCTTCCCCCTTCCCACCTGATTTTTAACGCTGCAGCTGGGCAGCGAGGCTTCCTCTTCCCGAAGCCTCTTGCCCTCAATCAGCTGCCTGAGAGGGAGGAGACCCCTGAGGTGCAGACCGGCAGGCGCCCTCTGTAAGCGCCACGCACATGGAGCAGCCTCAGGGCGGCCCCTGGGCCCGGTCGACGCCCCTGCCCCAGTCGTCTCCGCAGGACAGTCGGACGGTCAGGGTGGCCCCGCTGCCCCCGCGCCGGCCCGGGCAGTGCTGCCACCCCCTCAACGAGCCAGCGCCCCCCACCCCGGCCTGGGGAGCAGAGCAGCATCAGGCGGCAGTGGCAACTGGGCGTGGCCCAGAGGCCGAGCACTGTCTCCAGGTGGTGCGAGCACCGGGGGTGCGCACACCCCCACCCACGCAGGCGGGCGAAGGCCCAGCCCTGAGCTGCGGGGCGCACACGGAGTGCGAGCACCGGGGGTGCACACACCCCCACCCACGCAGGCGGGCGAAGGCCCAGCCCTGAGCTGCGGGGCGCACACAAACCGCATCCCGCCAGTCTGCAGACAGAAGCAGGGGGAGGGCCCCAGCCGCCAGGCGCAGGGCCCCAAAGGCCTCAATCGCTCCCGGAGGCAGGGCCAGGGCCAGCCACAGCAGCCCCTGCTGGCCGGGCAGGAAGGAGGGGGCCTTGAAAAGGGGCTGACCCCGCCCTGCCCCAGGGCCCTCACCTGCAACAAGTGTCCCTAATTGGATCAGGACCGCTGGTCATCGCATCCCTGGCACAGCCCGCTGCCAGCCGCAGTGCCAGCAGGCTGCCCGCGAAGCTGGGGGGGAGCCGCTTCCACTGGGGCAGGACAACGGGGCCCAGCCGGCACTCCACCGCTGGGTCGCATGGAATGGGATCAAGGCTGGGTCCCAGTCTCTCTTCCAGGGGCCTCAGGGTGGCCACCCGTCAGCCCATGGCCGCCTCGAGGCCTCACCTGGGCTGTCTTACAGCAATGGGGCATCCGGAGCCAAGGCCGTGGCTTGGGGGTCTCGCGCCGGCTCCCCACAAGGCATCCTCGTTTCCCACCACCAGCGACCTGCGCCTTCAAGGCGTGTCCCCATGTCCAAGCTCCTCAAGGGCCAGACCCAGCCCGCTTGGCGCAGCGTCCTTTCAGCCACAGGCCGAGCCTCAGGTCCCTCCGGGCTGCCACCCCTCCCCCAGCCCTCCTGGAACCTGTCCCCTCCCTGGGGCCCGTCCCCTCTCCTCCGCAGTTCAAGTGTTTGTCACCAAAACTGCAAGTCCACGATGACACAGAGCGGAGCCCACCAGCGCTTCTTCGGCCCATGTCCACCTGCTCCTGTGGGCTGCTGGGTGGCCGGCCAGGCAGGGGGAGCCCGGCCGGCAGCAGCTGCAGCAAGAATGGCCTCAGGCCCGAGAGGCCCCGGTACAGCGGGTGGCCAGGGCTGAGCTGGCTGGCCGAGGCGTGTGGCCTGCGACTCCCCATCGCCCTCCACTCAGTGACGATGAAGCGACGGACGTTCTGAGGTCTTCCACTGGGTGCATTTTAGGCGGTGGGGTCCCATGCGAACGTGGACACGAGACACAGCTCACAGGACAAACGCCCAGCCAAGACGACCCGGCCGGTGTGAACTGAGTTGCGGCCGGGCCAGTGGGCCTCATCCTCCCGGACGCCTGCGGCCGCCACCAAAAAACCTTTCAGCCTTCACACCCCTCCCGGGGGACTGGGGTGCAGGACAGGACGACGCTGGGGACATCACGGGCTGGGCTGGAGCTGCGAGCGGAGACTTACAGCCAACCTCCTCTCCCCACAAGGCCGCGAGCAGAGCTCTGAAAGTCAGACTTCCGCCGCTCACCAGTGACCCCTTTCAGTGTAACCACAGCGCCAGGACTATTCTGGGCGACCGTTGTCTGCGACCGGGTTGGTGACCTGGCCGGGCGCAGCATGGGCCGCCCCGGGCAGGAAACTCCTGGCCCAACAGCAGGCTCAGGACAGACGAGACCCCGCCTGCCCCTGCACCCCGTCAGGACTCCGCTAACAAAAAGCAAACCTCAGGGACCGCAGGGTCAGGGCCCACAGCAGTTTGCCGACATCGCGGACAGGTTTTGCTCACTGCGTAACCACGTGGTTTCACTCACCCTTCGACAGTCACTGACCACTCTGCTAGCCCTGACCTTTCCCGAAAACAAACACTGGCAGCTCTCCGCTCGCCTCAGCCAACCACCAGCTTCTCTCGGAATGTCACCGACAACTCTGCCGGCGCGGCCCCCTCCCCCCGGGACCCCAATCCCGAGCTGACAGCACACCCTCAGTCCTCGAGCGCGGGTAGACTTGCACCCAGCACCGACTCGCGGTCTTCTCGCGCCCGCCCATGCCGCCCCCACCTTGAGGCCCTGCCCGCCTGTTCTGCCCTCCAACAGCCTATGATTGGGGCCGCTCCCCAACAATGCAGAATGTGGGGGGCCCATGTGGACTTGGGGCAGTGGTGGCAGACAAAGGCCCATTCTCAGGCCCAGACCGTCTCCCTTCCACCCTGCTGTGCCCATTCCACCAGAACGCCACTGAAAAATGAGGCAAACACATGGGCGCTTACTGATGGCCACCAGAGGCCACCCTGGCGGGACACTGATCCCAGCCCCCCAAGGAGACTTGGCCAAAGCCGGCGAGGTGCCAGCTTGAGCCTCTCTCGGGGGAGAACGGGAGGGTGGGGAACAAGGCACGCCGCCGCTGCCGCCGGACCTCCCCCGTTCCGCCACAGCCCGGAAGCCCCGGGGGAGCGGCGTGGGGCTGCTGGGCCCCAAGACCACCCATGGGCTGTGCCAGAGTAGGCCGAGCCGCCCGGAGGCACCGCGGCAGGACTGAGATGTGGGCAGGACACAGAGCGCCGTGGTCACACGGAGACGGCCTGGTGACAACGGGGCGATGCCAGGCCCACAACGGGTGAACACCCAAACCTCCCCAGCGGCATCTGGGGTAGTGGAAGTGCTGTTGGCGCTGGCACTGGGAGGCGGTGTCCCGTGACAGCGAAGCCCCGGACAAGCGGGGGACCCGCAGGGATCTGGCGGACCTGAGATGACCAACTTTGCCTGCAGGAAGCGGCTCCTGCTCTGTAGTGCCTGGTGAGCCAAGACCGGGAGGCGGCCGCAGGCTGCGGGCACCCGGCGCCCCACGGCCTTGCCGCTCCGCCTCCGGGCGGGCCCGGCCCTGGCCCTCTGTAGGCGCCCGGTACCTGCTGCACCCCTCAGCCCCACCGGGACCCCGGAGGTCTCTGCCGAAAGCCCTGCCCCAGGATATTGGACACTGGGGCTTTTTGCCCCCACACCAATTCTCTGCCTTTTCCTTCAGGGAATGAGGAAGACAAGGGAGGCCGAGAGAGGACGCAGCGAGGTTTAAGGAGCCGGCCCCGGGGCACACGTCGTCTGGGGTGCCCACCGCGGCGGCAGTGCGGGCAGGTGGCTCGCGGAGTCTGGAAGGCGCTAGAAGGGCTTTTCCATCAGGGACTCCAGCCAGCTGGCCCCGTTCAGCAGCTTGGTGGTGGCGATGACATACTCCGTGCCCCCGTCTTCCAGCTGGGACAGAAAGCGCAGAGCAGCGATTTCGGCAAAGGTGACACCCCCGAGGAAAAAGACCAGCGTGACTCGGTTCTCCCCGGGCTGCCCTGAAGCAAGAAAGGGTCAGCGTCAGGGATTCTCCCCGTGGCGCCTCTGCCCGCCCCTCGGAGGCCGCGCCGGGGCAGCTGACGGTGTCTGGGGACAGAAGCCGAGCGAGTCCTGGCGCCGGCACTTCTGGCACGCGACGCCCCCGGCGCCTGCTGCCTGCCGAGACCCTCGACCAGCGCGGTGGCCCCACAGGCATGCTGCCCGGCTGTGTGTCGGGGCGGCTGCCGCTGCCCACCCGCCCGCGCGCCCGCCCGCCCGCCCAGACCCACGTTTCCTCTGCAGCCCCGCAGGCAGGGGCTGCCGCTCCTCGAAGTGGGGCCCCGGGAGGATGCGCAGAACCTCCTCGATGCTCCGCCAGCCGGGCCGGGCCAGCAGCTGGGCCAGCCGCACGCTGAGCGGGGCATAGCCGCTGTACACGTAGGAGATGTCCGTGGGGCTCTGCGGGAGGAGGGCAGAGGGAAACGCGTACCGCCATCAGGCTGCCCGGGGGCCGGCCCCCAGCAGCCGGCCCCACCCACTGCAGGATGCGAGTGGGGGTGGCCGCCGCCCTCCCTCCCTCCTTGGAGCAGGGAGCAGCTTCCGCAACTGTGCTGCTCCCTGTCCCTGGCCAGGCTGGCAGGGGCGGGGGCCCTCCCTCACTCCCAGGCCCCGAGGGCCGCGCCACGGCTGTTCCCCGGCCGCCGCAGAGGGGCGCAGGGCGCACCTGCTCGTTGACGTCGTCCACCCAGAGGCGCAAGGTCTTGCGGATGGTGGGGTAGCTGTTCCTGCCCCCTGTCTGCGGCCGCAGCAGCCCCGCTTGCTCCAGGTTGTGCAGGGTCAGGATGTGCTCGTAGCCGTACGTCTGCAAGGCGGGCCAGGTCCCGGCTCAGCTCGGGCACAGGGCGGCCGCGCGTACAGAGTGCTCGGGGGCCCGCGGGAGGCTGCAAACGCGCCCCTGGGGTCAGGGCTTGCAGCCCCACCTGGAGCAGGCGCCTGCAAGTGAGTCTGCGACAGGTGCCCGGTGCCACGGACCGCAAGTGGGACCTCACATCCGCCGCCACGCTGCCCCGCGCCACAGCAGGCCCGCCCACAGAGGGCTTCTGTGCCTCACCCAATGTCACGCTGCCGGGACAAACAGAGCCGCCCCCCTGCCCCGCCCGGTGCCAGCGCGCGAACGCCGTGCCGGGCCCCGGAGGCAGGTAGCATCGCTGGTTCTACCTGGGGGCATGGGGCGGCCCCCGCAGAGGCCTTGGACACGCACCTGCAGGATCTCCCTTCTGTAGTGGTCCAGGACCTTGGGCTTGAGCCCGCCATTGCACAGAGACTGCAGGCAGGCCAGTCGCAGCACCTTGGTCAGAGGATGCTTCTGGGCGATGCAGTCCTCAATGTACCCGTTGACCTGGGAGGGGGCAGCACCCTCGCCAGCTGCACCACCCAGAGGGGGCGGCGGGTGCCCACGCCCCACAACCCCCACGGCCCGGCTGCCGAGTGCGCGGCACCGAGTGACAGAGGCCGAGGGCTGCGCGGAGGACACTCTCCGGCCACCTCGGCCCCCGCTACCTGGCGGTGCCCAGCAGCGCCGACGCGGCCTCCACGCGCTGGGCAGCATGAGGCGGGCTGTACAGGCGGCGGTGGAGGGGCCGTGCGACACCCAGGCGGGCTGCAGTCCACCGCGCGGTACCGACCTCATCTCCACGGCCCACACTGCCCGCCGAGGACGGCCGGGGAAGGCGTTGGGAGCGGTCGGCTGCTGCCTGGCCCAAGCGTCCAGCGTCCGGCCGCCCACCTGCCAGCATGGCCTCCCTCACACACCTTCTCAGTGTCCACGCCCGTCATGAACTCCTGCTCCACCGTCAGCTTGTCGAAGAAGTCTTCGGAGGCTGCAATGTGAGGCGCGGAGCCTGGCTCAGACACACACGGGGGTCCCCTGGCTCAGGGTCCGTCTCCACTCTCGCAGCATGGCCGGAAGGACGGCGGGAGGCCCTGTGCTCGGGGCCCCGAAATACGTTGCAACCCAGCCGGCCAACCAACGCCCGGGCTCCTGTGGACACCAGCGCAGGCCTCGGTTCCGAGGCGCCCCAAGCCCGCCCCCCAGCCTGCCACATGGGGAGGAGGGCAGCCGCGGACTCTGGGTGCACGGCCCGGCCTCCGCCCCACGGCTCCGTGCGCCAGCTCGCCTGAGCTGACCCGGCTCTCCACTGGCCGTCTCCACCCACGAAGCACCGTGTCCGGTGGCTCATGAGAACCACCACGTCGCTCCGATGAAAGGGCAAACTGGACAGCCGCACTGGCCCTGCTCTGCCCCGTGAAGACTGACGGGAGAAAGTCTCCGATGCCACGAGCCCCGCGAGCGCTGACACGCTCTGACCGCGAGGGGGCAGTGAGTCAGGCCAAGGACACCCCGCCAGCAGGGCCCAGCTGGGTCAAACCCAGCCCAGAGCCGCCCGCCAACCCCCAGCTGGCCCAGGGCCGCCAGGCTCTCACCAGTCACATCCCTGATGAGCTCGGCGATGGAGGTGTGGTTTGCCAGGGAGCCGCGGGCTGCCTGCATGTGGGGTAACTGGGAGACGAACTGCTTGATCTCCCCAACCGTCTTGGCATTGTGCCTTTCCTGGAACGGGAGCCAGAGCTGCTCAGCGGGGAGAGTCCCCGTGGTCCTCGCCTGATGGGGTCGGGGGCCTCGCCCAGCCCCCAGGCCGGGCCCTCCACCTGCCGCTTCTGGGTTCTCCCTGGCCGCGCCCTGGGCCAGGCCGGAGTTAGAGCCCACAGGCCAGGGGGCCCCTGCCCACCATGGGGGGCGGGGGCGCCCACCTCGAAGGCCGCGGAGATGACCTTCGCCTTCTTGCTGAGCACGGAGCCTACTGCGTTGAAGTTCTTGTCCCGGATCTCGGCATACAGCTCCTCCGCGGAGTTCAGCTGGAGCTTCTTTGCTTCTGTGGGGAGATCCTTACCCCCGTCGCCCTGTTTCTTGGGTGCGAACTTCTCGGGGGGCAACTTCACGTAACCTGTGAGGGGCAGGGGGGGGATGGTCAGCTGGTGCTGCAGCAGGGCCCACGGCAGCCTTAGGGGTGGTGACCTGGAAGGAGCGATTCTGCTGCTATTTATTTTATCCATTCGTGCACACAGGAGCAGGGGCGCAGGCCAGAGGTGCGGGGGTGAGAGGACGCCCCGAGGAGCGGGGAGCAGGACAGGTGGGTCCCTGACACCCACTGCTGCGGGGGCTGCGGGGTCTGCTGCACCCTGAGGCCCTCCCTCGGTGGGGATCGCACCCTCACTGTCACGTGCTGAGACTTAACCCCTGTGCCCCAGGGGGCCTGGCGACACTGAACTGTTAGCACCCTGGTCCCTGCCCCTGGGGCCTGCCAGCCCGGGGCCGTGCCCAGACTCAGGAGTCCTGTCTCTCAGAGCACTCACAGCCCCTCGGCTGTTCAGCTTTCGGGCTGTAGGTGGCGCCAGCGATGCAGGCTGAAGTCAAGCTGGTGGTGGCCCAGCCCAACAGGGCAGCAAAGACAGGGAGCGGGGAGCCCCTGGGCCACTCCCCACTGGGGCTTTCTGCCTCACAGAGGCATGAGTGTGGACCTCGCCAGGGAGGGACCCCAGGGCGCGGGGGACCCCTCTTGACCCGCCCGCAGCCCCTCGGCAGTGCACTTCCCCCATCCGCCTGCTCTGCTCCCCGCTCCGTCTCTGGGGAGGCCTGTCAGCACCCGCAACTCTGGCCTGCGCCCCAGTTCTGTGGGTGTACACACACACATCTTGAGAAATCAGGCTGGCTCTGCTGCTGGCCACCCCAAGAAGCCGCGCAGAGGCCCCAGGCCAGGCCAGCCCAGCACAGGGCTGCCATCAGGGCTGGTCGGTCCTGCCTGGGTCTTCCGCCCCCATTCGTGCAGCCGGAGCGCACAGCAGAGCTGTGAGTTCGCATGAGTCCCGTTTTCTCAGAGATACCCCTTGCCGCCTCACAGCGAGCCCGGCCAGATCCCTGGGTGACCGCGGGCTCCCCGGCACACCCCTGGGGCTTCCCCTGCCCCTGTGCCCCACTCCCGAAGCTGGGCTCTGGGAAGGGAGCGGTGCCCGATGGAGCGTGGTCTCCACCAGCATCTCCGGTGCTGCCGCGCACCAGGGGGCAAGGCCAGAGCTGCCCGTGCCTCCGGGGTCCCTGGGCCACCTGCCGGACAGGCTCATTGCCGCAACAGCTGGCTGCGGCCTCCCGTCAGTCTCGAGGCTCCTTCGCCCCGGGGTGAGACCCGCAAGCAGCTCCAGCCACACCCAGCACGGCCGGGCCCTGCGGCCAGCATTCCTCCCGGAGCAGCCGGCACCGCACCCCGCCGGCCGTAACTCGAGACAGCAAGAGGCCACAGAGCTACAGGAGGTGGCCTGAGGGCCGGGCCCGGCAGAGGGCTCCACGCAGGCTGCAGGTATGGACGCAGTTTGGCTGCCCATCTCAGCGGAGAAGCGGAAACCACAACCATCACACCAGACCACGCGCGCAAGACCTCTGCCCTCCCGCCCTGGCTTGAGACGGCCCCGGCCCCACGGCCGCCCACAGCATTTGGCGCCTGGCGCCAGGGTGTCGCCGCGGCCTGTCAGACCTGAGCCTCACGGCCAGCCGGCGCCCCGCTTACTGTTCTGGATGCCGTAGGTCTCGTCAATGAGCCCCTCATAGGTGAGCTGCGTGGCCAGTGGCGTCAGCAGATCCACGTTGCGATCGAGCAGCAGGAGGTTGTCGAAGACGGGGAACACGGCGCTCTGGCTTCCCGTGGACTCCCTCTTCATCCTGATCATCATATTGGCCACTTGCTGCAGGCAAGGCCGCGGTCAGGAGGGGCCGGTGGCCTCCGCCCCACGCGGGCCTCTTGCTCCAGCGAACAGAGGCGTGAGGGGCACAGCCCTGCCGGCCACCGGCCCCTCGCTCAGGACGCTGCAGACCAGGAAACCAGTAGCCGGCGCGGAGAGGCCGACGCGTCTGGGCCTCCTTCGCGGCCCCAGCGGGTGCCCACGATGCCCCTGGCACAGGTGCGCAGCAGCGGCCGGGAAGGACGGCTGCAGACACCCCTCACCCCGCACAGCCCGGTCCACCGGGCCGCCACACTCACCCTGGCACACTCTCCCTTCCCGAAGATCTGGGGGATCGTCCCGTACAGAGCTTGCAGGGTCATGAGCCCCTTGGCCGCGTGGTAGAGGCTCGTCTGGTCACTGTCCAGGTAGCACTCCTGCGGAAAGAGGGGCGGCATCTGGCCACAGGCAGCCCAGGGCCGCCCGCGGCCCTGAGCCGATGCCACAGGAGACGGCTCACGGGGGCCGGCAGCACGTGGCCACACGTGGACCCCGAGCCACGGCCAGACAAGCGCCTGTCCGTACGGGGGGAGTGGACCCTGGGCGCCAACAGCCCGCTCCTCACAATGTCGGAGTTTAACCGCGTGGCCCAGCAATTCCACTGCGCCCACCCACAGGAAGACACCTGTGAACGTCCACCATACGGGGCATGCGGAGGCCAAGGTGGTCAGCTGCCCCCTCCGGAGAATACACGATGCAGGACGGCACCACAGCGGGCATCTGCTGGCCAGGTGCCGTGATGGGTGAGCCCTGGGACTGCCACACAGAGACCCCTATCCCGTCAGGCCCAGAGATCCCCGGATGGGGTGCCCCAGGCTGCAATGACAGTACCGGGGAGCGAAGCCTTACGTCTGCCGGGGCTGAGGAAACGCGCCCATGGCGGGCGGCGGCAGCAGAGCCGGTGTGTGAGCCCTCAGTGCCGTGGGCGACGAGGCCCCTCCCGGAGGCGCCGCTCAGCGGCCTGAGTCCAGTGCCCGCCGGCCAGGGAGTGACCCAGAGGGCAGCAGCTCCCAGCTGCTCCTGGCTCCCAGCTGCCCCACTCTGAACCCCATGACCACACCCACCTTCTGGCCCACATCCCGGTCCTTGCGCCTGTGAATCCACAAGACTAAAGCCGAAGCCGCCGCCGAAGCTGACTCGGGACGGGCTGGGGGCCACAGGGCCCGGAACACGAAGCGCTGCTCAGAGAAGACGACAGCGAGAGCGCGGCCACCTGGGCCGCGGGCCCCGCGTGCACGGCAGGACACTCACCCTGAAGGCGCCCTCTGACTCCATGGACAGCAGGTCCCCATCGAACGGAACAAGGTCCAGCCCGTACTCCTCCCTGAGCACGAAGGAGCCCAGCACGCCCAGGTCCTTCAGCCGCTGCTCACACAGCAGGCTCCGCCGCGGCACAAACAGGATGTGGAAGTCTCTGGCCGGGCCGCGCCGATCTTCGCTGCAGCGGGGGGACCATGGCCGCTGAGGGGCCCGCCTGCCACGGGTCTTCTTGTGTACCCCGGTGCCCCACCCACAGCAGCACAAGAGGGAGGGTCGGCAGGCGCCCCGCCCCCCGCCAGGAAAGCAGGTGCTGCGCAGCACGCTTGTAGGGCTCCCACAGCCACTGCATGCAGCGGCACTCGGGCTCCCGAGACAGGCGTCTGCCCGTGTCAGGGCAGGGCCTGGGCAGGCCGCTGCGGCTGCCATCCTCCAGGAGGCCGTCGCCCAGCCCTGCTGCCGGGCCCAGGGCAGCGGCCTCCCCAGCAGGCCTCTAAGCTCTCAGGACGGCGACCAACCACTTGAGGGGCAAGCGCGCCAGGGCGCTTCCGCTCCGACTGAGGCTGAGCTAAGGCTCGGGCAGTTCCAGCTGCCGCGGGCGCCCAGCTGGCGGTTATCAGTGTGCGGAAGCCCCAGCAGAGCCTTTTCCTTTCTGCTGCGGGAAAACCAGGCTCGTTTTCACTGACGTAGGGCTGAAGCTGTCACTGTTGGAGGGGATGGGGGGGTCGGCCCCCCAGCTGCAGGAAGACCCCCCCCGCCTCGGCTCCCAGAAGACCCCCGCAGGCTGGGAGACGGAGCTGCACGGGGTTGCCACGTCAAGCCAGGGCCCCGCCCAACCTCCTCGGGCCGACCCCAGGTGATACCTGAGCACGTTTTCGGCAATTATATCCATCAGCTCTAGCCTGGGTCTGACAAAAAAGATGATGTTCTTGACGTCAGCTGGCGGCAAGCGACTCCCTTTAAGCGTGAACATCTTCTCCACCTCATGTTCCTGGGGAAATGCACAGAAAATCAACGAGGCTGCGAAGCTCCTCCGGCCCATGGGTCTCCTTCCAGAGCCAGTCCAGGAACACGGCCCATTTTGGTTGGACGCCGCACGGCAGTGACGGCCCTGCGGGGGTCCCCAGGGCGGGTGTGCCAGGGGCTGTCTTAGGGCACTGCCGCTGCTGCACGACAGCGTGGAAGCGGCTCTGGCGCGCCGTCGTAGTCGGGCTTTTGCTGGCCACGGACAACAGCTGACACTGCCGGGGGCAGGGGTCCCTGCAGTCCTTGGCCCGAGGGGCAGCGGCCGAGCGAGCAGCTCTGCGAGTCCGATACACGCTGACTGCACAATCGCTGCCCAGCGCGGGCGCGACCACTCACCTTCAGCAGCGAATACTGCGCGATCAGGCCGAACGGCCCCGTGAGGCTCTCGTCCCAGACGATGGCCTGCAGGGAGAGACGCTGCACACTGGAGACTCGCTTCAACAGCGGTGGTGAAGCGGCAGCTGTACGTGAGGAACGCACGCCCCAGCTCTGAATTACGGAAACTGCTCGCAGTCCTGCTGTTGGCCACATCCCGGGCGCGTGGCCAGGGGACACCACCCCTGCCCTCCCCGATGGGAGGACACGAGGCTGCTGCGAGCCTCCATGTCCGCCCATGCCGCAGCAGGGACTCCGTGCGGCCCACACGGGCCCCTCCAGTCCAACTCTTCAGTGAAAAGCTCCTCTCCCGCTGCAGCTTCTCCTCGTCCACGGAGGACAGCCTGGGGCCGCACCACGGGGGTGCGGCGGCTCTAGGGCTCACCGACATGGCCCCTGCTGACCTTGAGTCTCTCTTTTTCTAGAAACGCGTAGAGTTAACTGCTGGGAAGCGCCCACTCAGGAGGGGCCACAGCCCGGGCCCACCCGCCGCCAGCCACCCGCCGCTGCCCGCGCGCGGCACCACTCCGCGGCGAGTCACCCAGCATCTGCGGCCGCCGCCCGGCTCCCGGGCCCTGCGTGGCCGGCGGCTCGTACAGCCGCCTCCGGGTTCTGCTCTTCCAGGGCTTCTCCGGCCCCAGCGCGCCCCTCTGTCGCCGGGACCGAGCTGCCGGTTCCTTGAGGGCCTGAAACCCCCGGAAGACGCGAGCGCGCCGCCCCCGCGGAGCGCGGCTGGCGGAGTCGGCGGCG
>NW_004567130.1:17830986-17836162 GCF_000260355.1 Condylura cristata
CCCCGGCGCCCCCTCTCCGGGCGCGGCCCTCACCTTGCTGCCCGCGCACTTGTCCAGGAACTCGCGCAACTCGCGCCGCACCGCCTCGCGCAGCACGTTCAGGTTCACGCGCCCGTAGGACAGGTGCGCGGCCATCGCGTCCGACACCCGGCCCCAAGGCCCGCCCGCCCCGCGCGGACGGCGTCACGTGAGAGCGGCATCATGTGAGAGAGGCGTCGCGCGAGAATAGCGTCACGCCCACGTGACGCGCCGCGCGCTGACCCGGAAGCAGCGCCGGGCCGCGCGAGCAGGGAGCGGAGTCCGAGCCCGGTGCGCCACCCCCCCATCCCCCCGAGGCCCCACGGGCGCCTGCACGCTGCGCGACTTCCGTATTCGGGACGTCACGCTGGAAGCCGCGCGCGTGCTCGTGCCGCGGGACCCGCCCCCGGGGGTCTGGTGGCCGGACGCTGCTGCCCAGCCGCCGGCGAGACCCCGGCAGCCCCGGGCGCGCCCAGGCCGCACCCGAAGCCGAGTCCACCGCGGACGACGCTGAGCGGCTGCGCGGGCCGGGCGCCTTGGGAGGGCTCCCCGCTTTGAGATTCGCGTCTATTGCGCCCCACGGCGAGCGTGTGACGGGGTTCGCGCGCAAAGACCCGGATTTCTGGAGCCGCCGAGCATTTTCTCGCGGCCCTCCCCCGCTCCCCCCACCCGGACGCCGTGTCCGCCAGCGCCCGGATCCCCCCTGAGCTGGCTCGGGTTGGTCGCATCTCCCCCCCACTGCCTCGGCTGTCCGGGGAGCTGCCCCAGAGCGTGCTCTGTCCTTCACACTTAGGGGCGCCCTGAGTCGACGACCCATGGCCGGCTGCCCGGGCGCGTGTCCAGACCTTGAATGTAGACTGGCCCCTCGCGCCTGGGGGATGCCGAAGCGTGGGCTCTCGTCCCCCTCTCGGACACTTCGGATGCGACGGCGCGGCCGGCTGCCCCCACCCCCGGCACGAGCCCCCTTAATTAGTAACGAGACGTGGAAAGCTGTTTGCGCACATTTTAATACTGTTCGCATACCGTGTGCGTTTGAAACGCCTCCAATTAAGCTCGCAACCTGCAATTTGATTCAAGCTCGCAACCCGCAATTTGATTCAAGAGTTTCCTTCCACTTGTCAAACACACAGCTGATCATCTTGTGAGGAAAATACGTCAAAGGCGTATGCACGATTATAGAGGTTCTTACTGTACATGTACCACGGAACAGACGATTACTTTTTACAGCCTAGAAGACATTCAAATGAAGATAAATAGATTCAAACTGGCTGATAAATTTCTGATGGTTGAGGTCTTTCATGTATTTTTGTGATAAGAAAATTCAAAATCAACGTTGAATTTCCCATCATACATTCATCCAAAAGCACAGTAAAAAAAAAAACTTGCCAAGACCATAGATGGGTTAATTTGGTGTTTTATAGTGGCTTATTACCTAACTGGCTTCTGGGAATGTTGGCTGGAGAAGGGCCAAAACTTTGGAGAAAATGCTCCCAGCATTTATACATATAAGATTAATATAAAGAAACAATGAAGAAGTTGCAAAGTCAGAGTTTCTGGCCCAGGCTGTTGCAAACAGCCTAGGTTTTTAAGTGTTTCTTTTTCAAAAAAGTAAAAATCTGAACAGAATGATACATTGTGTACTTTTTCCCAAAATAGAGATTTTTAAAAATATATATACATACACTACATAGAAGCTGAACTCAGGCGAAGCCCATCAGAGCGCGGCCGGGGTACAGCGTGGCGGCGGCTGCGGCTCTCACAGCCCCCGCGCGACCTCGTGATTCCATGATGGCACCGCCCTCCGGCCGAGGCGACCCTGCACCCCGAGCAGGCAGCCACGGGCCTCAGGCGCGTCTCCACCGAGAGCGAAGTGTGTAAACGAGCAGATGAACATGGCAAATGGCACATTTTTCCCAACTCATTCCAGTGTCAAAGCTCAACCCGAAAACCTAAATATACAAATGCAGCCTGGAAGTACTTTAGTGCAAATGTGAGGAGGAACCGCACAACGGGAAGGAACTTAAATAAGGTGGCAGAGGCCGCCGGCCGGGGGACACCTGGCATCGCCTTTGTCCAGGCCGAGGCCAAGGGAGGGGGCTGCGGGGTGGGGACACCGAGGCCACTGGCGGGGAGGCCGCGGGCGCTCAGAAGGTCTGGTCGTCCTCGCAGGCGCTGGCCCAGTGCCCGAACACCTCGCAGATGTCGCAGTAGGGGCGCTCCTCGCCGCGGCTGCCGCGGTGCGCCGAGTGCGGCGGGTCCTCAGCCAGCTGCGTCTGCGTGGGGCAGTCCTCCGTGTCGTGCAGGTCGAAGCAGTCGCAGATGTCGCAGAAGAGCCGCGGCTTCTTCTTGCGCTGCTTCTCCTGGTCGTCGCTGCGGACATGCACACGATATCAGACACCGCCCCATGGGCGGTGCCACCTCGCCCGCGCCCGCCGGTGCCCGGCGCCCCACCCGCGGATGGGAAAAAGGCTTGTTCTGTAGAGGAAGGGCCCCGCATGAGCCGGTGGGCTGGGCGCCCCTGAAGCCACCTGCCCCGGTGCTGGGACCTCACCTGTCATAGCTGTTGAGGTCGTCGCCGTCCCCGCGCAGGGCGGCTTCGGACATCAGCTCCACCTTCGTCTTCAGGTCCTGGTTCTTCCTTTGAAGGTCCACTATTACCGAATTCAGGAAATCAATCTAATTGGCCCCGAACAAAAACAAAACAGAAGCCTGTGTGAAGCGGCGCACGTCCGCAATGCGCCGGCGCCCACCCCCGCCCCTCCAGTGGCCCCTGAGGGGCTTCACCCCACGGGGCAGGGCGCTGGGGGCAGGACTGCCCCCTATCTATCCCCCAAAGGTATCGTGACTTCCGAGACTTCCGCTCTGCCAATGCTACCTTACAGGAAACGCGCTACACGGAGTGTGGCAGCTGCCAGTGAACACTCTTCCTTGCAGTGGGACACGGAATTACATAACCTGTGGGCTGCTGCCACACCGGTGAGTCGCTGAAAACCATAAGAAGCATTTCTTTCAACAGAGAAAAAAGTCCCATTTTCCTCTAGAGGTTGGGGCTTGCAATGTGGCACCCAGCAGGCGACGAGCAGTGTGACTGTGTGTGTGTGCGCACATGATTTAACAAGAAGCACAATTCGTTTCATCAAACTTTGGAACCAATCAGGGCTTTTATATTTAAGGAGTTTAAAAGCTGCTCGGAGATTCTGAAACCATTAACAACTCCCTGGGGCCTCGCTGGGAGTGCAAGGGGCTGTCTCAGCACCTCCACTGCCCGGTCCACGCGGCCTGGAGGGAGCCCCGGGCGCAGCAGATGCCCTCCCATCTCCCCGCTGCCCCGCAGCAGTAGCAGTGTGTTTCAGGGGATCCGCATGTTCTACTCCCCATTCTGTGTCTGGGGGTCCTCTCACACACACCCCTGTACCCCGGTTCTTGTGTAAGTAAATCTTAAAAACATTAAAATAACATCTACTTGGTTCTGGTGGGACAGTAAGTAGAAGCTGCCCCAGGGAAACACAAAGTCTTGAAGAGTGTGGTGACCTCCGGGCTCCAGCCTGGGGGCCTGGGGGGCAGGACTGAGACCACCGGGAGGACAGGCTCTGGACCAGACACCTTCTCCCAGGGACATGTTAGCTGAAAACAACTGATAACAAGGTGTCAATTCTCAAAACCCCCCTGCGGTATCTTCAAAAGGCTGCCCTCACACGTTCCCACACAGAGGTCACTGTTCCTCCTTTCTGCTGGGGCAACTAATCCCTCACAGCTATGGGTCCTGCAGAAGGGCCCTTGAGGCACAGGCCCAGGGCTTGTTCTCGCCTCTCTAAAGTGCACGCGCCTGCGCGAGCCTCTCGGCCCAGCCTCGCGAAGCTGCGCTTCAGGAGCACACGGACAGCAGCAGAGGGCAGACACAGACACGCGCCCGCGAGCTTGGAAATTAGGAAACAGAAAACAAACCATTTGCTGGTCGGTAGGAAATGTTGGCAGCAGCAGATGCGACAAACGGAAGCAGAAAGGAAAGGGAGAAAGAAGGCAGGTGAGGCCACGCCCGCTCACACCGCCAGACTCTCTGGATGCAGGCAGTCCGCGGAGCCCCGGGACCCAGAGCCCTTGCTCAGGGGTAACCCCTGCGCCTCTGAGCTGGGACCAGGGTGAGAATACCCCAAACGCCCCAGTAAGGGTGCGAGGAGCTGCAGCTGCGGCCACGGCTTGGTGTAGTGCAGACCAAGCCTGTGCCTCCCCAGGGATGGCCCGGGGCGCCCCGCCTCCAGGGACCCGCGGGAGAAACACCAGTGCCAGCGCGGGGCCACATCCGCGCCCCCGCACATGGCACCCCCCAGAGACCCAGCCGCAGCAGCAGGCGGGAGCGGTGCAGGCCCACCCCGGGGAGCCGGCACGTTGTGGGGCGCGGGGCGGCTCTGGACTCGTGTGTCCCTTCCTCCAAGCCACGGGAGGTCACCGGCAGTGTGCCGGACAGCTCCTGCCCCGCCCGCGAATACAGCGCCGCGGCCAGCTGCAGAGACACGCGGGGTGTACCTGGCTCTCCTGGGCCCTCTCGTCCTCCTCTGCCCGCGCGTCCGTGTGACCTTCGTTGGAAGAGGGGGACAGTTAGGAATCGCAGGCTCCCTGTGGCTGCGGTGGCGGGGCCACTGGGGGCCCGTCGCTCGCAGACATGCACCCCTGCACCTGGGGGCCAGGGTGCCGCCCACCAGGGACACAAGGGCGCGCCCCGACTGGAGGCTTGAGTCGGCCTCCCACCGGGCGGCCCCTCAGAACCGGGGTGGTGCCCTCACCCCCACCTAGCACCCAGAGGCCCGGCTGCCTGACGCTGCCGGCGCTGACCTGGAACGTCCAGGACGACGGGCGGTCGGGGGCGGCCTCACAGGCCGGCGTGGAGCTGGGGTGGGGGTGCTGGGGGGGCGTTGGGCCTGGGGAGCGGCGGGGCTCACCTGAAGAGCTGCTGAGCTGCCTCCTGTTTTCCTTGAGCTGAAGCTCCAAGTTCTTTACCTGGAGCTCCAGCTTCACCTTGTCGGACTCGAGAGCCTGGACAACCGGATGCAACGCCTTGGCGGTGGCGACCTCTCCCCGGAGCAGCGAGACCTGGGACACAGGCGCAGGGCTGGGGCAGGGCTGGGGCAGGGCTGGGGCAGGGCTGGGGCAGGGCTGGGGC
>NW_004567130.1:17836335-17842485 GCF_000260355.1 Condylura cristata
GGGTGGAGGGGCCAGCGGAGCAAGGAGGGCGGGGTTAGGTAGGATGGGCCAGGGGCCAGCAGGGCCAGGGGAAGGACGCAGGGGTGTGGAGGGCCGAACCCGGCCGGGCCGGGGGCCCCACCTCGCTGCGCAGCCGATCGAGCTCGGCGTCCTTGTCGGTGAGCAGGGCGCTGGTGAGGCGGATGGCCTTCTGCAGGGAGGCCTTCTCTTCGTCCGCCTCCCGTATTAACTTGGATTCTCTAGAGATGGGAAATGCTTGGGTCAGGCGAGAGGGCAGGGGCAGATGTCCGCAAGCGCCGCGCAGGCACCTGCGGGAGGACGGGGCTGCCCGGCCGCCGGCGGCGGCGGTCACCACGTGTTCCCATGTGAGGACCAAGCCAGCAGCTTCGGGGGACGTGAATCAAAAGGCAGAGGACACCTGGGGGCTCTTCTCCAGGCCGTCCTGGTGGTCTGACCACTTCTGCAACAGCCCAGCTCGCGCCGCGGCCACACCAGGCTGGTCTGAGTGCCGCGGGGCGCTGGGGGTCCAGCGGCCCCGAGATATGGTCCGGGCACTGGTGGCCAGCAAGGAGGCAAAGACAACCACGGCAACCCGTCAGATGCATCGTGGGCTTGACCCGCAGCCATTGTGGGGGCCACTGCACCGAGCTGGTCCCAGCTCCGGCATGGGGCCACGTGGCCGGGCAGCGCCTCTGGTGTCCAGTGGTGGGAGCAAAAAGGGCGAGGAAGCTGGCAGGGAGGGGATGTGGCAGTCCCGCTGCAGCGGCCGCACTTGTGCACACAAGGGACACTGACCTTTGTTTCATTTCCGAGAGCTGTTCGCTGAGCGCAGCTCTCTCTTCCTCCAGCTGAAAAACACAAGCAAGTTCAGCACCAACACCCAGAGAGGCTTCCTGGGGCAGAGAAGGGCGTACATGGCCGCAGCCGACCGCCCCTCCATGCGGGCTAAGCTGGCCACTGGCCGCGAGCTGCACCAGCCACATCCCAGGACTCAGGAGGAGTTTTCTTTACACTTATTTTTATTTCCTTCATGTACACAAGAGCTGGGGTGCAGGCCAGTGGTGCAGGCGGTGAGGACGCTCCAGAGACACAGTGGGGAGCAGAGCAGGCGGGTCCCCTGAAGCCCCCTGCTGAGGGGTCCCAGGGAACAAGGGCGGTCACGCCCTGGCTGGGTGGACTCGCTCGCAGAGGCTGTGCTCCCAGCCTCGGCGCAGGATGGCCAGCCTGCTCGCACCCCCAGGGCCCACCCGCCCGCCGGGGGCCAGGCGCGGCCCACTGACCTCCTGCTGACTGCTGGCCTCGTCCCGGCTTCTCCTCAGCTCCTCTGCAAGTTTCACGTTCTCCTGCTGCAGTGCTGAGAGCTGCTGGGACGTCTGGGCCGCCGCCTGCGTCAGGGCTTCTCTACGGGGACAGCGCAGTCACACGGGGCAGCAGGCCAGGCCGGGACGGGGAGCAGCCGGCTGCCCTCAGCCGGAGCACTGGCCTGGGTCAGCCGTGAAGGCGTCTGGCTGCAGGGGACCGGCTCAGCACCTCCCCCCCCGCAGGCGCCAGCTAACGAGGCTCTGGCGGGCGGGCGCCCTACAGAACCCTCGCTGCTGGGCCCTGCTGGGGTCTCCCACACCGACCCGCATCCAGGGGCGGCACACACCCCATGGCTGGGCCCACGCACTGAACATCTCCCCCAAAAGCAAAGTGAGTGTGAAGTGCACACCCCAAGTTACCCCCGGCACCCCAGTCTCTCGCCCTCCAGGGTCTTGGCAGAACTGAATCCAGGCCTCTGCCACCCACACCGCGCCCTGGCCGGCAGCCCGGGCCTGAACGAGTTGCGGGCCACTGCGTGAGCTCGGCTACCTGGACCCGCTGTGCGGGGCGCTGCCAGTGCCCGGCCTCTCGCCCTCCTGCCACCCACCCGTACCGGCAGCAGCGGTGGGGAGGCCTGGGCGGACGGACAGTCTCCCGCAGTCGGGCACTGCACATCACTGGCTCTTCGGCCAGTGAAAACGCCGAGCAGACATGTAAACGCTAAGAAGCTTGGTTTCAATTACGGATCAGAATTCCACACACAGACTCCCGCCACCCCCCCCCCCCCGAAATTCACCTCTGGGTTAAAGTTCACCAGTGGGGGACAGATCTCACTTTAGGGGATCCAAACCAAGACCTGTTCTTCCCAGGGCTCCCTGCTGACACACACAAGCTGCAGCCTGTCAGTGGCGAATCTGTGACCCTGCTCCCTCTCTTTTAGGCGTTTTTCTTTTATTTTTCTTTTAAGTTTTTCTTTTTAAAGAGGTGTTTACTTATGCACACAGAACTGGGGCACAGGCCAAAGGTGCAGGGGCGGTGAGAAGACTCCCCATAGCCAGAGTGGGGAGCAGGACGGGCAGCCTGAAGAAGCACACTGCCAAAGGGGCAGCGGGGGGCGGGGCGGGGGGTCTGCTGTGCCCTGGGGTCACTTCTGGGGTGGGAGTCAGAGTCTCACTGAGGCCCCCACAGCTTGGCCAAGCGTCACAGTGCAGCGCTCCAAGCCGCTGTGCCACCGGGAGCCTCCTTTGAAGCCTTTTAATTCCTTGCTGTCTCCATCAACAGCCCACAGTAAGTGAAATCCATAAAGAGGTCAAGTAAGTTTCAAAACAGCCTGTTTGTACTGAATGTATCTGCTGTCAAGGGCGGCCAGCGTGTTCGTGTACCTGGACAGGCTGCCGGCCTGAGCCAGCTCGGCCTGGGCTGGGCCCGGCCACAAGGGTATCTCCACACCCTGCTCACGCCATCTTCACACCCCAGTGTGCACGCCAACCCCCCAACTTCCATGCCAGAAGACCCAACTATCCTAAAATCAAGATGACTGGTCATTCGGAAAGTGACATCCTGGTTTTCTCAGGAAGGCTGCTGGGGGTCATGAACAAAGGGGCGACTCTCCAGACGCCAAGACCGGCCGCGGGCTGACAGCCTCTGGCCGGGCTCACCTGGCGGGTTCCTCCAGCCGCTCTGCGCTGGCGGGGTGGGGGGGCCAGCACACAGCAGCATTTCGCTTAATTCGCTTAACTAAGTCAGGGGGCTCGTAAGTGACCAGCACCGCTTTCGCTTTTGTGATTTCCAGTAAGTTCCACAATTTCTGTCAAAAAACTTAAACTTACATTTCCTTCTTGAATTCCTCCATTTTTTGATTCTGCACAGTCACAAGTTCTTTCGATTTGTTGAGCTCTTCCACGTTCTTCAAGTTGTTTTCTTTAAGTGTATCCAACTTAAAGACCAAGAGAAAAAGACCTGATGAAATTACTTTTGGACAGAACAAAGCTACCTTGGCGCTATAGCTCTAAGACCCAACGCAACTGCGTCAGACGGGGAGGGGCCTGCTGGGCCTCTGGGAACCCCAACACTGGGGCAAGCTGAGGGGAGAATGGGTGTGACTCAGAGTGAACGCTAGGGGAGCCCGGGCCATCGCCAGCCTCACGGGCTCCGGCTCCGGCACCGAGCAGTCACCCCGGGAGCCACACCCTCGGCGCTGCCCGGTCCCTGAGAGGCTCTCCGGCCAAGAGACACACTGTCCCTAGTTCCACCACGGCGGGCTGCACGTCAGCAGAGGTCAGACCTGCCTCGCGGCTGCCCACTTCAGAAAACGAGCAACCCCAAGCCGGCGCTCAAGTAACCGGAGCCGGTGAGCTTCCCCGTACGAAGAGCCGTTTAAACCTGATTACTTCGCTCTGCAGCTTTTCGTTGGTTTGCCTGGAGTCCTCCAGGGAGGCCAGCGCGTCAGTCTTCTCCTTGGTCATCTGCTCCAGGAGCTGCAGAGCGCCTTCCGCGGTCTGGGCCGTCTGGGCAGATGAGAGTGCCGTGAGCACAGAGCACCCACCCCGCTACGGCCCGGGCGCAGTGCTGGACCCACGCCACCCCCCCACGCAGCACCCACAGGAGGGGTGTGTGCCGCGGCCCTCCGCCGCTCAGGCCGGGGTCCCCTGATGGGCTCCAGGGCCCAGCTCGTCCGTGCCTGACCCTTCTCAGTCACAGTTAAAAGGCTGTTCTGCCACTTTCAAAGCAGAGGCTTTGGAAACCCCTCGGAATTCAGGTGCGGACACTTTCAAACAGATACAAACTACCTGGGCTAATGTTCACGTGGACTCAGGTGTTTTATGCGAAGCACTGATGGGCAAAGTTTAGGAAAGGGGGATGCATGTGAGCATGGTCGTGAGAAACACGTGAGTTTAAAGATGAATCCACGCAGGTGGAAGATAACCATGAAATAATCAGGTCTGGCCAGGCACCTGCCCGCGGCTTCACGTGATCAAGCAGGCTGTTGGCAAGTCTCTGCTCCCTACTCACGAGCCGGAAGGCTTCACAGGGGAAATTTCCAGGCCAAATAGGTGCAATCTCACAGTTAACAGCAACAGAGGACACCGTGTCGGTACACCACCAGCGCCCGCTCACGGGCCCTGGCACCAGACTGCGCCCTTGTGCCGTCAGCTTGCTGCGAGATCTGCCCTCGTCAGGACCGTGGTCCGCCTCACTCACAGTCTGCAAGTCTTTTCTGAAGCTGCTGCAGTCAGAACCCAGTAAAGCGGCCCCATGGGGGGAGTGATGGCCTACGGGGCGCCCTGTCAGAGCGGGGCTCTGCACCCCGCCAAGGCCCCTGCCAAGCCCGGCCGGCCGCTCGCTACCACCTGCACCTCCCACTTTACCGTGAGCGAGTGAAGGCCCTCGAGCTCTCTAATCTTAAGAGCGAGCTTGCTCCTGTCTCTCCTCAGAGCACGGTTTTCCTTCTGAGACTCCAGGAGGCCGGCGGACAGGTGGCTGTTGGTTCTGGCCAGCTGGCTGACCTCTTCCTCAAGGACGAGGCAGTTTCCCGCCAGCTCCTCCTTCTCCCTCAGCAGCGCCTCTCTGCTCCCGGCCAGCGGGCTCTCATCGTCCCGCGCCGCCTCAGCACGCTCGGCCAGTGTCGCCTCGTGGCTCGGCCGGAGCTCGTCCAGGATCCAGGCGAGGCAGCTATGAAGGTCCTGCAGCTGCAGCCTGGACCCAGACAGGCCCGCACACTCGCCCCTCAGGGCCTCCACCCTGGCGGCCAGCCGGGCCGCCTCCACACCCATTGGTGCCTGCTCCCATGTGAGCCCGGCCACCCGCTGCTCGCACCGGGCCTTCTCTCGCCGCAGTGCCCCGTTCTCCGCCCGGAGCGCCTTCCCGCAGGCCCGCAGCTCCGCGGCCTCCTGCTCCAGCAGCAGCACCTTCCCGCACAGCTCAATGCTCTGGAGCGCAGAGGCCTCCTGCTCCTGGGCTCTGGCTTCCCTTTCCAGGGCCAGGGCCTGCTGCAGCGCGCGGGCCTCCTCCAATGACCTCTGGCGCGCCCCCCGCAGGCTCAGCCCCTCCCGCAGCAGGCTGCTCTTCTTGGAGCGGCAAGCCCGGAGCCCAGCCTGCGCTCTCTCGTGGGCCTCCCGCAGGCGGGCCAGCTCCTCCTGCAGACCCTGCTGGGCGCCCTGAGCCCCGGCCAGCAGCAGGGACAGCTCCCGCCAGCTGGCTGCCAGCCCCTGGTTTTCCTCCCTCCTCTCCCGCAGCTCTCTCTTCAGGGCGTGCAGGTCGCTGAGCAGCTTGGCCTTCTGGCGCAGGGCACCTCTTGCGCGGGCGCGCTCCAGGGCGCACTTCCTCCTGAGGTCGCCGACAGCTCTGAGGGAGCGGTCCCGCTGGCCCAGCAAGGCGCCATTCCGCCTCTCCAGCACAGACTTCTCCTCGAGGAGCCGCTCATGCTGCTTCCTGAGCCCGGCCATCTTGCGGCCCACCGCCGTCTTCTCTGCCGCGAGGTGCGTGAGCTTCTCCCCCAGGCTGCCCTGCAGCTGGGCGGCCTCCTCAGAGCACCTGCCCAGCCTGTCCGAGAGGCGGCGCTTCTCGCCCAGCAGCTCCGCCCTCTCGGCCAGCAGCCTCCGTTGGGCGGCGGCCAGGGCGTCTCTCTGCTGCAGGAGCTGCAGGCACTCGGCGCGTGCGGCCTCCCGGCCGGCCCTCGTCTCACCCAGAGCCTCCACCAGGCATTTGTTGCGGGCCTGCAGCTGCAGCGCCTCCAGTGCAGCCCTCCGCAGTGCGCGGCCGCCGGCCTCCAGCCGGAGGCACAGCCTCTCCTGCTCCGGGAGCAGCGCTTCCTCCTCCTCGGGGCACGAGCCCCCACTGCTGGGCGCC
>NW_004567130.1:17842746-17850728 GCF_000260355.1 Condylura cristata
CGCCAACCTCCTCTGCAGCTCCCGCTTCTCCTCCGGCAGCCGGCATGTCCCTGCCGCGCCGCGCCCGCCAGGCCCTCTCCGGCTCCGGGCCGAGGGCGGCGTCCCCCGAGCTTGGCTGCCGCTGGTGCTTCCGCAGCGCGGCCCCTCTGGCCTCCAGCTCCGCAAGCCCGGCGAACAGCAAGCCCTTGGCCGTCCTCAAGGCCCGGCCCTCCGGCCGCTGCTCCTCTGCCGCCGGCGCAGGCTCTTTTCTGGCTGATGTTAACAAACAAGTTAGCGACTACAGAAACAAAAGATGGAAAGAACGGAGACAAACATGAAGTGAGGCAGACGGCGCCAGCCCAGTCGCAGTGCGGCCGCGTGGAGGTGTCTCGCTACACGGCAGGGGAGGAAGCCGGCCCAGGGCAGTAACCTGTGAGCGGCCGGGGGAGCAGCTGCTGCGCGTGCAGGAGCGGGCACGGCCCGTCGCAGACGCGTGCGTAAGGACCTCGGCAAGGGCAGCCCTGAGCCCACAAAGCGCGCGCGCACCTCAGCCCGAAGGCGGCGTGGGGGGGGCCGGACGTGAGTGCTGGAGACTCGCCTTTTCCTGGACAGATGCACGGGCCTGGCGGGCACCAGACCGGCTGCGGCTCCAGCACAGACCGCCCACATGCTCTCTGATCTTTGCAAGGACGGGCTGGCTCACAGGGCGCTGGGACGGCGGGACAGCGCCTCCCGACCGGTGCCACCAGAGCTCCGGGCACACCCCGGCGATCCTCCCTCCCTGCCCGGGGCGGGGGCGTGGGACCCAAACACCTGGGGGTGGGGTGGGGCCGAGTCAGTGGTTTCAGGGACGGCAACTGTCTTGGCAGCCACCTGGCCGGCGCACAGCAGAGCCTGTCACTGGCTCTTACTGAGCGAACGTGGGAGTTCGGTGGGGTCCCCACACCCCTGAGGTCTTATGGGAACCCCCGGGAGTCCATCAGATCCTCAGGACCCTGCGGGGTCCCTGCTGGTGACAGATACTGAGATCCAGACATCAGCTATCCAGAGCATGTGGGGGGTGGGGGGCAGGGGCAGTCCTGGCTGTAACCCAGCAGCAGAGAACCACTGAGGCTTTACACAAGCCACGGACAGCGCTGCGGTGGGCGAGACAGGACACAGATCTGTGCAGAGGCGGCCCGGGGCCAGGCCAGGGGTCTGTGCAGGGCCAAGTGGCTGCGACAGAGGCGTATGCGGGGTGCACGGCGGCGTCTGTGCGGCCTCGGGAGGGCCCTGCAGGCTCCTCTAAGCTGCTTGACGCTCTGTGACCAGAAGGGCTGGCAGTGCCGGGGGCCAGACACCACCTGCCGGACCACGGCCGCATCCAGGACGCCGCTCCCCCGGCCCAGTCGCGTGCTTCCGTGTGAGCACCGTCTCCGGCCCAGCGGGCCTCGGCCTGGGCCTCTGGCCACCCAGCCCTGCTGGCCCCCACGGCGCAGGCGGCAGCGGCCAGTCCCGGCCAGAGGAGCGGGCTTCCCAGCAGGCGGTGCCGGCGGCACCCAGGAGCAGCGGGGCCGGGAGCGGCTGACCCCAGAGGAGGGGTGGCGCCGCCAGCAAGCCTGCAGGCCAAGACCCCTCCCTCCCTTCCTCGGGGACCCGCCCGGCGGTCCCCTACCCCCACCCCAGCCCCACGCCCGCACCTCAGCCTCGCCGTTGTCCGCTGGGACGGCCGCCAGCCGGCCCTGTGCGCCCAACCACGCCTCCTGCAGGGCCTCGTGCTGCCCGGCGGCGGCCACGGAAGCGGCTTCCTCACGCTGGCTGCAGCTCATCTCCATCCTCCTCTCCTGCAGACCGGGAGAACAGGCCGTACCCGCTTACTGGGTGCCCCCACGCAACCCGCGCCCACCCCACGTGCGCCCCCACGCCCGCTTACCAGGTCCGCCAACCTCCTCTGCAGCTCCCGCTTCTCCTCCTCGTGCCTCACGGCTGCTGCCCGCTGGCTCTGCTGGGCCTGCAGAGTGACCTCCTCGACGCGCGTCTGCAGGACCCTCGCCTGCTCGTCGGCCTCGCTGAGCCTCAGCTGCAGTTCCTCCACCAGCCTAGGACACGCTCCAGGGTCAGGCGTCCGCCAGTGCAGACCGAGGGGCCCTGCTGGCGCAGTGGCTTGAAGCGTCCGCCCTGCAGCGCGACCCCGTCCCAGCCAGGGAGTGACCCTGGGGGCCGTGGACCCCTCCTGCCCCCACCCGCTCCCCAGCAGCGTGTCTCAGGGGACCCACAAACATCCTGCCCTGCTCCCCACTCTGTCTCTGGGGAGTCCTCTCCCCCGCATCTCTGGCCTGTGCCCCAGTTCTGTAGGCATGAAGAAACAAACCCTGAAACACAAACACACAAGCCAGCCCCAGAGCTGTACTTCAAAGGGCTCCTGAGCAAAGACATCTTCCCACACCTCGAGGGGGAACAGATGACAGTGCGTGTTCTAGAGTGACCCTGCTAACTCTGACGGTCAGCGACGGATGTCTGCGAAGCTGCTTCACGCCCACAGAGCAATCGAGCGGAAGGGAAACATGCAGGAGGAGATGAGGATCGAGAGACGCAAAGTCTTAGCGATTCAGATGACCAACACTCCCTCCGGCACCACTTAAGAAAGGTGACGTAAAAGACACAAGTAGGGGCCCCCCAGGGTGCAGAGGGTGAAGCACAGCACCCTCTGAAGCCACTACAGCGCGAGTTCGACCACGCCCAGGAGTGACCACAGGCGACTGCAGACCCCTCCTGACCACCCACTGCCCCCCTCAGTGATGGGCTTTGTCCATCTGCCTGTCCTGCTTGCTCCCCACTGTCTCTGGGGAAGCCTCTCACCGCCCGTGCAACTCTGGCCTGTACCCCAGTTCTGTGCATAAAGAAATAAATCTTGAAAAAAAAAAAAGGCACCAGCAGCCTGAAGGCCCGGCTTACAGAGAGGCTGCTGCTGGACAGAGGAGGCCAGAGAACGAAGGCCTGGACCGCCCGGAACACCAGCCACCCAGGACGGGCAGGGCGCCCCGCGGCCAGCCTTCCCACAGGCCCGGCACCAGCAGGAAGGCCTGAGCAGCCCCGAAGCGGCCCTGGTGCCTGTTTCGTGAGACCACGGCAGCCGGCATCAACGTGGGATCCCAGCAGGGGACCGCGGGGCTGGGACACGCACGGAGGGCACACAGGGGCAGCCTGGGCGAGGGCACCACCGGACGGCCGCCAGCCCGGGCCCCCGCACAGGGCCTGGAGAGCCCCGGGGCGCGTCCGCAGCGCGGCAGGCTGAGCCAGGCCGCGGAGACCCTCGCCGCCCTGCCCGGGCTGTGCCGACGCACCTCTCCTTCTCACGCAGCGCACCGCACACTTCCTCCAGCCGGGAGGAGTGATCTCCCGACACCTTGGCGATGTCCGCGAGGTCGTTCTCCAGCTTCTCCTTTGCCTGTAACAACTGCTCTTCCCTTCCGTTTCTCTCCCTGAACTCCGCCTCCATGCCTGGATCCACATGGGAGGAAGACGGCGCTGCTGCGCCAGGCCACACACACCCGCCCACTGCCTCACGCTCCGGCCGGGTCGGGCACCCGCACAGGCAGCTCCGGCCCTCAAGGGAGTGAGTCCAGCGAAGGCCGGAGGAAAGCAGGCGGACAAGGGCGACTGAGTCCAGTGGCGAGACCAGGGAAGGGGCTGAGACGTGACTGCCTCGCGCCAAGTCCTGGCTTGGTGGCACTGAAGCAAAGGCCTGAGGGCCTGGGGGCGGCAAGGGCGTGGGGGGCCCGAGGGCGAGGGGGGCCCCCACTCTCAGGCTGCGCCCGGACAGAGGGTGGGCAAGGCGGCACGGCCGGGGCGGGCGTGGGGCGGCTCAGCCCGAGGGCAGCCTGCGCCCAGGCCTGGAAGTGGGCAGAGGGGCCTGTGCACCCGCTGGCGCCTCACCTGCCAGCTGCCCCCTGGCCACCTCCAGGTCGGAGGACAGCGCGCTGAGCTGCTGCTCCTTCTGCTGCAGCTTGTGCGTGGCTTCTGTCGGGGCGAGGAGAGAGGCTGGTGAGGGCTGTGGCGGCAGTCGGGCATGTCGACGCCCAGGGCTGCCGGGGCGTGAGGCCCGCGCTGGGCCCTCGCCAGCCTGCTCGCTCCGGCCACCTTTGCTCACAGAGCCGGGTGCGGGCCTCACACGGCTCCCCGGCACTGCCCAGCCCCCCCCACACACACACACAGGTCCGGGGTAAAGGGAGGCAGCCCAGGGCCGCGCCCGCAACGAACCTTGCAGGCGACCCTGTGTGGAGGCTGCCTCGGCGGCCGCGTCAGCAAACTTTTCTCTCTGCAGAGGAAGAGCGGCCGGCTCAGCATACAGTCCAAGCGCTGGAGTCCGCCAGCCACAGCCGCGACTCTATGCGCCTTCGGGCCGGTTCTGCTTCACCGAAATGGGTGGCGGCGAACGCGGGCACCAGCCCATGGCACAGGCGGGGCACAGCTGTGCCTCTCTGGGGCCACTGGACAGCGCCTGCTCAGACATCGGCCCCAGGCCCCAGGCACGGGGCGGCCGACGGCCTAGTGCCCTCCGACATGCTCACGGCCAGGCCGGTGCGCACCCTTTGCCGGACACCTCAAGCACAAGGGGCGTCTGCGTCTCCCCCGAAGCACCGGCAGTCAGCGCGGGCCAGGCACTCACCAGGGCCTGCAGCTCTGTCCCGAGGGCCTCCTTGGCACGGCTGGCTTCGCGCAGGCTGTCCTGGAGGCCGCCCAGGGCCAGCTCCCTGGCCTGCAGCTCTGCGGCGGCGCTGCTGGCCTACCGGACACGGGGCACGCGGCCAAAGGGAACCATGGAACGAGGAGACCCGTGAGCCGTGTGAGCTGCGCGGATGCAGGCAGCGCGCGGGCGGGGGAAGGGCAGCGGCCCTGGAGTGCTGCCCGCATGCGCCCGCAGCGCCTCCAGCCCGTTACCTTCGCCTCGGCCTCCTGCAGCTTGCTCAAGGCATCCTCCATCTCCAGCAGGTGCTGGTTCTCAGCGCGGTCGAGCCCGGCCTGCGCGGCCTCCAGACCCTCCTCCTTCTCCCGGACAGCCCTGGCCAGCTCGGCCTGCAGCGCCCCCAGCGCGTCCGCGTGGGCGGCCCGCTCCGACTCCTGCCGGCCGCGCAGGGCTTCGAGCTCGCGCTGGTGGTCCAGCCTCAGCCTGTCCACCTGCGCCTGGGGCTCAGCAGCGCCCGCCCCGCCGCCCCGGCTGAAGGACGCCTTCAGCTCCTCCATCGCCTGCTGGTGGGATGCGATGGCCGACTGCAGCCGGGACTTCCACAGGGCGATCACGTCCGCGCTCTCCTTGTCGGCGTGGCCCAGCTTGCTCCTCAGCGACTCGTTCTCCTTGGACAGCTTCTCGGCAGCTGCCTGCAAGGCCTGCAGCTCCCTCTGCAGCGCCTCCTCCCGGGCGCCCAGCCCCTCCCGCAGAGCCGCCAGCTCCCGCCGGTGGTCGGCGCGGGCGGCGTCCAGCTCCTCTCGCAGGGAGCTCGGCTCTTGCAGGAGGGACGGCGACATGTCCACAGCCGCCATTGGCCTGCCGGCCTCTAGCCTGCGGCGGAGCTCAGCCACCTCCTGCGCGCGCAGCGCCAGGTCCTTCTCTAGCTCCATGATCCGGGACTTCTCTGACACCGTAGCCACCTGCCGGCATGCGGGGGAAAGGTCTGTTCAGCAGAAGCCGCCGCCGAGCCTCTTTGCCCACCCACGGCGCGCCGCGCCCCAACGGACGCTGAGCTAGACACCCCGGCGTTCCCCTGCCCCTAAGGACGCGGGCCAAGGACACCCGCAGACTGGCTGGCCCGTGCCCCGCCTCCGGCCCGCACCCCAGGGGCAGCCAGCCAGCAGGGTCAGCACCGACGCTGCAGCCCGGGACGCGGGGCGCGAGCCGGCGCGTCCTGTCAAGGGCGTGTCGGCGGACAAAGGCTGGCGCCCGGCTGCACTGACGCCAAGGTGAGCCGCCCGGCGGCGGCCATGAGGGACTGGCCTGGTGTCTCCTTTAAGATGACACGGCCAGGGAGCTGCTGACCACAGCGCCCCCGCGACCTCTGCCCGGCGTGGCAGCACGCCGGGACCACTACAGGCCGGCCCGTTGGCTCTGGGCAGTGCCCGGGACCACGGCGCCTCCGCCCCCAGGACGCCCACGCGAGGGGTGGGGCGCGGGCTTAGGCGGGGACTCAGCTTTTCACCAATCTGGGAAACGGAAGGGAAGGGGCAACTCCCGCCAGCGAGCCCCCGCCCAAGGGTGCGCCCCGCCCCCACTGACCCTTGTCGCTGCCTCCCGCAGGCAACAGAGACGGCCGGGGACAGGCTGCCCGGCGGCACGGGCCCACTGGCACGTGCTTCCGGAAAGGGCCCATAGGCCAGCGGGCGCGAGGCAAAGCCAACAGCCCTGGGCTGGCGGGATCGAGCTCGGGCCACGGCGGCACTGGGGGCCCGGGTGGCGCCTGAGCTCTGCGCCGGGAACCACTGGCCAAGCACAGGCTCGCCTGACAGGAGGGACCAGGGGCGCCTCCTGCTCCCAGTCAGGAGCCAGGTCGGCAGGCTCACGCGGGCCAGCCAAGCGTCCTCTGGACGGTGTGGCTCCGCGCAGAACCTGAAGTGGCCCGCTCGGCCATGAGGACGGCCCTGCTGGCGAGCCGGGTAAAGCCGCCAGTGCTTGAGGGAGTCTCACGGAGTCCAGGCTGCCCACACCGGTGGGCCAGCGCGCTGGCGGGGCGTCAGACGGAACCCGGCAGCCGGAGTGGCCGAAGCGCCACTTGTAGCCCCGTGTACCATCCAGCGACACCGCGAGCCAGCGGCCGCCCCAGCCCACCCAGCCACCCCCGCCCACCCCAGGCCGTCCAGGCCCACCTGGCCCACCATGCGGCACTCTGGCGGACAGCATCCTTTCTTGAAAAAGAAACTTAAGACTTAGAGGGAGAAATTACTCATGACCTAACTTTTCAGAGCAACGACATCTCCACAAGAGGAATTTCTACAATTACCACCGACAGCAACAATTCAAAAAACCAGCTACCGAATCCGACCAGACAGCGAGTGCAGCGGTTTCCAGCACCTGTGCAGGGAGGCCCTGGAGCCCGGCTGCGGCCGAGCCTGCGCGAGCGCCCCACGTGTGCATCTCCCTACAGGCGCCGGCACCTCCGGACGCGTGCGGCCGGCGCTGCGGCCCAGCTCACCGGCGGCTGCCGACAGCAGCAACCCTCGCGGGGTGGCCCCGGGGGAGGCTCGGCCCCGCCATGTGTCCTCCGCAGGGGCGCAGCAGCCCTCCCTGAGGGCTGGACGGGGCCAAGCCCCCTGGCACCTCGTGGCCAGGCTGACCGGAGCTGCATGCAGCCTAACACAGGGCGGGGGCACCCTGGATGCCGCCTGCTCCCCGCGCACGATGCACACCCAGACTGCGAACTTCTGCGGGGGACGGGGGGGGGTGACAGGGGTCGGGGGGCAAGCACAGAGACCAGGTGGGGAGGGGAGACCCGCGAGCCCATGGCCCCGAGGCGCCGAGTGGCCGGGCCCTTCCCTGAGCCGGCGGCCAGCAGGGAGGCGGGAAGAGAGCGGCGGTGAACCAGCGACAAAGCCCCTCCGAGAGCCCCAGAGCAGAACAGAGGACGCCGCCACCGCCACTGGCGCTCGGGGTTCTGCCCAGCTCGGGGCCCGGCCCAGGCAGGGCCTCTCCTTCCGGTACCTGGCAGCGGCCCTGCGCCAGCCTGCGCCGGCCTCTCGCGCTGCGGCAGGCCCGGGACGGGCGCCGGGCCGCCCCGAGACGCGGCTCTGCTTCTCGAAGTAGGGAAAGCCATTACCCTAGTGTCTTCTAACTCCCTCTGGAGCTTGTCAGCTTTGGTCTTTTCAAAGAGCAGGCTCTGTTCAAGCTCCTTAGTGCGCGCATGCTCCAGTTTGGTCTGCGTCTGTTAGTAGAAGGAAGAGGAAGAGAAGACAACAGCGCCACGTGACGAGCAGCAGGGGCAGCAGCGTGCGGCCACCGCCAGGCCTCCCGCCGAGGAGGGGCGGGGCGGGGCGGG
>NW_004567130.1:17850879-17872828 GCF_000260355.1 Condylura cristata
CGCGAGCCGGAGACCCAGAGAGGACCCGCGAGGCCAGACGCATGCGGCAGATGCACGTAGCCCCGGCAAGGCGCGCTCAGCACACACCCCAGCAGTTAGTCCCTCGCAGCTATGGCGCCCCGGCCCGAGGCCGTGGGTGCCCATCGCGGACCGACCCCAGATGGCAGGCGAGCCCTCCGCGTGGCCGCGGCCATCACCCGCACGGGGCCGGGCCGGCTTCTGGGCACGGGCACCCAGGCCTACAGCGCAAGGCGAGCCCCAGCCGGCCAGGCCCGATGGGAGAGGGGCGGGGGCTGAGCCAGGGCCCCGGCAAGGCCGGGCCAGAGGCAGCCGCGCGCTGGCGTCCTTCCAAGCGCACCGTCCGGAGCTGCCGGCACAGAGCACGACGGGGCACTGGGCGGCCTCCTGGGCAGCCTCCGCCGCCGAGCTCCAGGAAGGGCAGCGGGCCGGGCTTGCGGGGGCTGGTGCCCGCCCTGCCTCGGAGCAACGGCAACTCGCAGGGTGGCGGGAGCCGATGTGATCCCAGCGCCGCTGAGAGCCCCAGACCCGCAACCCCACACTGAGACGTGGCCGACCAGGGCCCCAAGGCCCCTCGTTCTCGCGGGTCGGGGCAGCGGGAAAGTGCGGCTGAAACAGCCGGGGCTTGGGGCTGAAAGCAGCTGCCCCGCTCAGCCCTCCCGGGCTGCAGCAAGTCGCCCGCAGGGCCTGCCGGCTGGCAGAGGAGCCCCCGGGGTCAGGGCGGGCGGGCTTGACCCGAAGTCACGTCCTGCGGTCACGGCCGTCCCGGGGCCACGGCCGTCTAGACGAAGCCTCGGGGGCTGGCCGCCGCAGGGGCCAGCAGACTACTGTGCTGGCCGGTGGGTAGGACTTGGCGTGGGTTATTTAGAAGAGACCCCCCCCAAAAATTTCAATTTCCTCACCTGCTGCAGCGTTGTACACTGCACAGAACTAGTGAACTAAGGTCTTAAAGATTTACTGACGCACTTCAGAGCCGGGGCGCAGGCCAGAGGTGTGTGGGGGAGAGAGGATGCCCCAGAGACGGAGCGGGAGCAGGACAGGCGGGTCCAAGGAGACCCACCGCTGCGGGGGCCAGGTGGGTCTGCAGCCCTGGGGCCCCTCCCTGGCTGGGGACGGCCTCGGGCTGCCAAGGCCAGCTTCACAGTGCTGAGACGGACCCCTGGGCCCCGGGAGGGCCCGAGATCAATCCTGGAACTGACCTGCCTGCTTAGTCGCCTTGCTCCAAAAGGCACCTTTTGACAGGGGCCGCTCGATTCACCTGCTTTTACCAAGAAAACCCAGAAAGCAGCAGCCTCACCGGGGCCAGCACCAGGGCCATCGTCTCAGCACTGGGTCCGACAGCAAAGAGCACAGGGCAGCTGGGGAGAGCCCAGCGTGCCCCAGGCACCCACCCCAGGTCTCCCCTCCTTGGCACGCCCGAGGCTGGAGGGGAAGCCCTGCAGGGCCCGGGAGCCCGGAACTACGAGCCCGAGGCGGGGGGCCGGTCTGCAGCTGCTCGCAGAGAGGTCCACGCCGGGGGCTCTCTGGCGCCCACGGGCCCGCGCCAGCGCTGGCGGGGCCCCGGGGGCTACGCTCCACACCCGGCCTAGCTGGGGCCTAAACTGGGTGTTTGGATGAACACGGGGAGGAAGAAGAGCAGCTACGCGGTGGCACCAGCAGACGCTCTCCCGACACAGCACACTGACAACCGCAGAGCCCTCCAGCTCACCGCCGGCTGGGCCCGCGCGGCAGGCACCTGGGGCGACCCAGCAGCGGGCCCTGGCCAGCAGTGGGGGCGCCGAGCCCGAGCCCGAGGCCGAGGCCGGAAGCCCTCTGTTTGCAGGGGCCGGGGCGGGGCTCAGTCCTGGCGGGCAGCCAGGCACTCTAGCCAGCGGCCGCCTCGCCTGGGGGGTCCACTGAAACTAGGAGGCGCTGTGAGCAACGTGAAGGTGAGCCCCCACAGATTCTTTTTTCCATTTTGGCAAAACTCCTTTAAAGGTAAGCCAGACATCTGCCAGCACGTCACACGAGTGGACTGGGGGCTCAGTCACCACACACAGTGTGTCCGGGATTCAACTGCAGCTGCCCTGAAAGCCACATGCACAGGAATAGTAAGGCCAGGCGGTGCAGTGAGTAAGCGCTGCGGTCTGTGCGTCTGTGTTAACGGGTGTCCACACAGTGGGGCCTCTTACATTCTCAGGATCTTCAGAAATCTGGCTCTTTTGCTAACAGTGAAAAAATAAAAAAAATTAAAACAGCAACAGACCCAACTGAAGTCCCAGCAAGTGTCAGGGTTTCAGAACAGCCTCGACTGGCACAGCAAGTCGACCACACGGACAGACGCGTCCAGGACGGTGCCACGCCCTGCACCACGGCCGTGCTGCACAGGGTACGGGGAGGAGACGGGCTGGCGAACGAGACCCCAGGTGCCGGGGACGGGTGAGAACGACAGACGCCAGGAAGGGAGGGTGAGGTGGATGAGATGAGTGAGGACGACAGCAGGAGTCACTGTCAGCCGCCAACTCCGGGCCACCTGTAGCCAGGGCCCAGAGCACGCTGACGGCTGTGCATCTGCTTTCAAAGTGACACCAGCTCCGCTTGGTGGGGCCCTGGGAACTCAAGCTGCTGCGAGCGACGTTGGTGTGGCAAAACGCATGTTCTGAGGCAGCACCGACAGGCGCGACTTTTACTGAAACCCCACAACATTCAAAAATTGCAGTAACGCACATGTGTCATCTATCTGACAGTGGTCGAAGAGCATCAAAAGCACCTAGCTCTGGTGTCTGCTGAAAAACGCTGCAGGGCGTGAGGGGGCCGAGCCGCCTAGGCCCGCAGCAGCCTCTGGGCCGAGGGCCCATGGCACCAGGGGGCAGCTGTAGCGGGAACCGCCGTTCCGGCCGGCAACGCCTGCTCCACGCTCAATCCCCGGCCACACGCCTGCCTCGCGCACGGGGCGGGAAAGCATCTCTGCCTTCAGCGCGGGTGAAGCTCAGATAAAGCCGAGGCCCCGCTGGGGTGCAACAGGACGCGTCCTGGCGCGGCCAGCCTGCGAGCAGCACACTGCCAGATTCATGACTAGGTGAGCGCCAGTTCGGGGCTCCCCGTGGGGAAGCCTGAGACAGGGCCATGGGAAGCGCGGCCAGGTGGTCGGCCGGGCAGGCACAGGCGTTGTGGCCACCCCCGCTACTGCGGGGCCCCAGCCCGCGGGCTCGAGCGCTCAGCCGTGTCCACACGCGGCGCCCACCGATGCTTTCCAGAGCTGCAGGGGTTTTACCTCAAGGTCACCTTTAGTGATGGATTCTTCCTCGACCCGGAACTGCAGGTCCTCAACCTTCCTGTGGGATCAGATCAGAAGGAAACACTGAGCCAGGCAGCCAGGGGACGCACCTGCCAGAAACCCAGGCACGTACACGCCTGCGGTGCACTCGGCGGGCGGCAGCGGCAAGAAACGTCTCAGAGGCAGGAAACAAAGACGTCGCCTTGGCCTCAGTGCAGCTCTGCTCGGGGCGCTTGGGGCACACCCCCAGCAGGGCTGAGCCTGGGCTGGCCGGCAGGAAGCACACTGACACCGCAGCACAGGCCTGCACCCCCTTGCAGCGAGCACGGGGCAGCGGCCAGGGAGCACACCCTCTGCCCCCCACACAGGCACCCTGCAGCGTGCTGGAGCCCGGCTGCTGCCTCTGCAGCACACAGCCCCTCCCGGCGCTGCCCGGCCACGGCCATGGGCTGCAGGCAGCCACCTCCCTGGCCATGGGGCTCACGTGGAGGGCAGAGACCTGGGGCCCACACCCTCAGTAGACCAGGCCTGAGAGCGGAAAGGGGGGAGGCGCCACCTACCGCAGCTTCACTTAGTTAAGTCGGAGGTGGGATTGTGGTGAGCCCCGAGCCCGTTCTGGGAGCCGGGGTTGGGGGTGTGACCGCCCAGTGGCCAGCGCAACAGGGTCCTTCGAGAGTGGAAGGAGAAGGGGTGCTGTGCACAGGCCCGGGGGCCCCCCTCGCTCGCGAGGCCAACCTCAGCAGGGCCCCAGGAAGCCTTCGGGGGACATGGGCCCAGACCCCACACTGGCCGCTGAGCAGACACGTCTCCTGGAGGGTTTGCTCATTCGTGTGTCAAGAGACCAGCTTCTAGGAAACCGGATTCACTCCCTCCGAGGCAATCAGCAGGCTGGCTGCACGCCGCTGGGACAGAACCTCACAGCCGCCCTGACGGCCCTGTGTGCCGGCGGGGTGCAGGGGGCCCCGTACTGCAGCGTGCTCGGCACGTGGGTGGTGTCCAGGTGCCCCTGGCAGCCTGCCGGGGTCTCGAGGAACCGCCCTGGCTGGCAACTGCCACATCAAGGCCGTGTCCAGGCCAGCCCGGTGCGCGGCATTAACCGGGCAGCTCTGGGGCGAACTCGCAGCGTCAGCGGACCCACGCCCGCAGCAGGCGCGGTCAGCACGTTCCAAAGCTGGACACTGGCCAGGCAGTGGTGGGAGCCCCAGGGGGCGGGGGCAGGGGGCTTCACCTCTTCTCCTCCTCGAGCTGGTTGAGCAGCTCCACCTTCTCCCGGTCGGCCGCCTCCACCATCGCCCGCAGCTGGTCCATCTTGGTCTCCAGCTCCAGGACGTGCTGGGGAGGCAAGGGCTGGTGGGCGCCTCTTTCCGCAGGGGACTCCCCGGGGCTGGCGTGCCCACACCTCAACAGGTGGCCATCTCCCTGAGAACTGGCTTGCAGCACCCCGGAAGCCGGACAACAGCAACGCCGCCGAGGCGCAGCAGATGGGGCGACGCCAGGGAGCCCCACTCCGTCTCAAGGCGCCAGCCCTGGCTGGTGCCATCGTTCCCCTCGCCCAGAGATCATCACCGTCTGTGCCGCCAGGGCGGCGCCCAGACCTCACCTGGTCGTGTCCGTCCCGGGCCAGTGCTAGCTCTTGCTCCACCTCCCCGACGTGGCTCGTGGCCCTGGCCACCTCCGCCCTCTCCAGGTCCCGCTCGGCCAGCAGCTGCTCGATGTGCTGCTGCTTTTCCTTCAGGGCCTCCTGCAGGGCCGTGGTGCCAGAGATCTTCCGGGCGTAGCGGGAGGAGGTTTCGGTCAGCTGCAGAGGGAAGGCAAAGCGTGGGGGGCGGAGGCGGGCAAGGCGCGAGGCGGCGGCTGCTGGAGGCGGGCACGGCCAGCCGCGCTCCCATAGAGCCAGCCGCCGGCACATGGCGCCGGCAGCACGGCTGCGGGGCGGTCCCAGCAGTCAGGCGTCCGGGGAGGGCGGGCAGCTCAGGCCGCCGCTCAGTGCCGAGCCCTGAGGCCCGAGGCCACAGCTCTCCAGGGACCCGCTCCGCAGCCCTTGGGGCCACAAGCCCGCCTTCTACCCGACCGGAGACCTCTGCTGGGGCTTCCTTCGTCCTCCCCTCAGGAGCCACGGCGGAGGCGGCGTCCCCCGGCAAGCCGGTCTCGTCTGAGCCCGGGCCAGCGGTCCCGCAGGCCACGGAGCCACGTCCATCTGCAGAAGCGCGGCTGCGCCCGCGTGTGCAGGGGGTGCCCATGCCGAAGCCCCCCCAGCAGAGTGGGGCTAAACGCCCCTCGCCCCCGCCCCCGTCCCCTCCCGATCAGCCCTGATGGCACCCTGCAGCCAGGGAGAGGAGGGGGTCCGGTCCGCAGCCAAGCGAGGACTTACGAGGCCTGTGCGGCTGGGCTTGCTGCTCACAGAGGAGGCCACAGAGCTCACAGAGCTGAGCGAGGAGGCGGACGGGCTGCGCTTCAGGCCAGCGGGCCTGGCAGCCATCACACGGCGCACGGCAGCGGCCTTGGCCTTGGCCGGCGTGGTGGACGGGAAGCCGATCCTGGTGACCTTGTGCACAGGCGCGAACAGGCCATAGTTGGGCTGGCACTGGAAGTACCTTTGGCACGGACAGCAGCAGAGGGGTCAGGCACTAGCCGCCCCCCAACCCCCACCCAGGGCGCAGGGGTGCTGGAGCTGCCGCGGCCGGGCCAGGCAGGGCCCCCGCGCTCCAGGCACCTGACACCAGCAGCCGGCCTTTCTGCACCCCGCGTGGGCGCTGGGGACCCGACGCCTCGGGGACAGGGGAGCTGCCCGCCGGCCGGCAGACGCCCCAGTGGGCGGCGTGGCCCCATGGTGGGCTGGCAGGTCAGGAAGCGGCGGCCGCCAGGAGCCCTGCGAGCGAGGCCCCGGCTGGCACGCAAAGGGCGCCGAGAGGCCGCTGCCACGCAGAAACGTGCCAAGAGCCGGGCGCGCCGCCAGACATGGGCCGTTCTCAACGCCGAGCGCCGGCTGGCAGAGGGCCGGCCACCCGCCCGCAGCACCGCGCCCACGCACCTGGTCCCGGCCACCGCCCCATCGTTCTTCCCGAGCGGCTCGTCCAGCTCCACGCCACACCACTCGCCCTTGGCGAAGTCGGTCTCCCCGAGGAAGCGCACGACGCCGGCCTTCGTGCCGCCGACCTGGAGCGGGGAGAAGGCAGCTGGCAGGTCTCCACCCGCGCCCGCACCTCCAGGCCCTGCCGCTCGGCAAGGTGCACCTGCTGGCGATGTGGGCGCGCCACACCCAGGCCCTGGGGCACAGCCTCGCCCGCCAGCCCGGCGGGGTCATCGGTGGAGCAAGGGCGTCCTTGGCCAGCCCCTCAGGCTGCACCCGGACTTCCTGTGGTCCTCATTCTCTGCCTGCGCATGGGCCCCTCTTCCCAGCCTGTGCAGACTCCCGCGCACTGGGCGCGGCCCAGTTTTAGGTCAGCTTCTCTAGTCCAGGCCCTGCCACTATCCGCTTTGTTTAACCCTTTCTGAGGAACAAAAATGGTGACGCCTTCGGTTCCCCTCTTCCCTGAGGGGAGAGACATCTTGTGAAAGTGATTCCAGGAGCCCAAGGAGTACCAGTTTCAGGTGCTGGGGCGAGAAGGTATACTGGGGGGCTAGCAGCCCCCCCAATCCTGGCAACCCTGGGTTCCAGCTGGCACAGGGAGCCTGTGGGCACAGCAGCCACCAGCCAGGCAGCCCCAGCCAGTGCTCACAGGCCTGCTGCCCGCGTCCGGGGCCCTCTCTGCCAGCACCGCCCAAGCGCGCCACCTGGCGGGGCCAGCTGGCCCCAGCTGGCGGGCTGCAGGCTGTCCCCACCTGGCCTTCTTCACGAAGACTGCTGTGAGGAGGGCCCATGGTGCAAGTAACGCCAGCTCAGAGTGCCCCGAGCTTGGTCCTGGCCAGGCTGGCGGAGTGACATGCTGACCCCGCCGTCCGGCACCGTGCCTGTCTCCCCCTTCGGAGAGCAGGGTTCTGGAGTGTGCCAGGAAACCACAGGCAGTTTGGGCCACTGAAGGGCTTTGGTTTTGGGTTTTGTTTTAGCTTCTAAGATCCCCCCCCTTTTTTTTTAATTTATTAATTTATGCACCTACACACAGGGTTGCCCACATTAAGGCAATGTTTATTCCCCTCCCTCCATTTATTACGGTCTCTGGGATGCCTCTGGTTTATAACGGTCTGTTTTTGTTGTGCTCTGTTATGTTTTGTATTGTTAATAACAACACATTTTTTTCTGTACATCATCTTCGGTTCCCTACACTCCTCCTGCAAGAGAAACCACTCAGGACTTTTCCTTTTCCTACTGACTTATCTCACAGAGCACGATCCCTCCAGCCCCACCCATGATCCTGTGAACAGCACGAGCTGCTCTCTTGTTGAGTGGTATTCCGCAGTGTGGACAGACCACATTTACTTGAGCCAGTCATCTAATTTTGGGCATTTGGATTGTTTCCAAGTTTTTCTTACAGTTAATAGAGCAGCAATAAACAGGGGTGCAGGTATCCTTTCGAAGTAATGTTTCTGTGCCCTTGGCTAGACCCCTAGGTGTGGAATTGCTGGGTTACATGGGAGCTCCATGTTTAGTCATCCGAGGAGCCTCCACACAGCTCTCCATGGTGGCTGGACCAGCTTGCACTCCCGGCGGCAGTGTAGGAGCCATATATAGGCAGACTCACAGCCAATAATGTTCTCACCAGTAAAAAGCTGAAGGCCCTTCCAATTACATCAGGAACAAGACAAAGATGTCCACTCTGACCACTGCTCTTCAATATAACAGTGGAAACCAGACCAATAACGCAAGAGAAAGTCATAGAGAGAGTTCAAACAGAGAAAGAAGTAAAACTATCACTATTTCCAATGACATGATAATAGATAAGAGAAACTTAAAAACTCCACAGAACTACTCAAAATAATCAACCTTTTCTGCAAAGTAGCAGGATATAAACTCAACACACCAAAATCAGTAGCATTCCTAAACACAATCAATCTGCAGAACAAAGTCAAGAGAATCATCCCTTTTAAAACTGAAACAAAAAATAAAATCAAATACTTGGAGAAATCTTACAAAAGAGGTGAAAAACCCATACAAAGAAAATTATAAAACACCATTAAAAGAAATAGAAGAAAACACAAAGAGATGGGAAAATAACCCATGTTCATGGATTGAAAGAATTAACATTATTAAAGTGGCCATCTCACTGAAAGCAATTTATAGAGCCAGTGCTATTTCAATGAAAGTATCAATGACATTCTTCAGAGAAATAGGACAAATACTGATGAAATTCACATAGAACCACAGAAAATCGAGACTAGCCAAAGCCTTACTCCTGAAAACAAAGGAGAATAGAGGCATCACACTTCCAGACTTCAAACTATTCTACAAAGCCACACTAATTAAAACAGTGTGGTACCAGAACAAGAGAGACACACAAACCGCTGGACCCGAACAGAGAAACTAGAAATAAACCCACACCTATATGGACAATGAGTCTTTGACAAAGGAGCAAAGAATATGCAATGGAACAAGGACCCTTTGTTTAACAAATGGTGCTGGGAAAACTGGACTAACACAGGCAAAAGAAAGAACCTAGACCACAACCTCACACCACGCACAAAAATCAAATCAAAATGAATAAGAGATTTGGTCATAAGACCTGAAACCCTAAAATATATAGAAGAAAATATAGAGCTTGGCTTTTTTTTTTTTTTTTTTTTATATCTATAGGAGTGTAGTTTGGCATTTACATGGCTGCCAGAGTCCGCTGTACTGTTTCCCCTCACGCCGCTGTTCATGACTGTGCCCTTTCCAATTTTTCGTCTCAGGCCCAGTCCACACAGCTCCCCCATCCAGCACCAGGGCCTTGCTCAGACTGCAGCTGGGGTTTGCCTGCCAGTCGTGCCTTTTTTCTGACTCTCTATGGTCCCCTGCATTGCACCTGTGAGCAAGGCCAGATGACAGCTTTCCTTCTCTGTGGACTTGCACATTCACGGGGTCGACAGTCACCAACAGAGAAGACCAGCTACTCTCAAGCCCCACACCCACCTCAATGCGGGGCCTGTTTGATCAAGGTCAGGCAAGGAGCCTTGGGGAAAGAGGAGCCAGCCTTCAGCACCGGCTGACAAGATGGGCCACGCGGCCCACCGGCACTCGGAAATGTATGGATCGACCCCCAGTAACCGTCATCGAGCATCAGCTCCATTAGGACCTGATCAATCAACCAAAGCTTTCTGGAAGTAGGAAAATGACCACTTCCCATCTTCACAGGGCCGTGCCATCAGGGACGCCCTCGCTCTCCCCACCGGGTATCTGGTCCTGCCACCCCCGTCCAGGCAGAAGCTCTCTGGACAGTCCTGTATAATCCAAAGGACACTCCCCCGCCCGGGCCCCACCCCAGGCAGCATCATCCAGCTGCCCAGCTGCACCCCTGCCTCCCTCTCCAGGAGTCTGCCACCCTTCCACTCCCCTGCCAGGGCCAGGGCCAGAACCAGAACCAGGCCAGAGCCTGAATTAAAACCAGAACCATGCCCTCCCTGGTGGTGCAGCAGGTCAGGACGCAGCACTGCAAGCCGGCCGCAGCTGCTTCAGTAGGAGTTTGATCCCCGGCCCCGGAGGTGACTCAAATGGCACAGCAGACCTCTCCTGTCTCCCCAACTTGCTCCCCTCAGCAGTGACCTCGTCCATCGGCCTGTTCTGCTCCCCACCCTGCCTCTGGGAACCCTCTCACCACCCCTGCACCTCAGCTCTGTAATGCATAAGCCTTTAAAAAAAAAAAAAAAAAACAGAACCGGGGCCAGAGGCAGAGCCAGAACTACAACAAGAACCAGGGCCGGAACCAGAATCAAGACCAGGGCCAGGGCCAGAACTGGCGCCAGGGTCAGGGCACTCTCTCTCACCACCACCGTTTCTGCCCAGACGCCCTGCCCTCCTCGGACCCAGCGTCAGCCTCACGTCCTCACAGACATCTTCTGGCACGAGCCAGCCCACTGAGGCCTCGTTTTGTGTCCGTGGCCAGACAACACATCGCAGCCGCAGTCCACGTTTGGGTCCACTTTTCTCCCTGTGGCGGCGGGGACAGAGGGTGTCTTGCTTTGAACGTGGCCCTCTGTGGCCGCTGCAGGGAGGGGTGTGGGATGGCACAGCCGCCGGCCTCAGGCCACAGAGGGTGCTGTCGTATGCTAGGGCCGCCTCCCGGCCACGCCACGCCCCACACTGGCCACCCCTCTGGCCAGTGGCCCCACGCGCTCTGAAGCACATGCACAGCAAGTTACTTCTGCAGGACAGGAGTCGGCGTGTCTGCTCAAAGCTGGCACAGAAAGGGCGTCCACAGGCAGAGACCACAGAAAGCTCGCGCTGAGCCGTCGCCCGACACGCATGGCCACAGCTGCAGAGGGTGGGGCCCTCTCAGGCGACGGGCTGCAGGATGGGACACACCAGTCCAGCTCTCGCCTGGGGCCCGCGCTGGCAGCCGGGGGTGGCCTGGTTCCTGGGCCGGAGGTTTCCCCTTGGTGAGACCACAGCATCATGGACAGCCCATGCCGGGCACCGGGGGGACAGCACCTGTCTGACCTGCAGACCCCTCCGCAGCGGCCTGGTGACAGGGAAGGCTCAGGCCCCAGCCGCCCGCCCGCCCTGTGTCACCACGGGCCCAGCCCCTACTGGCCTCCAGTGCGGGCGCGGGGCGCAGGCGCTTCTGACAAGGCTCGAGCCGTGAGCCGTGCTGGCCAGAGGGGGCGGGCACAGCTTTTATGGTCAGCACTGGCCGAGCGGTCGCCGTCCCGAGCACTCACCACACCCCCAGAGCGACGCCGCACGCCTCGCGCCCGCCTGCCTCGTCTTTCTCGTGCCCCCGCTAGAAGCGGCACCGGCAGCCGTCCCGCAGGGGACCCGGGGCCGCCGGCGCTGTCTCCCTGGACCCCGCGGCAGTCCACAGCTGCCGCCCGGCTCAGCTCACGGCCGGGCGGCCTGGAGGGCACCAAGGCGGGCACACACCTCTGGGCCGCGGCCAGGGGCAGGCGCCGTGTTGTGTGCGGCCGGCACGAGCCCGACCGACAAGCCACGCTCCCGTGGCCAGGGAACAGCAGCGGCAGCGCCTGCTGCTCCCACAAGCGCCGCTCAGAGGCCCCGGAGCCGCTGCCGCCCTGGGGCGCAGGAGGCATGAGGAGCAGCTTGGGCAGCAGAGCCAGGCACCTGCAGACAGCCGCGGGCCTTCCAGCAAGGACAGCGACCCTCCTCCTCAGGGGTGGCCGCTCACTTTCCTTCCAGCCGCCAGCAGGGTCGGGCAAGGGCCAGGGCACAGCCCCTGAGCCCCCAGCGGCCCCTCCCCGCCCCCCCGCGGAGCCAGCCACCCACGCCACGGGCTCTGGACTCACCAACACTCGGTCTCCGATTTTGAGCTCTCGCTCCCCTTTCTTGACCGAGCCCGCCTCGGAGAGGTTGGAGATGGACTCGCTGGCAGTTTTCGTCAGGTTGCTGGCCTGCGTGGAGGCCGCAGGCTCCTTGGCGGGCGGCGGGCCAGGCCTGTGGGGTGTGGCGGCAGGCGTGGCCGGGGAGGGAGCGGGGGCAGGCAGCGGCGACGCCCCCCGGGCTGCCAGGGCAGTGTGAGGGCCGCCGTCCCCGCCGCCGGCCGGGGCCTCCCGGCTGAGCTTCGAGGGCCGGGTAAAGATGCCCCTGGCAGGCCCACACTGGAAGTAGCGCACTCCAGCCACCGAGCCGTCATTCTTGCCGATAGGCTCGTCCAGGACGATCCCGGCCCACTGCCCTGGCGCAAACTGGGTCTCCCCAAGAAACTGGATGAATCCGGGCTTGCTGCCGTTCACCCAGACACGCTCCCCCACGCGGAAGTCGTCCACAAACTCCGCCCGCAGCTCGGCCGCGGCACCCGGCGTGGTGTCACTACACACGGCTTTCTCCCCAGGAGCTGCAACTGCACAGAGCACAGGGTCAGAGCAGGGCGATGCCGGCGGCCATGGCCGCTCCCGAAGCTGTGGCTCCGCCCCTCCCGCCGTCCCCCAGCTGCCGCTGCCGAGCGGCGTCCAGTCCCTTGGCTGGGCCCCAGGGCTGGACGCGCGGGCGCCGCAGGCTGGCACCCGGGAGACACAATGAAGCAGGCGAGCGAGAGGGCGCTCCGTGGCCGGCCAGGGCCGCGAGGGGGGGGGCGCCAGGGGCGCCTGTCTGGCCACCTGCCCGCCCACAGCCCCAGCAGGGAGCGTCAAGTCCCGTGCAGCACAAGGCGGCCGAGGCGGCCGCTGTGCCCGCCCAGAAAGCACGAAGCCCAGCGCTACTCCCGGCTCACGCATCAGGGCAGGGCGGGATGCAGCAGACAGCACCTGCCCACAGGGTGACACCGGACTTCCGCATGCCCCAAGCCCCGAGGGGAAAGGTGCTGGCGACGGCCAGACAGGCAGGGCAAGCGCAGGCCTGCGACTCAGGAAACCCAAGGTCTCCTGACTTCTCCTGGTAGTAGCCAGGACATAAAGTCTGGTGAGATTTGCTGACTTTCAGTCAGTCGTCGCAGAGGGGGTTTACTTGCTGTAAGGAGAAGCATTACCAGCGGCGGGGGGCTTCGGGGCTGCGCCCCCGGGCTTGACGATCTTGCTGGGGGCCTTGAGCCCGCTGGGCTTGGGCGCGCTCATGCCGGCCGAGGGCGTGTCCTGCTCCAGTCCTCCACCAGGCGCTACCTCTCCCCCACCATGGGCACAGCGGTGGGTGCGCCCACCATGAGGCCGGTCTCCGGCGGACCTGCAGAGAGAGGCACAGGGAGATTCAGGCTCCGGAGCAGGGAAGCGACGGCCGCCCCGCCCAGCCCACCCGGCCCCGACAGCGGCCGCCGGCAGACAAGGAAGCCCAGAGCCTCGCGCGGAGACGTGGGGCTGTGCACAATGTCACGGCTACCTGCTCGGGCGCCGGTATCCCGGCCACGGCAGGGACTCGCTGTCCAGCCAGGTGCGTCACACACTGGACCGGAGGGCTCAAACTTTTGAAGAAAAGGCCACGTCCGGGTGGCGACCCAGGACACCTCGCGGCTCCGCAGCGGGCCGGGGTGACTCGGGGTCCGGGCCTCGGCCTCCAGCACGCGCGCGGGGTGCCGCTCCCCTGGGTATTTCGTGGCGCCTGTGGGCAGCCCTCTGCCAGCACTCACGGCCCCATCCGCAGGGAGAGCTCACGGGGGGTGGGGGGCCGGAGCCCCGAGGCCGCATCAGCACGCCAGGCGGGTCGGCTGGGGCCCAAGTGTCTCCCAGGGTGAGAAGGGCCTTGGGCGGGCAGGGCGCACCCCGACCCGCAGCGCCCGCGAAGGGGGGCTCCCTCTCAGCAGCTGCTGTGAGCAGACACGTGAGGGGACCCGACTCGGAGGGTCCGTGGCGGCTCCTCACCGGGAAGTGCAAGTCTCAGGGCGGCAGGCGGCGGCACCTCTGTGGGCACAGGCACGGCGCTGCCACAGGGCGGGGCAGGGGACGCAGGACCAGCTGGGCAGAGGCGCGGCCCAAGGCCGCCTAGCTTGGTGGGGGCCCGAAGCGGCATCGGGCAGGGAGTCTCGGCGCAGCCCGACCAGGTGACCCCACCCCCCGGGAGACAGGGGCAGCGCTGCCCCGGCATGCAGGACCGTGGCGCCCACGGGTGTCCAAGTCTCCGTCCCTCGGACATGCAGGCCCAGGCGCTGCTATCGCAGCTGCGTCCACGGGGCTCTGAGCCCCTCACGCCCAGCCTACCCCGCTCTGCGGGGCTTGGCCGGCGCCGCCACTCGCCACGCATCCAGGTCCGTCCGCCCGTACCCACCACGCCCTCGTTCTCGTCCACCCGTCCGTCCGTCCGTCCATCCATCCCGAGCCGCTCCTGCCCAGCACTATGCAGCAGCCTGAGGTGGCTGACTGACTTGACGCTTCACCTTCGGAAGCTGCGCAGAGGGGCCAGGCGTCGAGCAGCCGTGAGGGGCCGGCTCCCCCTCATGGCGTCCGCGGACCAGGGCGGCGCTCGTCCAGTGGGAGCAGGGCTCCCGTTTCAGGTAGCCAGGCCGTGAGGTCACAATGATGACATCACAGCAGGGCGTGACCTCGCCTGAGGGCACACCGGAGCGTGGTGTCCTGAGCCTCATGCAGCAGGACCCCTCAGCGCGGGCCTCCGGCCGGCGGGCGCTACGTGGCATGGGGGTGCGAGTCTTCACTGCGGCCCCATGTCAGCCGCCTCTCCTCGGGCTCGGGACGGTCCAGCCACATGGAAGAAGCCCGAAGGCCGTGCAGCGCTGGATACACAGGCCCAAGGCGCCACCCTGCCCTGGCCCTCGGCTCCCTCCACCCACCCAGCCTGGTGTGCACTAGCCGCCTTGTCCACCGGCCTCGGCCTCGGCCTCGGCCTCGGGGAGAAGCTGCCCGGCGGCCCAGCTCCCCACACCCCGGGCCTCTGCTGCGGCGAGGCTTTGCTGACTCACGTTAAAGAGGGGCCGCTGCACTGTCCAGCCCAGCGGCAGGCAGCGGAAGGGCCACAAGGCCGCTTGCACCGCGCAGGCCCGCACCTGCCTCTGAGTGCGGCAGCCCACCGGCGGGGCAGCGGCCGGGGGAGTCTTGAGCCTGAGACCCTACACCAGCAGGCGAAGAGCAGAAGGGCAGGACAGCCAGGCGGCCATGGCCTCCCGGTGGGAGGGCGCCACCGCCCTCAGGCCTTTCTGGCCGCTGTCCACTCAGCGTGGAATGAGCGCGGCGTCACAGCGCTCCCACTGCTCTAAACCTGGAGATTCCACAGGATGCAGCAGCTGGTCAGCCCGCGGGGGACAGCTGGGCCACGCTGCCCAGGCGGCCGTGGACCCGGGCAGCACCCAGGCGGGGCTCCCCCCAGCCCTCTGGGCGCCGGCTCTGGGTGGGGAGGGCGGCAGGCGGGGTCTAGCCTGGGCAGCGGCTCCCACAGCCTCGTAGCGCCAGCAGCGCCCTGCTGTGTCACTGCCACCCCACCCCGTTGCAACCGGAGCCCGGCTGGCCTGACGCAACGCTGGCCGCCCGCCCACCCACCCGCCAAGCCCGTTCCAGTTCTGCAGACGGAAGAGACTGGGAAGGAAAGTAAAAGTGGAGAGCGCAGGGCTTCTCCCGTTGCCGAGCAGAAACAGGTTTTCCCGCTTCACATGCAGTGGGCAAGGCCCACGGAGACCTGCCCAGCACCCGCCGCACCCCGCTGGGCCAGCTCGGGGCCCTGGCGGAAGTGGGGTCACGCACGGCCCCCCACACGCCGCCCGGGCAGCACCTCTCAGCTCCTGCATGTCAGGCACAGCACAGCCCCACCCGGCCCCGCCTCAGGGCACAGTGGAGGGGCGGGCCCCCCGTGGTCTCTAGCCCAGCTGAGCCTCACCTCGCTGAATGTCACCCTGGGACCACGTCCCTTATGGCCGGGCACCCACAGGACCTAAAAATGGAACTGGCGCAGTCAGGGCTCAGAAGGGGCTGGAACTGGACGTCCAGGGGCCAGCGGGGCGAGGCCATGCTGCCCAGCGCCCGGCACCCCAGTGTGTGCAGAGCTGCATCGCCGCCTTTCGAGGCACCCCGTCGGCAGAGCCCTCACAGGGGCCGGGCCGGGTGCGCCCATAGGCGAGAAGAGGCGCAGGGGGCAGCGCGGTGCGGAACGGGCACTCCGGGCCCCCAGAACACACCCATGTGGGCTCAGCGAGGACCGATCAAGCTCCCGGAGGCCGGAAGGGAGCTGAGGGCCGGCGCCCCCGCCAGGGTCACCGGGAGCACTGCCCAGGCTGAGGCCGAGGGCCGGCCGCCGGCTCCTGTCTGCCTGACCCAGGACGCCAGACGGGGGAGCTGGGGCCCAGGAAGACGCAGAGAGGGGCCGCGCCCTTGCAGAGTGATCGGGCTGCCCGGGCTGTGCCTGCAACTGTAGGAACTGGGCCCGGGGTGCTGGGCGGGCACCGGGACCCGCCGGTCTGCCCAGGGAGCCAGGCCGCCCCTGCCTCGGGCCTGAAGCCACGAAGGCTGACACTGGCGCTACCTGGGCTGTTAGGGCGGGTCACATGGGGCCACCGCTCCAAGCAGGCGATGACCAGTGACAGGAGGGGAGGGAGCGAGGGGGGCTGGACTGATGCCCCCCGCCACCAACCACTCTCCAGCGGGGCTCCCAGCAGAGTGTGCCCACGGGACCGGCGAAGGACGGGGCCCAGGAGAGGCTACCGGCCGGCCAGCACCCCCAACCTCAGAGGCCCCCGGAGGCCAGCGACGTTCCCAAGTGCAGAGGCCACAGCCCAAACCTGCCCAGAGCCGGGACATGGCCGCCTCAGCCCCCCGCCCCCCAGGAGAGCTGGGGCGCGGCACAGCCAAAGCCCAGTGAAGGACCAGGCCGCCGTCCGCACGCTTCCCTGGGGGCCCAGCAGCGCCAGTCGGGTCAGAAGACCTGAAATGACCGGGCCGCGAGCGCCGCCGGAAGCCGGCAGTGACCGCCAGAGCCGCCAGCTGCATAGACGTGCAGGAGGAAGCAGCCGGGCTCGACTCAGCGGCACAGAGCTGGGTGTCGGAGGCTGCCACAGCCGCGCCACTTCCTCATCTGAGCCAAGAAACTGAAGCCCATGAGGGTCACGGCACTGTCTCTCGGGCCTGTGGCGACTGGGCTGGCCCCACAGGGAGGCCGCCTGCCCACCCCTCCCACCCCTTCTGGCGGTGCGTGCCGCCGCTGACCCTGAGTGCCGAGGCTGCCCCAGTCCTGTGTTTTAGCTCACCAGTGGCCCAAGACAACCGCGCCCCAGAGCCCAGGACAGCGCTGCGCCCCCTAGGGTGCACATCTGCCCACCAGGACACAGGCCCCAGGGCCCACGCGCTGCCCACTCCCAGCCCAGTGCCCGGCTGCAGGGCCCCTCTCAGCACCCACGTTTGCTGCTGGCAGCTTTCCCCCCGGCGCAGGTTCCGCCAGACCCGAGAAAGAATGCAGGAGGTTGGAGGCGCCTGGAGGCAGCTCAGGTCCTGGCACCAGCGGGCCTCTCAGGGAGGGCCCCACGCTGGGCTTCGCATGGCGGCCGGCAGGGCCCCAACGCCACAGGGAGAGAGACGCTTGCCCCACGGTGCTCGCGGGGACCCCCCATTCTGACTGAGAAGAACAGGTCAGCAGTGCAGAAACCTGGACGCCTCAGCGGCCCAGACCAGTGTCGCTGCGTGGAGGTCAGCGCCGCTGGGAAGGACAAGACCCTTCCCGGCAGGCCTGGGGGGCCGGGCGGCCTGTGTAGTCTCCGCCGTGCATCAGCTGGCGCTGAGGCGGGCGCAAGACTGGGCCCTGCTGCCCCCCGGCCCCCCGCAGCCTGGTCCAGGGCTCAGGACGCCTGCCGCCAACTTGCCTGGACGCCCCAACGTCCAGGCTGGTGCCGCTGCAGCAGGCGACTGCACGTGCCGTGGCGGTGCACGGCCGGGACTCTGTCCCGCTCGGCAGTGACCACCAGGCAGGGGCTGCCCTCATGGGGCACCCGGGCATGCCGCTCTGCAGCTCAGGCCAGTGATCGCCTCGGCCGCTCCCCTCAACCCCCGTGGGGACCCACTCCAGGCCGGCGGCCGGTGTCGCCACTGCTGGGACCCGCAGTAGCCAGGGGCGGCTGCAGCAGGCAACTCCGCAGGGAAGTGGGCCCCGCCGCCTGCTGGGCCGCGAAGCTCAGTGGGCCAGAGCCGGTCGGCCCACTCAGGCCGGAGGGGAGTCGCGGCGGCCGCCTGCCAGTCCCGGCCCCACCCCAGGGGCCGCAGGGTCAGTGCCCGGCCGCGCATCACTGTGGCCTCCGGGTGAGTGTCGCCACAGAAAATAGGGTTTGGGGTGGTAACGGGCACTTAACACACACCCCCTATCCCTAAGGGGAGCGGGCTACAACCCACCATTTGCTTCTGAAGTGTTTTCTAAAGACTCACTGGTGTGGGCGCGAGAGCCAGGCGCAGGCCAGAGATGCAGTGGGGAGCGGCAGGGGTGGGTCCCCTGAAACGCACAGCTGAGGGCGCGGCCAGCAGCCTCACAGTGCTGAGACTGACCCACCGCACCCCAGGGAGGCCTCTGGCAACTGTCCGAGGAAAGCACAGGTGTTAGCTATGCTTTGCAGAAAGCCTCACAGGTGAGAACAAGCCCATGCGTCACCCCACCAGCGGGCAAAAGCCAGCCAGAACTGCGCGGCTGCCGGACGCCTCCCCACGGCTGGGGCTACGGCCACTTTGGAAAGCAGCCTCGAGGTCCGGCCACTGTCAGCAGGTCGGGGAGCCCCGGCGGCGGAAAGGGATGGGCGGCGGGCACCCACCTGCACTCCCAGCCCTGTTGCCCCACAGGCGAAGACTGGGCGTACCCGGGCGATGACCAAGCAGGGCGCGGTCTGTGCAGATGCCAACCAGACCGTGGCCGCCCCGGCAAGGCGCGGCGGGTGGAGCCGCGTGGGCGGCCGAGAACTCCACGCTGGGCCAGTCGGCCTGCGTGGGCCCTGGTCAGGCCCACCCCGAGCGGCAGCACACACACTCCGCCCCACGCCTGGTGGCTCTGCCGACGGGATGCGGACGGCCAGGCCTGCCGGGCAGCAAAGCCGAGGTGTCGTCAGGGCCATGGTGCTGATGGACTCGGGCGTCTGGCCGCCATCGGCCGCAAGACCTGGCATTTCTGGCCTTTTTCCAGCCCACAGGCCACACCCCACTCCTTTCCTGAGCAGCTTTCCTGTGCGCTGAGCCACTGCACGAGACCCCAGGCACCCATGGGCGGGCAGGACAGAGGCGGCTTCCCTGGCACCCGTGGCCCTGGTCTCTGGCAGTCGACCAAGATCACGGCTCCCTGCGCTGCCGTGACCACTGGACAATGCAGCGTCCAGATCCGAAGGCGGAGCGTGGGGCAGCAGCCCCGGGGTGCACAGAGTGGGTCTCACCCCACTGGGCAGCACGGGAAACGGACACCCAGGGCGGCAAGGGCCGGGGCCCCGAGACCCTCCGGGCACGCCTCAGCTTCCCCACACTGGCTGGCCGAGGCTGTTGGCGGCAGAAATGTGAGGCCCTCGGTTACCTGAAAGCAGAAGCGCGGACCACCGCACACTGCTGCAAGCGATCGGCAGAGAAGACGGCAGGGAGAGGTGCGAAGAGACGGAGAGGTTCCCCCAGACCACAGCACTCTGGAGAATTTGGGGTTTTCCCCGTTTTTCTTCACAGGTGTATTTTATGCCTTTGGCACTCCACCCACACGAGAGACTAACACAATACAGAAACCATTTGAAACTACACAATAAAGAAAAAACAAACCTGAGAACCTACAAGAACCAGAAGCTTCACCGAAACACATCTGCTAAAATCCAAGTCCGACGCTGATACAGGATTCTCTCAGGAACGGCCTACCGGGCCACACCTGTCTGCCAACAGCACCCAGCAGGGCCTCACCTCCTCCGCCTTGCCCAGCCCAGCAGGAGCTGCCAGGCACCCCCACCTGCGGGTGCTCACGGAGAGAACAGCCCACGGGTGCGCCCTCTCCGCCTTCAGGGGCGAGAGCACAGCCCCCAGGGAGAAGCACTCCAAGGCGCCAATCAGCAAAGGAGAGGAAGCTGAAGGCCAGGAGACTGGACGCAGAGATTTGGGACAGTACCCCTGACACCCCGCGTCTTTCCTAGACGCGCGGAAAGACGCATCAAGCACCTGGGGTCACCAAGCAGGGACTCAGCCATGACGCTGCTTCCGGCCCGACACCGAGCCAGGCCTTGGCCGCCACGTACACCCTGAGCACCTGCACCCTCGGGCCCTTCAGAGGACGGGGAGCAGAGTCGGGGCTCTGGGACCGGAACGGGGACCTGAGCCAAGCTCTGCTCAGCCACAGGCGAGCAGCACCCGCGGACTGACCAGAAGGACACTCGACCTTACACAGCCAGGACAGCAGCCCAGGACAGCGTCCGCTGGGGTCTCCGCAGGGCCCCTGAGGAGAGGCAGAGGCCGCACTTCCCAGAGGGGCAGGCTCTGGGACAGGACCATCTTACTCGGGGTTGAGCAAGGAGCCGCAGAAGACAGTCCAAGGGGCAGCCCCGCCCCCGAGCGTGCCGCGGGCACCTGTCCTGCAGGCGCCAGGTGGGAACCAAAAGCCAGAAATGAGCTCTGCATGGGGGGGGGGGGCCAGGGTTCTCGGGAACTGGGCCAGGGCGGGGCATGGCCCAAGCGGGGCCAACAATCACAGCCCACCAGCCCCCGCCCCCGACAGGCCTCCCCTGGTCCTGCTGGAAGTCCGCAGGGCTACCCCTACTTGATGCTTTCCCTTCATAGTACACCCAAAGGCTGGCCCCAAGAGCGGGGTCCCTCCACTGAGTGGCCGGCCATTGAGGTACCCAGAGCCCTCAGACAGGCGGCGGTCGGGGCCCTGCCCCCATGGCACCGAGGAGATGCAGGCAGCGGCTCGGGTAGGCACAGACGGCAACCTGAGGCCTCTGAGACAAGGGGAGGGCTCCCTGGTAGCCGCCACCATGAGTGGTTCGGAGGAGCCTTCCCAGGGGTGACCCGCCCATGTTCGCGCCCTCCTTAGACGACACCCCCTCATTTGCAAGTCACAGCTGGGAGGGTGCTTTAGCCACCTGATTCAGATTTCCCCTTACCCTAACTCTTCACCCCAAAACTTTGTATTCCGTGTCCCAGTTTCTCATCTCCTACCATACAGCACCGTCCGGCACCAAGTAATTCTGCTCATTTCGCTACTGTCTGCCCACCTTGGGGACGGAGCGGGGCTCCATCTGCTGCATTCGCAGCTGCGTGACCAGCGCCAGAGCAGCCGGTGGGCAGTCATTTGCTGCATGAACGCTGGGCCCCACATGAGACCTACGCACAGAGGGGGCCCCGCAAGCTGCCTGTAGGCAGACCGCCACAGCACCTCAAAACCAGCGTTCGGGGCCTCCCTGGTAGCCCCGCAGGTCAAGTCTCATCTCTGAAGCCGCCCGCAGCCACTGTAGCCTGAGCTGGGTCCCAAGGCGCAGCAGACCCCTCCGGTCTCCCCGCTAACCCCTCCGCAGCGTTGCAGGGATCCGCCTGCTCTGCTCCCCACTGTCTCTGAGCAGCCCTCCTAACCCCACACCTCTAGCCTGCACCCCGTTCTTGTGTGCGTAAACAGCTTTTTCAGACACAAGCAAGACCACTCTTTGGAGAGAACCACTTGCTCCCCCAGCCCAATCGTGCAAGGAAGGAGGAAAGCAGAGGACCACTCTGCGACATCGGAAGTCTAGCGAGGCCAGCAGGGGCAGGCGCAGCCTCCCCTGAACGAGGGCAAACACGAAGCCACTTTCCTGTGACTCGACTCTGTGGCCTTCTGCTTTTCCCTTTGGCCCTGAACACAGTGAGGCCACTCCTGACACCTGCAGACCTCAGGCGCCCCTGGGCTAGCGTGGGCCGCTGGGTCCAGTCCGCGGTGCCGTCCCGCCAGCACACTCCAGGGCGCCACACCGGGCTCAGGCACAAGCAGGGCAGACCGGTACCCTCGCTCTTGGGGGGCCTGCGGGGCCTGCCCCTCTCACACGCCCCCTCGCGGGTGGCGCGCAACGGAATCAGCAAGGGCCGCTCACACCTGCGCGCCGGAACCACGGCCAAAGCCCCTCCGAGGAACACAGGCTGCGCGTTTCTGGACAGACCGGCCGGCAGGCGCCGCGGGCGCTCAGCACAGGTGCAGCTTCGGGACCGCTGGGAAAGCAGGGCGGCCCCCAACTGCGCGCAGGCCAGGCCCCGCCCGGTGGCCCCCGC
>NW_004567130.1:17874124-17879886 GCF_000260355.1 Condylura cristata
CGCCACGCCCCGGCGCTCGCCCAGAACTTGGCGGGTCTCGGAGGCCGCGCTGGCCCCGACCCTCCTCCCTCGGCCCGCCCTGCGCCTCGGCCCGGCCGGTCCCTCTAGCTTCTGCGGCCGCCCTGAAGCCTCAGGAACACCACGTTAGGGCGTCGTTTCTTTGGGCTCCCGGGCCTTGAGCCGCCCTTAAATGTGCGGCCGGCCTGGGCCCCCCCAGTGGCTATGGTTTGGCCTCCGTGAAAAGGGAGGCTCTCAGCCCGCTTTCATGCACGCGTGTGTCTTCGGTGAGATTGTTAGAAAACCCCGAGAGGCTCTGGGACGTGGACAGAAAGGGCAGCGGCAGGAGCAGGTAGCACTGCCAGGGCCCAGATGTTCTCCAGCTGGTGTGCTGGCATAGAATCGCAAGGGGCTCCGACGGTGGGACGGACTGACGGATGGACGGGCGTTCGGACGGCGTTGGGACATTGGGAGTTTCCTGCCAGGAGAACAGCGAGGGCGGTTACCAAGCGCAGGCCAGGGAGGAACCGCCCACGTTGGGGTCAGTCCACCAGCCGGTTCTGGGCCCCACTCTGTCTCTGGTGAACATCCCCACAGCCCCCCACCTCTGGCCTGCGCCCATGTTCTTGTATGCACAAAGAAATCCATCTTAGTACTGAACTGAGATGAGCTGGAGTACAAACGTCCACGGACGTGGCTGTGCTTTTGCCCTGTCCCTGCCTCTGTCTTTGGAGAACAGGCCAGTTCCCCCACCCCTGTGCTGATGTCCAGGACTTTAGTGCCTCTCCCCAGCAGCCTCCCGCAGGAGACATTACTACATCTTGGAGCAAAGTCACAGATGTAATTTTTATTACAGTGTATCATTATAATCACTCTGGGTGCTACTAGTCACGGTTCATCTCTTTTCTCGTCTTTTCAAATGATTCTTTTCTTCTTCTTTTGGACTTTTTGCTTTCCTTCTCGTTATCTCTTACAGGCCCAAATTTGTACATTGAACGTTTTTGCGTCGGCAGCGCCACACAGACAGGGAAGTGGGAGCCTCGGAGCAACTGCGCGGTGTGGCCAGCCGAGGAGCCGGGTGTTGGCCCTTTGCGGAATGAGTGGCCACGAGCAGCAGCTGGCAGGGGAAGGGCATGGAGGAGAGGGCAGAAGTGAGCAGGGAGCAGCGCTGCCGCCTGCCACCCGCAGGTGAGTCCGCCCAGGCTCTCTAATCTGCTGACCCCAGCGAGGTCCAGCCCCAGCCCCCAGGGCTTCGGCCTCACCCACAAGGCTCCGCTGACCAGCTTCTGGGACCCCTGGGCACACATGGGTCCTCAGCGCCCCACACGTCCCGGCCATGCCCCCACACCCGAGGTGGGAGTAAGCTCCTGTGCACCAGCCACCAGGCCGCACTCCGGTCACACTCGCGGCTCCCAGGGTAACACAGCTCTGTCTTGACCCCTGGGAGGCAGCTTCAGGGTGGGGCTCCCGAGGGCGGTCCTGACCTTGTGGGGCACAGAGCCGAGGTCACCCGTGCTGGCCCCTGGTCCTGGGGCCAGCAGACCTAAAGAAAGGAACAGTGGAGAAGGGGCATCATCACACCGCGCTCCATGCAGGCAGGCACTGGGCAGCACAGGGCGGCCAGCATCTGAGCAGCGTGGGCGGAGGGGGGCGTGGTGCTCCGGGGTCACTCCGCCCTGCGACCGAAGCCTGGGGTGCCTCCGCCAGTCCGTGGCAGGCTTGTGTGGGACATGCGGGCCGCACAGCTGCCCAGGGGCTGCTAGAATCCAGCAACGGCTGGTCCTGCCCGGCACGGGAAGACCAGCCAGTTTCCACACCGAGTTCTTCCAAGCAGGCAGCACAGGGCTTTTGAGAACTAGAAGGAAAGTGACCAGAGATAACAGACCCACACCGCGCTCTGCTCTGGAGGTCAGCAGTGAGGCCATCTGCCGGTGCCGCCCCCCACTCTCCCCCACTCTCCCCATGAAGCCCCTGCCGCCCCCACCCCCAGCGGTACCCCAGTCCTGTGTGCATGAATGAACCAATCTTAAGAGGACAGGCAGGAGAGCCTCTAACACCTGAGTCGGAAGCACAGCATCACACAGGGCACAAGGAGGGTCAGAGTGGCCGCTGCCCGGGGAGGGCCTGGGGAGCCGGCACCCGCAGTCAGCAGCAGCCAGTAGCAGGCCCGAGGTGGGAGACTGGACACAGGGCGCAAGGGAGGGGCAGGGAGGGGCTGCGGATCCGGCGCTGGCGGCTGGGCGAGGGAATCAGCCCTGGAAGACGGCCGTGGCTCGACGCAGCGAGGGGCCTGTGTCCCCCATGGACGGCCCGTGTCATCGCCGGATCGTGACCGGCAACAAAAACGACGCTCAGCAACAGGGACGGTCCAGGCTGGGGGGCGGGGAAAGCTGCTGGCCATCTGGGAAGCCGAGGCGCCACCCAGCTGTTCCCGTTGGGGGGAGGGGGCTCCCACAGAGCGAGGGAGGGCTGTGGGGCCAGCCCAGTGGGCGGAGGCGGAGGACCGTCCTCAGGAAAGGCCGCCACCCGGGCCAGGCGTGGAGCCTCTTGGCTCCACACAGCCTTCAGCATGCCAAGCAACTGGGCCCCGGGAGCCAACCCTAGCCCCTGCATGGGTCCACCGCGAAGGCCTCTCACCCTCGGGGCGCGGGTGAACGGTGGCACCGGCCGCAAACGCCAGCTCATAAGGGGGCGCTGGCCAGGGCATCCTGCGGCCCATCCATAGGCGGCTGGCAGGTGGCCCAGGGGCCCGCGGGGGCCGAGGGCTGAGGAGAGCGGCAGGGCGCCCGCTGAGCCCCGAGCCCTGAGCCCTGAGCCCCGAGCTGGCCCTGCCGCTGAGGCGCTGCAGTCCTGGGTCTCTGGGCTCCACCACGGGGTCTTCTCGGGCCCTGCAGCTGCGGCCGGCAGCGTCACTGGAATCAGGCTCCTGGAACCTGAACAAGTCCTGGCCGTCGTGCACCCGACTTCCAACAAAACAAGGGCTGGCAGCCTGTGTCCCAACACGCGCCTGCAAACTGAGGTCAGGAGCGCAGGTTAGCTGAGCACTGCGCATCTCCGGAGCCCTCCGCCGGTGCACGCGCTGCCTGCAGTGACCAGACGCGCGCCGGCGGCCTTTGCCCGGCCTCCACGCCACGCTCACTGCTGCTTTCTCAGTTACCGCTGTCGGTGTTGTCCCCAGTCCAGGCACAGTGGCCCGTACCACTGCACCCAGCAGGCGCTGCCAGCTGTTCTGAAACCCGCCCCCACCCTGCGGCTCCTGCACCCGGCCAGGCGCCGCTTTGAGCTCCCGGTGATCCGTGATCCGGGGTTGCACCTGTGGAACGTGCCCGGTTTCCCACGGCCTCGTGTGCCACGACCTGCCGCTTGGTCAGGTTGTTCTGGGCAGACTTAGTCGGCCCTCTGCAGCCCTGCCACTCCGTGTCCGTGTGGTCTCCGTCAGTTCCAGCAGGGCCTGTCCCTGCCACACTCCCTCCATGACTCTTATTAAGGCTGTCATTTAATATGTCATCGTGACGGACGCCAACGATAACGACATCGCAGTCATGCTGCGCACGTGGTTTCTGTCAGTTGGCTTTTGTTTACTTCACTTAGTTTTGCAGCTGTCTGCTTAGCTGCTAATGCTGACTGATGTTCGCTGCCTCAGCGCTTTCTCCAGCAGTGATCCACCTGAGGATTTATGGCGACTTCCTTGCGTGTGGCTCTGTCCACCTTTTTGTGGAAAGGTTGACTTTCAGTGATTGCTTTGCGTTCACAATATTTAAATTGTTCTTGTAGTACGAACATCTTTGTTGAGCACTTGATTCTCTGTTTCCTTACTTCTGGGTTTATTAATATTGATTCTGGTAAATTCAGAGCTGATGTAATCATTGCTGAGTCTTATTAATTCTCCAACTTTATCTTTAAAAAAAATTTACTTATGTATGTATGCAAGAACTGGGGTACAGGCCAGAGGTGTGGGGGTTCAACGGAGACAGAGTGGGGACCAGAGCGGCAGATCTACTGAAACACGCTGCTGAGGGGCAGCGGGCGGCCAGGAGGCGTCCACGGCGCCCCTGGGTCAGCTCCGTGCTCGGACGGAACTCGCGCTGCGGTGGCTGACAGGCTCGCGGGGCTGCGCCAGCCCAGCCTCGGCTCCAGCTCTCCAAGCTGCTCCTGGCCTGTGGTGGGCCGTCGCCCTGGAGCGTGCCCTCCCAAGTGCGCGGCCTCCCGGGGTCCTGCCATCCTGCATCTCGCAGATTGAGGTGGAGACGGTGAGCCCGGCTTTGTCCTAACGCAGGGCTCACCGTGTGCTTTAGGGTTGGCACTCTGCATCGAAAGCCACCGTTTGCCCACTTCCCGTAATGTGACGGCAGCCACATGCGCTCAGCGCCTGCTCAGCCACAGGCTCCAGCTCAGCGCCGCGGCGCCCGCCCCAGGCCTCGGCCCGGCCCCGCCCCGCCCCTCACTCGTCGGTCATCGCCCCGACCCGCCCCCGCGTTTACGTCACATCGCTACGCGCTGACGCAGGAGCGGCAGCAGGGGCGGAAGGGGCGGGACCCGCGGGGAGGGGGAAGGAGCCGCCGGGGCAAGGGCGGCAGCCAGAGAGCGCGCGCCTCCTGGTGGCGAGGCCGGGAGACGCGGCCAGCTGATTTCCCGCGCTCCTCTAGAAACGCCACGGAGCGTCTGATCCGTCAGCGTCGTCTCCCGTCCCCATGTCCCATCTGTGTCTGTGGTGCGTCAGAGCCTGTGGGTTAGCATGATCATGGCGACGGGTCCCTCTGCGAATCCTGATCCCCGTGCAGATTAGGTCTGTGCATTGTATTGCCCCCCGGAATGTGTACAGCTCTAGTGTCAGCTGGGTTTGCCCTCTTTTCCTGGTTTCCTGGACACAGGGGGCGCTGGGGGATTCCTTTGGTGTTCAATGAGCGCCATTTCCGTGACGGTTATTGCTCAGGGCTCACGGTACCCCACAGACCCCCATTCTGAGGCAGTTAAGAGAAACAGGGGCAGCTTGGCCAGGTGTGTGGGATACCGGGAGAGGCCCACATGGCTACCCCCCATCTGCCTGCCTGCCTCCCTGCCTGCTCTGAGGCATCATAACAGCCAAACCAAACCGTCCTCCTCGCCATTGGGCACGCACACTGGCGAGAGGATCTCCCTCCGGCTCTGGGACAAGTGTTGGGGTGCGTGGGGGCTCCTTCACAAACAGGGGAAACACAGAGCTCACTGGAAGCACAAGTGCTAGCTGCCTCCGCCAGAGTCCGCCAGACCGACAAGTGGAGGAGTGCCAGTCCGCGGTCCCGGGGGGCCAGGCAGCCACACCTGCCCTCCCCCCGCCCCCACCGAGGTGGCAGAGAGACACCAGGCTCCGGAACCAGTGGTGCTCCTCACAGCCGGCGTCAGAGGCCGGGTGGGCTCGAGGCCCGGTCTCTGCCGGAGCCCTGTGCCTTCTCTGCCCAACCCCAGAGATCTCCTGCTGGGGGTCGGTGGGCTTCGGGTCCTCCTTTCCTCTGGCTCCTGGGGCCAGAGCCAGAGTCCGGAGGCTGCAAGAGAGCACGGAGGCCGGCACGGCGCTTGTCCCTCTCGCTCGCTCCTCTTTCTCCTCGCTGGTCAGCCACTGGATGTGCGCGTGCGGTCCGATCGCCTCTCCTCCTGCCCGCTTCTCCCTCCCGAGGCCAAGAACAGCCGCTCAGCGCCCGCGGGACCCCAGCGTCCACCCCTTTTCAGGGAGTCCGGCCCAAGAATGACGGGCCCATCGCCCAATCCTGTGCCTGATTGGAAAACTC
>NW_004567130.1:17880121-17881210 GCF_000260355.1 Condylura cristata
CCCTCCACGCGGCGCGGCGCTCGCCACGCCACCAGGTGGCAGCGGCGGCAGGCGGACCACACGGGACAGGTGGGAACAGCCTTTAGTCGGCGCCCAGCAGCGTCACCACTCGCAGCGCCTCCTCGGCTGAGCGGCACTGGGTCAGCTGGAACTGGACCTCCACGGTCAGGGCCTCGGGCTGGGGGGCGAAGTCGGGCGCGTGAGGCCAGGATTTCCTCCTTTCTGGAGAAACGGGAACGCGCCTGAGTGCGGACAGGGCAGCCACCAGCCCCAGACGCAGGCCGGGTAGCCACGGGGCAGGGCCAGGCGCCAAGGGCGTGGCGACTGCACCTCTGCCAGGCGCCCACACTCTGCGGCCCGCTACGCTGCGGCTGCCTGGCCAGCGCTCAGTCCAGGCCGTTCCCATTTCTGGCCACCACCCCTGTGTTCATCTCAGACTCTCAGGAGCCACAGCGGCTTCAAACGACCCCGCAGCGCGGGCTCCTGCGCGTGGCACGGCCTGGCCAGGACAGCCTCCACTCCGGGGAGCCCAGGCCCACCCACAGAGGTCAGCGCCCTGCCAGGCGCCTCACAGGCCGCACTGCTGGATCTGGCACCCCTCCAGGCAGCTGGTTCTTCCTGAACTCAAATCTCAGCCTCACGAATCTGGGGGTCCTGGCTGCTGGCCAGTGCAGCCAGCGGCCGCAGCAGGAGCTGGACAGTCTGCTGCCCGGCCCTTCCCCAGAGCCTCTCCGCCAGCCACCACCAGCAGAGCTCTGGCCTCAGGCCTCGCTCCTCTCCCAGCTGAGAGCCTCGCGCTGCCCGCTGTCTGCCCGCCTGGCCCTACGCTGCACTCAGCGCCGAAGGCAGCAGGCCAGGTCGTGGGCTCAGGGGTGCTGGTCACAGGGAAGCTCCGGAGTGCTGCGCCCGCCCGGCCCACGGGCCCCCGAGCAGCAGGCGCTCACCTGTGCCTGGCAGCCTGGCCTTGGCCTTCCCGCCCTCTGGAGCTGTGAGGAACACCTGCCGGTTACCCACACCCGTCTGTACCAGGCCCCCCGCGCCCCCTAGGTCTCATAGCCCCACAGCGCCCCAGAACCCCCGGCCCCACAG
>NW_004567130.1:17882497-17886711 GCF_000260355.1 Condylura cristata
GACACGGGCCAGGGCAGGCGGCGCCCACCTTCTCCTCCACCATGGTCACCGTGGTCCCAGACAGCAGGAAGGCCTTGAGCGGGACCAGGGCCGAGAGCGTGTGGTGCATCTCGTAGCCGAAGGACAGCACCTCGGACCAGGGCTTGTGCGCTGTGCTGAAGAGGACTGTCCTGGGGGCGCAGGAGGGGGCGTCGGCTGGGACACCGGGCGCTAAGACCGAGTCCACGAGCGCCGCCCCGTGGGCACCCAGGGCCCTCCCCTCACGAGTGCAGCCCTGGCTGGACCCAGACGCGCCGTGGGGGGCGGGGGCGCACTGGGGGCCGTGCAGGGGTGAGCCAGACCCCCAGGAACAGGTGCGACCCACGCACGGGGCACCAGGCCAGAGCGAGAGGCCGCAGGGCCAGACAGGCACGGCCGCCTGGGCAAGCACCTGGCCTACAGCTGGCTCTGCAGATGCCGCGACCTTGGGGGCCCTGGGGGGAAGGTGACCGCTCGGGGGAGGTGACCACTGGGGGAGGTGACAACCGCTGGAGGGGAGGTGACCACTGGGGGGAGGTGACTGCTGGGGGGGGAGGTGACCACTTCTCCACTGGCAGCCTTGGAGCGGGCCACTTTCAGGTGTCCGAGGAGCGGGCAGCCGGACCCGGGAGCCAGACCTGGGACTCCCAGCCGTCAAGTATCCAGCAAGGACACGCGGTGGGGGGGGGCACTGGCTGGGGGCTCTGGGCAGTGCTTGCACAGAACCGGGAGCACAAATGCCATTCTGTGGGTTCAGCCCCCCGTAGGCGTCACTGGCGTGTCCCACGGAGCTGGGTCAGTTGGTTTCAATAAACAGAACTGGCCAAAGCGGAGGCCACACAGGGACAGGGGGCCTGGACTCTGGGCCCACGTCTTCCTCCTCACCCTGGGGATGGGAACAGCCGGGTGTCGATCTTGGGGCGCAGCTTGGCCAGTTCCTCTGCCGAATTGGTGGACTTGGGCAGCGCGGCCAGCACAGCCGACTCCTCAGGCTCCGACCCCGGGGACTCCGCAGAGGTCAGCGAGCCGTCCGGCTCGCCCCCAGAGTCGTCGCCCAGCTGCTCTGAGGGCGATGGCTGCACGATCTGCGGGGGGCGGGATGGGGGGGGCGGCTGCAGCCAGGAGCAGGTGGGTGAGGGGTGCAAGTGGGAGGAGCCAGGAACAGGGGTGCGGGAGGCCATGGGTGCTGGGGGGGAGAGAGGGGGACCTAGCGGGGGAGGGGACTGGGTGGGAGTCCTATGGGAGGAAGGGCACCTGGCAGGGGTGGGGCGGGGCAGGGCAGGGCCCACCTCGGCCAGCACACTGCCGTACTGGTCGCCCCTGCTGCCCTCGTCTTCCACGAAGTCATAGGTGACGTAGTAGCTGTAGGCGACGAAGGGGCCCTGTGGCCCGGGGTCTGGCTCCCGGGCGCTGGGGTCCGGCAGCCCCACGGCGTTTCCGATCGTCACCACGAGCTGCGCCTCTGGCGCCAGCAGCTCTGCGGGGGACGCGGTGTGGGGCCCCAGGGGCAGCGGCCTCTACCGGCAGGAGCGCGGCCGCCGCCACGGCCTCGGGAGCCGACAGACCCTCGGCCGCCCCCCGGGTGCAGCCCCAGCCCCTGACAGTCACCCCGCCTCGCCGTGAGGCCACCGGGGCGGCCCTCACCCCCGCTGCGGCTCAGCCCCCGGAACTGGCGCCTCTCGCCGGGGGACACGGTGACATCGTCCAGCACGCAGAGCCGGGCCAAGCTGTCCACCGTGAGGCCGCGGTAGTAGGGCACCAGCGCCAGCGGGTTCCCCTGCAGCAGCAGCAGCCGCAGGCGGGGCAGCGAGCTCAGGCCGGCCAGCACTCGCTGCAGGCCTGTCAGGCCGTTGAAGCTCAGGTCCAGGGAGACCAGGTTGGGCCTGGGGGCGACGCCGGGGCTCAGAGGCCAGTCCGCCACCAGCCTCTCCCGGGCGGCCCGAGACGTCCAGAAGAGGCCACCCAGGGCCGCCCAGCGCGCTGCCCGCCCAGGACAGGCCCCCGCCCCGCGAAGGGTGGGGCCCGGGCACAGCCCCACAGGGCCACCCGGATGCAGAGGCCTGAGGGGCGTCCACTGTGGCTGGGACCCTGGGCCCGCAGCCAGCACCAGGCGGGGTCTTCTCAGAGGCAAGCACCCCCCACCACCTCACCCCCACCCCGCTCTCACCAGTGGCCAGAGGCGAGGAAGGCGCTGTCCAGGGTGCCCAGCAGCCCGTTATGGCCGAGCCCCAGGTGCTGCAGGAGTGGGGGTGGCCGGGCACATAGGCCCTGCAGACTGCCCACCTGGTTGCCGTACAGCTCCAGCACCTGGCATGGGAGGCGGGTGGCCAGGCTGCCCGGGGGCACAGGGACACCCAGGGCAGGTGCTGGGCCAGCAGGCGGCGGAGTGGGCACCAGTGTCTGGATGGCCCCTGGGAGGAGAGCCAGGCCACGCTGGCAGTGCCCGGCTCCGCTTCCTCCCCAGACAGGAGCAGCCCAAGTGCCACCCAGCTGCCCCTGCCCCCCTGACCACCAAGGCGCTGGCCACTGGGGACCGGAAGCCCCTGAGTGGCCCCTGGGTCAGGGCACAGGCCCCAGCGTGTCACTATTGGGCGGCCTCAGCCACCCCAAAGCCTGGGCTGGTACTCAGCCTCCAGCCCCGAGCCAGGGCCAAAGCACTGCTGGCCAGGGCCCACCTTGAGGGTCGGGGGCAGATGGGCAGCGTCGATCTCCCGGATGCGGTTGGCACTCAGGACCAGCTCTTCCAACCTCTGGAACCTGAGGAGACCTTTATCAACCTCGTCCACCTGGGGGGGGGGGGCGGGCGTCACCCCAAGGCCCCAGCGGCCTCCTCCGGCTCCCTGCAGCCCTCTGAGCCGCTTGGCCTCACCATTGCTCTGACCGGGCCTGTCCAGCTGCTTGGTCCCGGGGTCCCATCTACTGGCCACTGTTTCCCTGGGGCCCCAGACCCCCAGCAGCCCTGCTTACCCCATGTGCGGGATGGCCAGGTCCCCCCTCCTCGGGCCCCCCTCGGTGCCCCCCTCCTTGAGGCAACCCTCCCCCATGCACCTGCTCTCAGCCAGCACACCCACCTCTTTGTCCACCACCCGCAGGGACCGGAAGTAGGTGTAGAAGAAGGCCTCCCCGATGGCCAGGGGTCGCCGCACGGCCAGCTCCCTCAGGAAGCCGTCCTCCGCGTGGGCGCCCTCCTCCAGGGCCCAGGGCGACTGCGGGCTGCGGAGTAGGTCCAGCAGGGCCCCCACCGGCTCCTCCTGGGGGCTCAGGGCCGCCTCCCAGGGTACCAGCTCCCTCCATGTCCGGCCAGTTGGAGGAAGAAAGCGGGACTCATTCTGGGGGTGCAAAGCAGGTCCCCCTTGAGCACGTACCCAGGCCCAAGCCTCAAATCCAAGCAAGGTACTACGGACGCACTGGGGCGAGGCAGCCCGGAGGGGCTTGGACACCTCGGGAAAAGGACGCACCCAGAGTCACTGGGAACCGCCAGGCGGCGGCCGCGGCGCAGGGGCAGGGACGGCCAGCGGGCTGGTAAGGGCAGAGCCTCCTCCCGACAGGCCCCAGAGGTGCCGGGGGGGCTCCCTGAGCCAGCCCAGGGCCACGGCAGGGGCCACCCCGCCCGGCGCGGACACCACACTGGGCCCTGCCGTGGTGCCAGACAGCCCCAGGGGCTCCCCTCCTGCCTGCTCTGCCCGCCTGCTTCCAGGCCTGGGGCAGGACTGCGGCCAGCTGCAGGGACGGAGGACCCCAGGACCCCACCCGAGACAGGACCGGCGCTGGACACTCTCCGGACCGCAGCTGCGAGCGACAGGGCGAAGCAGGGCTCGGGCCAGAGGGGCTCCTCCGTGCCTTTGCCTCTCGCCCAGGTGAGTCTCTCTGGAGCCCCAGCCTCTGCGAGCCCCAGCCTCTGCGAGCCCCAGCCTCTGCAAGCCGGTCTGGCCCGTCCCGCCCTGCTGGAGGGCACCGCGAGGGCAGGGAGCAGACTCAAAGCCCGTGGAGCACCTAGGGTCGGCCAGGCCAGGCCGGGCCAAGCGGACGAGCAGACGGTGACCCAGCCGGAGACCGAGGCAGGGGCCAGCGCTGGGCGGGCTGCAGACGCGGGGGCGGGGCGCGGCCCTGGGATGGCTCCGGCCCTGGCGGTGGTCAGCGCGGCAGCACACAGCCCTCCGCGGGCAGCGGCCTCGCCCACCTGCACCCACGGGGCA
>NW_004567130.1:17887157-17890123 GCF_000260355.1 Condylura cristata
CGCCACCCCGCATAGGCCGGACAGGGCAACAGGGCTCCAGCGGGCTTGTCCCCACACCACTGTGGAGTCTCCCCCTCTGCCCGGGGCCTCGGCGGGGTGCCAGGGCTGGGCGGTGACCTCGGCCAGGTCCCCTGCGGCGTCTGGGCTGTTTCCCGGCCGGACAGTGCGGCCGCGAAACCTGCCGCCCCGGCTCACCGCCGGGGGCCAGCCCCTGACCCCTGAGCGCCCAGGGCTCGGACCAGCCGTGGGGTTCGCAGCCGCACCCCCTTCCGCACAGCCCCCCCTCGACCTACTTTGGCTACCGGTCTCGGCAAGGGGGGCGGGCTCCTGCGCTTTCTGAGCGCCCAGTGGCGCTTCTTTATCTGATCGTCGCGTGTCTTCTTTGAGGCAACGTCTGTTTGGGCGCTTCGGGCGTCTTAAAGATTTCCTCCGTTTATTACGCACACAAGAGCGGGGTGCAGGCCAGAGGTGGGGGAGAGGACGCCCAGAGTGGGGAGCGGCGCCGGCGGCCTGCGGGAGGGGCGGCTGGCCGCAGCCCGAGGCCAGGATCACACTGCCCCATTCCCGCTCTGCTCCTGCTGCAGCCCCCAGGGAGGGCAGCGTCGCCCGGCCTGTGGCCGGCTGCGTCCCCAAGCTCTGCGAGGGGCTTGCTACCCTGCGGCCACTGCCGCCCTCGGAGTCCTCTCAGGGCCCTCGCAGGCTCCCAGCACAGGGCGACCGTCTGGGTGCTGCCGCTGCTGGCCACTGCGCAACTGCGCTGGCCAAGGGGCCCGGGGTGCGGCAGGCCCCACCCCGGCGGCCCCTCAGCAGTGCGTCTCAGGGGACCCGCCTGTGCTCCGCTCTGTCTCCAGGGGTCCTCTCAGCCCTCTGCTGCACCCTGCTCTGTGTGCACAACTGAATGAAAGTTAAATCTCTATGAGTGAACGCGGGCTGTGGCCGGTGCCCCAGCCTGCTGTCTGTGGTCACCCCAAGAGCAGCTTAGCAGAACGGAATGTTCTCTGAGAAAGTCCGGGCGCTGATTGCCATCTCCCCACAGCCTCCCGGCGACACTGTCACTGGCTCAGCCCGTATCAGGTCATCTTCTCTGCAGCAGAAAAATTCTCCAAACCTGCTACGTAAGGTCGCGAGAACGTCCCTTCCTCGAGGATGAGGTCTCACTCGCACATGGCCGCACCTCTGCAGGGCGCTGCCCGGCCCCTCCCCCTCGCCAATCGCCCCCACACCCACCCACAGCCTCCCACATCCCTACAGCTCCAGACAGGGGCGTCCCGGTGTCGGGCGACCGAACTATGTCCGTGGCTCCCCCCAACCCCCAAGAATGGGTCCCTTCAGAGTCCTACTTCCCGGATCAAAGGCAGATTCGTCACCCCACCCGTGTCCCCTGACCCCTCAACGTGTCGCAACACGTCGGCCAACCCAGCTGCCCAAGCCCCAGCCCGGGAGCCAGTTCCGCAGCCTCCAGGCCCTCACCCCCCAGCGGTGCCACCCCCGCCCCACCCCCGGCGCCCCCAATTTTGCCTCCCTGGGCCAACCCACTGCCCTCCGTTGCTCTTGAGGGCTCCTGTGACCACACTGGACCCACCGGGCAGTCAACCAATTACTAAGGACCTTAACTACTCTGCCAGGAGCTAAAATGACCCTTCTCCGAGGAGGAGGCCACAGGCATCTGGAACTCAGGGAAACGCTGACCACACCCACACTGAGACACCAGTGGCGCCTGTGAGAGCGTCCTGTACTGGCCAGTGGCAGCACCAGGCGCCCACGAGGATGCGGAGGAAAGGGAGCTGCTGCCCCACACTGCTGGCGGGCACAGACTGGCCAGCTGCTGCGGACCGCTGTGTGCAGGACCCGCAGAGGACTAAACAGCGCCCAGCAACCCCACTCCTTGGTGCCCCCAGAGGGCACATTAATTCAGAAAGATGCCTGCACCCTACATTTATCGCAGGACTAGTCATAATACACAAGAGACGGGAGCAAGCCTGGTGCTGGAAAGGAGACTGGGCCAAGGAGACCGGGCTACTCACGGCAGAATATTACTCGGCCTTCAAAAAGACAACGGCCCCGCCGTTCCCAGCGACATGGGTGAAGCTGGGAGGGGCTGTGCTCAGTGACAGAAGGAGAAACAGAAACAAGGGGTGGTCGCCGTTAGAGCCGAGTCGGGTCACGCCAGCCGTCAGGAAAGAGAAGACAAAACTAGCAGGCAAGTCTGACCCAGAGATAGTCAGCCGCAGCCAGCGAGGGGGGCCGCGGCAAGGGGGGCCGCGGCGAGGGGGGCCCGCGGCAAGGGGGGCCTCGGCGAGGGGGACGCAGAGAGGGGGGGCCGCGGCGAGCGAGGCCGCAGCAGAGGTGCAGAAGGTTCTAGGTGACTGGGCCACGCAGCAGATCACACCTGAGAGCCCCGCGGAGCAACCTCACAGCGACGCAAAACCCAAAAGCGAGACACCAGCCGCGCCCCCTTTCCTTGGGGCGGCACCGTTGTGGGGAGGCCGGAGCCAGCGCTGCCGCTGAGCCCTGACGCCTGGGGACAGCGGGGTACCCACCCTGCTACCCCGCCTCCCGTCTCGCTCCCTCCGCAGGGCCCTGGGCTGCCTCACAACGGAAACCCGCCCCGCCACGGCTTCACCCCAAGGCACCCGGGGCTCGATTCACTACCCCTCGGCCAGTCCTGCCTGCCCCGTCCCCTCGACCCGCGCTGGCCCACGCACGGTCCGCTCTCCCCTCAGTGGGGTGACTGGTAGAGATGGGGCGTGAGACACAGGAGGTGGGGTGGGAGCAGCAACTTCGGGGCGGGGCGACGAGGCCGTCCGCAGGCGCCCTCAGAGCGGCCACGGGACGTGAGACACCGGAGGAACGGAGGGGCCGCAGGAGCGCCCACCGCCGGCTGCCTTCACGCCCGTGACCTCGCCGCCATCTTGGAGCCCCGCGACCCAGGGCCCCCGCGGTGCCTCCGCGGCCCTGGGGCCCCG
>NW_004567130.1:17890428-17892319 GCF_000260355.1 Condylura cristata
CCTCCTGCGGGCATCCCCGGCCGAGGCCCGGTGCGGTGTTGCCCCAGACCCGCGGCGGCGCCTCCTGGCCGCGCCAACGAGCCTTCCGAGAAGGCGCGATAACGCCGCCTTCCTGTGCCGGGCCTGAGTCAGGCCCACGGGGAAACCTCAGCACTTCCTCCAGCCCTTTTACCCAGCCCGGTGCGGGCGTCTGGACGGATTTCTGGGGAAAAGCTGAATGGTTTCCCGTGGGCGGGCCGTGCACAGCGCGCTCCCCGCGGGGCCTTTAAATGCACGCGGCAGGCGCACCTGCCCAGCCCGCCATGGCCCCCAGCGCAGGTGTGCCCGCAGGCCGGCCCATCCCTCGGCCCCCTCGGCCGCCCCGGGCGCGGCTCACGGCTCACGCTTGTCTCCCTGCAGGAGCCGTCGGGCTGGCCCTGCTTCTGGCCTGCTGCTGCGGGACGGCGCTGGTGCGTGGGCCTCCAGCCAGGGAGCAGCAGAGAATCACCTCGATGCTGGCGAAGCTGTCGCAGGAGCTCCTGGAGGGCTACGTGAGTGTCTCAGGAGCGCCGCCCGCTCAGCCTCCCCCGCCCAGCAGAGCAGCAGCCAGTCTCAGGACCGGGGCCAGGGCTGGGGTGGCCAGCCCAGGCGCCGGGCACGGGCGGCGGGCACGGGGCGGGCCGCAGGACTCCGGCCACCCTGAGTCTGCCCTGCGCTGCCTGCGCGTTCCACCAGCCTGTCCCGCCAGCGGCCAGCCCCTGCTGCCCGCTGCACAAACGCAGGCCCCACCACTTTCACTGGGGCCCCCGCCCGCCGCAGCGCACAGGGGCAGGCGCCGTGCGCCCCCTTCCCTCCCTGGACCTTGGGTCACCGTGTTCACACACGCACCCCCCAGTGTGGGGCAGTGGGAGGCTGGTCTGCCCTTACCCTCTGCGGGGTGCCAGCCCCTAGCAGCGGAGACGCAAGGCTCGGGGCTCAGCTGGCACGGTGCTGAGGGCCCCGGGAAGACCAAGGGGGTCCGGCTGGGGCTCCCCCTGCGGCCAGGTGCGCACCCCGGGCCGCGGGGCCTCAGTCACCCAGCTGGCCTCCTGCCTGCGCCCTGACCTGGGAGCGGCTGGGCTCTCGCTCTGGCAGGGTGCCAGGCCTGGAGGGCGGCGAGCCCTTGCCAGTGTGCGCCGGGCCCCGCTTACCGCGCCTCCCGCTCCCCACAGCTGCGGAGGGAGAAGGGGGTGCCGGAGTCCAGGAGCTACTCGCTGCCGTGCCCACGACCCCCGGCCCGCCCTGCCGTCCTGCCACACCTCAGGGCCCTCAGGCGGCTGCTGCGTGACCCCGGTGATGGGGCCACAGGCCGGTCCCTCGGCGGCCTCGTGGACGAGATCACGGAGCAGCTGGACAAGCTCGAGGCCCCGCAGGAGCCGCAGGCTGCCGTCCCGCTGCCCCCCGGCGCCTTCCAGCAGAAGCGCTTCATCCTAACGGTCCTCACGCAGCTCTCGGCGTGCATGCAAGTCCAGGCCGCCGTGCGGGCCTCCGGGGCCCCTGGGGCTGGGTGAGGCCCAGCGGACCTGCCACGGAGAGGCAGACTGGAGCGGCAGCGTGGTTGCGGCCCAGCGCGGGCAGCCGCGCCGCGTGTATTTATTTGTATTTATCGCGCTGCGAGTGCGCCCTCAGGAGGCTGTTTAATAAACCACGGTGGTGGTCGTTCTCACCCGCCGCCTTAGACTTGGCGAGGGTCAGCGAGAGGCTGAGCGCCGGGGCTGGGGCTGCAGGGACGCACTGGGACACAGCCTGTGGGCACCCGCCCGCCTTCCCCTGCACGGACGGACCCCTGACACCCCGACACCGGCCCCTCAGGGCGCACCGGTCACCAGCCAGGCGGCTCGGCCGGCTCCGCAGCCTCCATCCAGCCCGGCCC
>NW_004567130.1:17892468-17894373 GCF_000260355.1 Condylura cristata
GGCCTCCCACGCAGCCCCGCGGCAGTGGCTGTTCCGACTGTCCCAGAGCCGACACTGGCCGTCCGCCGGCCTGGGGGTGACTCCACCCCTGTGGGAAGAGCGTCACAGACACTCGCCCCGAAGTGGGGAAGGGGCCGAGCAGACATGGGCAGCCGTCGCTCCCTGCTCCCGCGACAAAAACCACACAGGGCTCCATGGAGGCCCGCGGCTCGCGCGCCTGGGCAGGGGCCGCCGGGCTGACGGGCCAGTAGTCCCCGCAGTGCCCTCAGTGTCTGGGCCTGGTCCGCTGCCCTCCGCGAGTCCCCTCACCCACAGCTCCGGCCGGCGCCCCAGTGTGCATGGGTGAATCAGCCCTTTTGGGACATGAAGTAAGTGGGTAGGGTCAAGGAACAAGGCTGGGGGCTGCAGGCCCCCAAGGTGCCGGGGTGGCCCCCAGGCCAGAGCTGAAGGTGTCACCGTCTGCCCCCAGCTGCCCGCCCCCACACCCCGGCGCCTCCAGCGGTTTCCGCGGGGCGGGCGAGCGCCCTCCCAACACTCGGATGCCACCTGGCCCGGCCCAGGTTGCCCCAGACCCAGAGCCCCAGGCCGCGGGCACCCGCGGTGTCCTGCCAGCGAGTGCCGGTGTAACGCGCCCTTCAAGGCCAGCGCTGGCCACGCCCAGCAGGAAGGAAGCCTGGAGAGGGGCCGGCGCCGTCGGTCAGGGTCAGGACGACTGGACAGTCAGGGCAGGAGGGCCATGCGGGGAGCCACGGCGGCCACAGGGCACCTGGCAGCAGAGGCATGGCCGGCGCTGGCCAGCGGGGCCCCGGGCCTGCGAGCCCCTCTGCATTTGTGAGATCCAGAGGGGGCCAGTGGCTCGCTCCGGCCGGCGCGACAGCTTCCATCCCGCGGAAGCCTGGAGCCAGCTCTGCGCTCAGGGGCCGTGTGCGCTCGCTGATCCCCGAGGACCCGCGACGCTGCCCAGGGAGTGGGGTGGCCGCCAGGGGACGGGCAGTAACGCGGCTCCCTCGCCCTCGGGTCTGGGTGTGGGCGGAGGCGGCGCCGTGCCGGCCGCGGTGTCCCCTGCAAGGAGGGTGTACCGGGTGTACCGCACCCGGCGAGCCACCCTGTGGACACCGCCGAGGGCGTAGGGTCGGCTGGGTCCAGCCGCGGCGGCCACCACTTAAGGGACCCTCAGGTGCTCCCACTTCCACCGGGCTCTGCGCTCAGTCTCCACCGGCCGAGGGGCTGACGGGCTGACGGGCGCAGGCCCCGAGTCCGCGCCCGGTGGCGCCCCCGTGTGGTTCGCGCGCGCTGCCGTCAGCCCTCTGGGTCTCCCGGGCCGCCACTGGTTTGGACTCAGCCCCAGCCTTGTCCCTCGGGCGGGCGGGCTTGTGCCCTCATCCTGGCTGGCCCCAGGCCCCCGGCCGAACTCTCCGGGGCGTCCCAGGGCTCAGGACGCAGCTCTCGCACTCCCGTCATCCCAACACAGGCCGCCGAGGGCCAGGGTTTCTGCTCCTGACCGTGAGGCGTCCTCAGGAGCCCCGGGTGAGAACACGCGGGCGCCACCGCAGCCAGGCTCCTGGGCGCCTGGACGCGGTAACCCCCACGGGTGCCGTGCCAAGCCGGTCCCCGCAGATGGGGGTACGGGGCCTCCCCCCGCGGGCCCACAGCTCTGGGATGACTCCAGCGGGACCGCACTGTGGCCTCTGCGGAAACCGCGCTGCTCTGGCGCCGCTGCTCTTGGCGGCTGGCCTTCGCGTCCACCCGGCTCCCCAGGCCAGCCCAGGGGGACAGAGCAGAGAGCGGGGGCCTGGGGCTGCCCTCAGAGGTGAGGCGCTGTCGCTGTCAGACTCCACAGGCCTGGGGCGGGTCCGGGTGCCCCTCACCACCCGCGGCAAAGGGCAGCCTGGCTGGGCTCTGCCG
>NW_004567130.1:17894496-17896675 GCF_000260355.1 Condylura cristata
CCCTCTTCTCCGGGGCGGGCCTGGCCGCAGGCTCCGGCGCCGGGCCTGGCTGCTCTGGGTTGGGAGGGCTGGGGCCGGCCGTGCTGAGAAGCCGCGCCTGACCGGCGGTGGGTCCCGCGGCCCCAGCTCTCAGAAATAGGAAAACGTCTGCGGGAGGAGATTGGGGGCGCAACCGCCCCCGCAGCACCGCAACCGCTGCCCACACGGGAGGGAGCCCTCACTGCTGTCCCTGGCCAGCAGTGTGGCGAGGGCCCTAGGCACAGGGCCGCCCTGCTGGGGTCCAGCCAGCGCAGCCCGCAGACAGTTGGGACTTCGGAAACCTGGGAAGAGGCAAAAGTAAATGCTGGTGCGCGCGGCCCGTGTGCTGGACACAGCACCTTTTCTATCCCCAAAATACCAGGACACACCTGGAGGTCAACGTCCTGCGGACCCTGGTGTCAGCCCCTGCCTGTTTCCAAGGAAACCAGTGGTGGGGGGGGGCCTGGGCCCCGAGACCAAGGAGGAGGAGGAGGAAGCTTAGGGCCAGGCTCAGGCGCTGCAGCGTCTCAGCGTTGAGAACAAGGAGGGAGCGGACAGGTGGGGAGAGTGGGCAGCGGTCAGTTGGCCTAGCAAGCCCAGGGCTGCTGGCCCTGGGCGGAGCTTGGGCAGCAGCGAGGACCCAGGCGGCCAGGGCCCTGGGGAGCCGGCCCAGCAGGGAGCAGGGCGCCAGCCACTCCTGGGCGCCTAGCCCCTCGCCTCCCGCACCCACCTGCATCCCCCGGTGAGGCCTGGGTGGACAGTGTGGACAGCTGCACACGGTCACGGCGGCCTGAGCTTTGGCACCAACAAGGCGGGAGAGCCCGCGTCCAGGCCTGGGGGAGGTGGCAAGGCCTGTGGGGGCCCTTACCCTCGTACAGGTGCTGGTGGCTCCTGGGGTGGCCACCAGGCCCCAGCCACACGGCCCCCCCCACACCTCCTGGCAGGAGAGGGCAGGTTCGTGGCTGGAACAAGGCCAGAAGCAAGGAAAAGGCCACTTAGAATCACGCTCTCATGGTAACATGTCCTCCAGTCTCTCAAAACTCCCAGGCCGTTGTCCGGCGGGCTGTCCTGGACACTCCTGCCTGCTGGGCACACTCTCCTCGGGCAGTAGTTTCTGGGTGTCAGTTTTACATCTCCCGGCCACAAATGATCAAAACTGCCGTGCCTCACACAAAAAGGCGTGTGCAGAGTGACAGCTCTGCACGCTCACGTCCGTGACTTACCTGCTCGACGGCACAACAGCCTGGTGGGAGGCAGATACTTCTGGTTCCCGCTGATGCTCCTATTCACTGGGCTGACGCGGCCCAGACGGCAGCCGCCTCGCAGAGGCCAGCTCGTGGCCTGCAGCCATCACAGCCATGAATCTGGGGGTATTTACAAAGGAATCCTGTACGCCTTAGCAGTCGCTCCCCGCCCTTCCTCTGCGCCTAGTCCCCACTAAGCTATGTCCTGCCTCTATGGAATTCTCAGGTTTTGATGCCACATAGAAGTGATCACACAGTATGGGGTTGCTTTTCTGTGGGTCCTTTCACTTAGCATCTTGTTTCTGTCCACAGGGTAGCCTGTATTGGGCCCACCCCTTTTTCATGGCCAAGTAATATTCCATTGTATGGAGAGATCCTGATTTGTTATCCTGCTATCAGTTCAAGAACACTTTTCACATTGGGCCCCTGTGAGCAGCACCCCATGGACCCCAGCACGAGTGCCCGCTGAACCCCGGCCATCACACGTGCTGGCTCCACCTAGGCATGGCACTGCGGGCCAGCTGGTGCCTCCGCCAGCCATGTACACGAGGGCCCGCTGCGTCTGCACCCTCACACTTACTTTCACTTCGCTTTGTTCTGTCATGACTGTGCTGGCAGGCCAAGTGGCTTGCATGTGGTTTTTTTTTTTTTTTTTTTTAAGATTTAAGATTTATTATATTTATTCGTACAGAACTGGGGTATAGGCCAGAGATGCGGAAGGTGAGAGGATTCACCAGAGACTGAGCGGGAAGCAGAACAGGCAGATCGACGAAGTACACTGCTGAGGTGAGCAGCAGGTGGGTCAGGAGAGGTCTGCCACGCCATGTGGTCGCCTCCGGGGCAGGCGGGGATCGAACTCATGCGGAAGTGGCTTTAGCTTCTTAGTGCAGTGCTTTAACCCGCTGTGCCACCAGGGA
>NW_004567130.1:17897190-17898378 GCF_000260355.1 Condylura cristata
GAGGGCCAGCAGGAGGGCCAAGAGGGATCTGCCACGCCCTGGGGCCGCACCTTCTCAGCTCCACACGGTTCACTGAGGAGCTCACCCCCCCCCCCACATCCTGGCACCCTGAGAAGACCCTGCTCCTGCGCCGTGGTCACTCGAGGTCCGAGCCGGAGCCCCCACCTGCATGCGCTCGTGCCAGACTCAGGGCAAGAGGAGGTGGCCGTGAGGCAGGGTGACTGGCGCCTGGGGCTTTGTCTGGGGCTGGGCCCAGAGGAGCCTGTGGGCACTCGCTGTGTCCTGCCCCGCCCTGCCCGGCCTTGATGGCTTCACGGGACCCAGGTTTGGCTGCCCGGTGACATTTGCTGTGTCCCCATACGGCTGATTCGGACGCAGCTGCAGCACATCACACGCTCTTGTTCCCAGGGCACTGGGCACAGCTGTCGCGAGTGGGCAGAAGCCCGGCGGGAAGCGGAGGCCGCCCCCGCCCACCCACACAGGGCCACCGCCTGACGCCACCCCAGGAAAGCAGGGTGGTGGGGATGTGGCCCCAGCCAGGCCAGGAGCTCAGCCCCGGGTCAGGGGCTTGGACAGGACGCGGCGTTGGGGACACCTGCCTGCCGACGGCACGGCTGCTGACCCTCCTGACCCTTCGTCTGGAGCAGCCGAGGCTTCGGCCCTGCCCCCACCACAGGGTCGCCCGACTGCACGGGAATGGCGCCGGCTGCTTCCAGGGTCAGTGGTCGTAGGGGTCAGCTCACCATAGCCTCCTCAGCACGACCAAGGACGCCCCCGCTGGCCGCTTCCTGGCTGGGTGGACCAGTCCCAGGGCCCCCAGCACCGTAATGCCAGCAGGTGGCCTGGGCCAGCCGCGGCCGAGGCCACCGGTGTCCTGCGTGCGCACGAGGCCCCTGCCAGCCAGCTCCAGGCAGAACCTGGCCCCGGAAGCCCCCAAGCTGGGAGCCAGTGTCCGTCGGCCCTGGCCGGTCACCAACCTCAGTGCAACAGGGCCGCGTCTAAGACCACTGAGCACAGGCTTGTCCAAAAAATACGTCTTTTTATTGTCCTGATGCAAACATGTTTCAGAAACTGCACTGTGGTGCCGGTGGGGCTGGCGGGCAGCCTGCGCCGAGGCCAGCGGCCGTGGCGGGAGTGGATCTGCCCCGGGGCAGCCGCGATGGGGCAGGAGGACACGGCCGGGGTGGG
>NW_004567130.1:17898478-17899165 GCF_000260355.1 Condylura cristata
TCGCCTCCGGGGCAGGCGGGGATCGAACTCATGCGGAAGTGGCTTTAGCTTCTTAGTGCAGTGCTTTAACCCGCTGTGCCACCAGGGAGGGCCCTTGCATGTGGTTTTTATCAAATTTCCCTACTGATGACACAACCACACCTCGCGATGACTCATATCGATACATCTTCTTTGGAAAAAGGTTCTTCAAAAATCTGTTTTTAATGAGGGTTTTTTTTTTGGTCTTACTGTCGAGTTGCAGACAGCAGCCTGTTGGAGCAGGTATGATCTGCAAATATTTTTCTAGTCTGTGGGCTGTCTTCACTCTTTGTACAAAAAACTTTTCTTCGACACCAATTGTTCCACTTTGGCGAAAATGTGGTCCACCCGTGTTTCCTAGGGTCACTTTTGAGGTCAAGGCTAAGAGCCCTTGCCTGGTCCACGGGAAGATACTTTAGGTTTTCTTTTCTTTAAAGATTTATATATTTATGCACACAGAACTGGTGTACAGGCCAGAGGTGCAGGGGGGTGAAAGGATTACCCAGAGCAGGGAGCAGCACAGGCTGACTGATGCAGTCCACTGCTGAGGGCCAGCAGGAGGGCCAAGAGGGATCTGCCACGCCCTGGGGCCGCACCTTCTCAGCTCCACACGGTTCACTGAGGGGCCCCCCCCCCCCCCCCCCACATCCTGGCACCCTGAGAAGACCC
>NW_004567130.1:17900659-17902664 GCF_000260355.1 Condylura cristata
GCGGAGCAGGGAAGCGGCCGCGAGGGCTGTAAACAAGCGGGGGCCCGCAGGCGCCCAGCCCCGGCCAGGACGGCAGACGCCTGCGGACTCCCGCCAGGTGCGGCCACGGCGCCGGAGACGCAGCAGACACCGCCAGATGGTGGCGGGGAGCACCGGTGGGCGGCCTGTGGCCAGGAGGGATGGGGGGCAGGAAGGGCCAGGGTTGCCGGGGAAGCCTGGAGGGGTCAGGGAGGGGCCAGGAGGGGTGGGGTGGTGGGGCTAGGGCATGCCAGCATGGGCCAGGATAGGCCAGGGAGGACACAGTGGCTGGGGCGGGCGGACCGGCCAACAGACAGGGACTGCCGGTCACCCCCTCCCCAGGGCCCTGCGCAGGCCACAGCCTTAGTCATCCAGCAGCACAGGCCTGGGCGCGTCTGACCTGAAGGTACAGGGAGCCAGGCCGGCCCATCCGGCCACGGCGGGGACACGCTGTCCCCTGACCAAGATGCCCTGCTCGGGGCGAAGGACCAGCCCTGCCCCTGCCTGCGGCCCCGGCGCCGACTCCGGGCTGGCCCAGAGTCCTGTAAACACATCTACAGGGCGGGCGGCCTCTGGTGGGGTGGACGCACGGGGGCCAGCGAGTCCTTCCCACCGGCTGGGGCCCAGCACGTGCGAGGAACTGGACGTCAGCCCCTTCACGCATGCCCGGCCCTCGGGGTGCACCGGGACTGCTGGTCTGGGCCGGAGCCCGCCGCGCCGGGTCACACTGCCCAACCAACTCACGGCCTGAGGCCTGAGCCCTGAGGGACCCCAAGGCTGCGGTCAGCAGGCCAGCTCCTACCTGTGCCCCGGCTGCCCACCGACGCCGACCCCACCAGCTGCAGCAAGGAGGCAGGTGGGCAGGGCAGGGGCCCGGCGTGGGGGCTGCCCGCGGGGTGTCCGGCGGGGACAGGCACAGTGGGAGGCCCTGTCCCCACGCGCCAGGCCTTGGGGGCGCGGATGGGGCTGTGGCCCGGGTGAGGTGGGCGGCCAGCCACACTGGTCATGTGTTGCCCAGGCGAGACGGACCCGGCCTCTGCCCAACTCCAGCGACAGCCTCAGCGGCCTGCCCCGGCAGCTGGGCGGGGTCCGTCAGGATGCAGGTGGTGGTGCCCAGGTGCCGGAGAGTGCTCAGCACCGCTGCAGGACAGGGCGCAGTCAGCGCGCCCCACCCGTGCGGACGCCACGCAGGGGTGCGCCCGGTCAGCCCCGGGCGCCCCACAACCCCCTGGCTAAATCTGGTCCCCAGCCTTGCGAGGCCCCGCCCGCCCAGTGCCCCCCACGGCGGCCCCTCCCCCTCCCCCAGCCCAACTGCGCCCTCTGCAGCGACAAGCCGGGACCCGCAGCGTGGGGACGGCAACAACCACTCACTTGGCCGCAGAACGGGCAGGGCACAGTGCTGCTCCAGCCAGGCCAGCGCCGTGCGGTGCAGTTCGTCCAGGCTGCTGGTGGACACGACGCCCCTGAAGGACTCGAAGAGCGGCTTGATGATGATGCTGAACTGCGTGGGTGGTGGGTTAAGGAAGGAGCCAGGGCAGGCAGGTGCCCTGGACGGTGGTGGAGCCCCACAGTGGCCAGCTCAGGCCGCCTGAGCAGAGACCTGTGCCGGCTCCCATCACACCCTGTGGCCTCCCAGGCCCCGCCCCGGCGTGCCACGAGGGCCATCATCCCCCTGGCCTGCGCTGGCTGGGCGCACCCCGTCGAGAAGGTGGTTGGCGCCTCCTTCCTGGGCCGCTTCCAGCCGCCGTGGGCTGCTCGGGTCCCGCGTGCAGTGCCCGCGGCCCGCTGCCGTCGCCCACGCAAGAGAGACGCTGCCCAGCATGGCTCAAGGATACGATCCAGAACTTCCAGTTCTGTAGGGTCCGGCGCTTGACATACTCGTCGAACATGTCGCGCATGTGGTCCAGCGGGCGCCGGGCAGCCGGCACCCCCGTGGCGGGCAGCAGCCGCTGGCAGGACCTGCAAGGGAGGGTTAGCAGCGGGCCTG
>NW_004567130.1:17902770-17909932 GCF_000260355.1 Condylura cristata
CCGCCGCCGCCGCCTCACAGGATGGTGGCGTTAAGCTCCTCGATCTCCTCCCGCAGCCGACGGCCCTCCTCCTGCATCTGGGCGCGCTCCTGCTGCAGCTTGGAGATGTGCTCGACGGCCCTCTGCAGCGTGGCCGCGTGGCTGGTCTGCGGGCATGGGCGGCGTCACTGAGGTCCCGCCCCGCCCCCCACACCCCGCCCCCACCGCCCCAAGCCCGGCGCCCTGGCCCACCAGCTTGGCGCGGTTAGCGATCAGCCTGTTGAGCGTGTCGAAACCCATCTTGATGTTGAAACGCCGCTTCTGCTCAGCCGAGATGTGCTTCAGCTGCCGCGTCTGCGGGCCGCGGGCAGAGCCGCAGGGTTGGTGCTGGCTGCGGCGCTGCCTCCCGCCCGGCGCCCCCAGGCCGACGCGAGGAGCCAGTACCTTCAGGACCGCCGCGCTCTTGGGGTCCGCGGGTTTCCCTGAGCGGCTGTTCGGGGGGGACTGCGGACTTGGGCTCTGCTCCGAGGCGCACGGTGATGCCTGCCCCGAGCTCGGTGCGTCACGGCCTGTGGACCGCAGAGCCCCTCAGGGGCAATGGGCGGCGCTGGCCAGGCAGCGGGGTTGAGCGCCGAAACCCACCTCTGCCCCCAGGGCCGCCCAGAGCAGCCTGGACGAACCACAGCCCTGGGCCAGCTGGGCCCAAGAGGCTGGAGCCAGGGGGTCTCTGCTTCTCGGCCTTAGTGCCAACGCCTGGGGACCCGCTGTGTTTTTGCCCCCCCGCACACTACACGGGGCTCCCGTGGCCAGTACGGGCGGCCCGGCCCAGTGCGAGCTCAGTCCCAGTGGCTGGGAGTGACCACGGTGCTACAGGCCATGTCGCGCTGCCCCTCAGCGGTGGGTATCAGGGGCCCGCCGGCCCCCTGCCCCACCTGTCTCTGGGGCGTGCTCACCCTGCACCTCCCTTGAGCTTTAGCAGCCCTTTCCCCCCTGACTCCCCCCAGCGGTTCCACCGGCCTACAAGCCCCCTCCCTCCGAATGCAGGCTGGCCCTGCCCGGCTCCTCCTGCTGCCCGCATGCGGCGGCCCTGCCCAGCACACGCGACTGGCCGCCCGTGGCCTGCAACGGCTCCACCGCGGCGGGAGGACACGGCTCTCCCTGGGGCCTTGGGGAGGACACCACTCTGCGGGCCCCAGTCACTGGGGCCTGGCCCGTCCCCTCCCTGGCCTTGGGTCTCCAAACTGGCCCGCAGGAGGGGCTTGGGGCCCCCAGGTGCTGCCGCCGCCCGCCCTCGGGTCCCCACTCACCGGGGGCGGCAGTGGGGACCTGCTCGCCCTTCACCAGGCCGTCCTGCGCCGCCGCTGGGGAGAAGAGCCGTGGGCCGGAGGCTGCCTGGCCGCCGTGGCAGAGCTCGGTCAGCAGGAGGCCACCCTGGAAGTCCGCAGCTGCCGGGGCCTGTGTGACAGCGGGGGTGACCGTCCTGGCGGGGCGCCCGGCACGCCCGCAGGGGTCGGCAGGCACCGAGGGTTGCAGGCGCCTCACCCTGGGGAGGGCAGCAGGCGCGATGACCACGCTGGGCTGGGGCCCGGCGGCGGCCAGCATCCCTTCCCTCTTGAGAGGCCCGGACGCCATGATCACCGTGGGCGGCGGTCCTGGGAAGGTGGCTGCGGGGGGGCGGCGGGTCAGTGGACCCTCCGGGGCGTGTCTAGACGCGGGCCGGGCTGCCCCAGGACGCCCTCAGAAGGCCAACGCCCGCCCCAGCAAATCCCGCCAGCGGGGTGGAGCAGGTGGCGGTGCCTGGGTCCCCCGCGGCCGGCCCGCCTCACCTGTGCCGAGGCAAGCATTCTTCAGGACCAAGGACACAGGCTCCGGCTTGGGGGCCGGCACTATCTTGGGGGGCTGCTTCGGCCTCCCCCCACTCAAGGTCACAGGTTTGGGGTGCACGAAGGTGAGACGGGGCTGGGGGGACCCCACCGCCGCTGGCTGGGTGGCAGGGGCCAGGGCCAGGCCGCAGGGGCCGCCTGCTGGCGCGGGGGTGGGGGTGGTGAGGACGAGGGCCGGGCTCTGGCTGAAGGTGGTGGCTGAAGCGTCGTGGGTGAGGGTGGCGGAGGCCGTGTGGGTGATGACGGAGGGGGGCCTGCTGGGCTCGGCAGGCTTCGGGGGCGGCAGGAAGGCTGGTGCGGCCCATGGCAAGGCCGGGGAAGCGGGCGCCGGGGCGGGGCTGGGGCAGAGCACGGGCACGGCGAAGAGGGCTGGGAGCGGCGGGGCATTTGCCAGCGGGGCCGTAGCGGCACCGAAGTCCGTGGGCTGGAGGAAGGGGTCCCCCGGCCTGGTGGGGTCGCAGCCCTGCCGACGGGCGGGGCCCAGCGAAGCATCTGCAGGGGCAGCGATGAGGCTGTCCGGAAGGCTCACGGCGGGGAGGGCCGGGGGCGCCAGGACGCCCTGCGGGGAAGGGGCTGGGTGAGGGCCGGTGCCACCGAGGGGCCCTGGGCAGGGGCCTCGCAGCCGGCGGCCACGGGGCGGGGGGGGGGGCCAGGCTCCCGCGGGGTCTGTTTCCCGCAGGCGCCCCTGCACTCGGCCTTGGTCCCCCATGTCTGGTGCCCAGCGTCCCGGGGCGCTGCACCTCCAGTGGGGGCGCAGAGGCGGCCGGGTGCAGCCGCGCTGGGGTCCTGGGCCAACAGCGGGCGCCTCCTCCTCTAGGAGGGGGACGGCACCAGAGGCCACTAACCAGGCGCTCAGAGGTGAAACTGCCAGAACCGGAGGGCGAACGGGCAGCTGCAAGCCTGCGGCCTTGGCCCCGCCCCACCCCCCGGAAGCTGCACAGCCTCGGCACCAGCACCACAGCGCTGGGGTCTCTGGGGGCCGGGGCGCGCACGCAGCCCGCTCCACTACCTGGGCAGGTGGGCTGTCGGGACCCGGCGCAGGCGCTGAGGTGGCGGCGGCCAGCACGGGGCCCAAGCCTGAGCGGCTGGGTGAGAAGAGGTCTGCAAGACAGTGTCGGCCTTTGAGCGCCAGTGCGGCCCGGCCCGACGCCCCCGCGCTGAGCCCGCCCCGCAGTCCCGGCCACCTCCTCTGGCCAGAACAACACTCGGGAAAACCGTCAGAATGCAGGGACGCGCGTGGAATCGCGAGCCGCGAGCCCGCCGCCAGCCGGCGGCGGGGGAGACCCAGGCCCAGCGGGCACCCGCACGGGGCCTCACCCTGGAAAGGCTCGAAGGTGTCCATGAAGTCCAGGTTGGGCTGCAAGGGCATCAGCCCCGGCTGGATCATGTCCGCGTTCCCCAGGTGCGCTGTGAGGGGTCAGGACAGGGCAGGGCGTTACCACGCCCCCAGACGGCCCCAACACCTGGCCTGCCCACGTCCTGGCTCTGCTGGCAGCTGGCTGGGGCTTCTGCCCTCCAGTGGGTCCCAGCCACCCTCAGAAGGCAGGAAAGGGTAAGGGGTGCAGGGAGCAGACACGCAAGGGCAGTAACAGGCGGCGGAGTTCCGCTGGTTTAGGGTTCAGTCTGGGGGCTGGGGGGCTGACTGGACACGGGGGGAGGCTGCCCGTTTCCAGGGCTGGCCGCAGCCTGCCCTGCGCCCACAGCAGCCACCAGCAGCACCCAGGCGGCCGAGTGGGTGGGGGGGGCGCTGCGGGGTGCACGTGCCGGGCTGGGTCACCTATTTCCCGAGGGTTGGGCCAAGCTACGGGCTGGTGTGATGACAGCGTGGAGAAGAGGGTGTCGCTGAATTCCGACATGAGCATGTCCGTGTCCAGCAGCGGGTCCTCCTCCATGGGCACAGGGCTCCTCCAGCCGTCCGCATGCTTGTGCCAGTAAAGCACGTCATCGTCCTGCCACACAAGAGGACGCCAGTAGGCCTCAGTCCTGCGGCTGCCCGGGGCTCGCAGGGGCGGGCCCGGCCGCCCACTCACCTGGGCCAGGCTGGACAGGTCCTCATCCCTGTGCTGCTGCAGCTGTGGGGGAAGGGCCTGGCGGTCAGTGGGGCTGCTTCCAGCAGGAGGGGCCTTGTCCTGCCACCCATCCGGTGCACACACGGCGCTTCCCAGCCCTGGTGGGCCCAGAGGCCGCAGGGTCCGCCCGCCGGCGCCTACCCGCTTCTTGAAGTAGGCCCTCCACTTGTGGTACTCCCGCAGTACGATCTCGATGCGGCTCCGCCAGTACTTGCCCTCGGTGGCCACGGCCTGGCGGGTGGCAGGCGATGGCGGGTGACCCGCGGCCCGCAGGGGTCTGTCGGCCTCGCCCTGTCCCACCCAGGCCCACAGCGGCCCGAGGGCCTCTGACTGCTGGCACCCTCCCTGGGCAGCCCTACCCGCAGGCCACTGGACACCCCCCCTGGCCACACTCAAAAGACAGCATGGGCCTCGGGCTGTAGCTTGCTCCGCCCCCAGCCCCCCCAAGGAGAGGGGACTCTTGCTCTCCAGGAGCGCCTGCCTGAGGCCGGCCGTTACACCCAGAGAGCACCCCCATTCCGACGGCCCATGGGGCCCCACACAGAGTCCGCCACGCGCAGCAGGCACCTCTGGGCGGCGGTGCTCATCCACGTCCACTGAGCCATCCAGAGGGGTGACAAAGTGGCACACGGGGTTCTTGCGCTTTTCCAAATCTGGGGAGGGAGGATGAGCGTGACCCGGGGCCACTGACCCGGTGGCCTCCGGACAGCATGCCCGGGCACCCCGCGGGCCTCCGGCCACACTCACACTGCATGTACCACGCCCGCCAGATGGCGTTGTTGAGCCGGATCTTGTCTCTCCACTGCAGCTTCAGGCCCTTGAAATTCTTCCACTTCGGCGACACCAGTTTCCCACTGCGAGGCGGGGAGACCGGGAGGACTTAGGGGCCTCTGAAAACGAGGTGGCAACGCAGCGGCGATTACGCCGGACCTCGAGATCCTGCCTAACCCCTTGCGTACCACAGGGAGGCATGAGACCAAAAGGTGGGTTCCCGGCGATGCTGGGGCGTGGCCAGGGACAGAGGCTTGGCGGCGGCAGAGCTGGCACAGGAGGCGAGACACGGGGTCGCCTCCCTGTCTGCTCCCGCGCCATCACATTGGCTGTTTTCTCTGAGTCAGCGAAGTCGCGACTTTTGTGCGCCTTCATGAGCCCGAGAGAGACCAAGGGTCACCTGCCCCGTCCCCCCCTGGAGCCCGGCCACCTGGGGTCTCTCTGGCCTCTGCACCGCACTTGCCCGTCCTCGCTGGCTCTCCCAGCCCTGCAGGACTGGCCAGAGGGGCCAGCCCACAGGTGTGGAGCGTGGGCATCAGCGTCCTGCGGCAGCCTGGCTTCTCGACCGCAGGCCAGACTCGCATCCCCAAGCCCACTCCGAGAGCCAGGGTTGAGCCACAGCCACTGCCCGGCAGGCTGTCTCAGGGGACCCGCCTGTCTGGGTCCCCACCCTGTCTCCGGGGCGTCCTCTCACCCCCGCGCCTCTAGTCTGCACCCCAGCTCTCGTGTGTACATAAATCTTTAACAGCAGAACTGCTGTGGGCCCCAGAGTGGGGGGCCTGACTGTTGGTCCCTGTAGCCACAGGTGTCCTACAGAACCGCCCAGCAGAGGCAACTGAGCCCTGTTCTTGCTGGACCACACAGGCATTGCTTGCCGCCGTCTGCTGGCCCCACACAAAGTAGGCATCTCCACCATTTCCAGAGAGGGGCTCCATGGCACTTACAGTGTGGGGGGCGCTGCTGCTGCCTGGCTCCACACATTTCCATCACCCCAAAGGAAACGCCCAACCTGAGCAGGAGCACCCACCCCCGGCCACGTCTCCTGGGATTTGCCCTGGTGGTCACTCCCCTGGTGGGTGTTCAGCACAGCGACTTGCCCTTGGCCTTGTTAGCTGAGACCCCACTCCGGGGGCCACAGAGCTGTGGGCTGTCTGTGGGCACCTGGCCTGACGCCCGCCCAGAACGGCATGGGGAGCACAGCCGGTGCCCCAACTGGGGGGGGCGCGGCCCCGAAAACGCCAGGAACATCACCTGGCGGGACAGGCGCTGAAGGTAACACCGGTCAGCCAGGCTGGGGCACCGCACCAGGGGCCACGGCAGACGTTCCTGCCCACCCTTCCCCCCACCCCCCGCGCTCAGGCAGGAGCCAGTGCCCTCAAGGCGGGCAGACAGAGGCTGTGGAGGCGCCAAGTGTGGGTCCCTATCCTGGAACCCCCTCTCGTGAGTCCACCTCTCACACCCGGGAGCTGCGGCGGGCCTGCACCCCGAGAGCCCGCGCTGTGGCACGACGGGGGCACCTGGTGTGCCCCACGCTGGCATGAGCTGTGCAGCAAACAGGCTGACAGCAGCGCGCCCCCACGGCCGCAGGCGCCGCCCTGGGGAGACTGCTGGCAAGTGGGGGTGCGCGGGCGCCCGGCAGGGAGTGGGTTTCCGAGGAGCCGCTCCCGGCGGGGCCGGGCTGTTGCTGGCTGCGAGCTGGTTTTCAGGCAGGGCCCTGAGCGGTGCGGCTGAGTCTCCTGTCAGATTCCAGCCCAGCCCAGGGTGGGGCAGCGGGCAGCACCGCTGGACGCCGCGGTCCCCTGGGGCCCGCGGTTGGGGTGGCGCCTCAGCCTGGAGCTCGTCAGTGCCATTTCGTAGTCACAGGTGTCTCGATTCTCTCGGGTCTTAAGCCTACCTGTCCCCGCCCTCTGCCTTTGTAAAAGGTTCATTTCGAAGTCATCACCCGCTCGCACTGCGTGGCAAAAACAACGGTGCACGACCGCCTGGCGGGTGCGTCCTGCAGCAAGACTGAGAAACCAGGGGCTGCCTGGAGCAGGGCCAGGCCCCGCCCCTGCCCGGAGCCCCCCCACAGGCCCCGCCCCCGCCTGGAGCCGCCCGCAGGGCGAGGTGCCCTACGCTGGAGGCCGACCGCATCAGGCACAAAGTCCCTCAAAGGAAAAGCGCCCTTCCGCCCCCACAGGCCCCGCCCCCAGCAAGACCCCGCCCCAAGGCCCCGCCCACATCCAGCACCAGCCTCCCCGGGAGCCGCGGAAGTTCCCCCGAGTGCAGCTCTGACCCCATCTTCCACAACAGGCGCACCCCTTGTCCCGCCAGCACTGAGCACCACCCACCTCCGCCTCGAGGGGCCGCAGCACCCCGGCACGAGGAGTCCGAGGTGGCCGTCCGCTGCTCCGGGGGCTGCAGGGTGACCGGCTGCTGCCTCCCCGCGCCGCAGCGCAGCGCCCTCCTGGGCAGTACGCG
>NW_004567130.1:17910032-17912341 GCF_000260355.1 Condylura cristata
CCCCGCCCACGCCCTCCTCCCTGGGCTCACATGCTCCTGGGCCGTCCTGGCCCGTCCTGGCCGAGCTTGAGCAGCGGCCTGTGCTGTGGCTGGGCCTTCCTGTGGCTCTACAGCGAGCTTTATTATCTCTAGGCTTAGACACACACGTGCGACTGTCATGCCGGTCACTGCCGAGGTGCCGCCGGCTCTGGCACCGACTTTGAGGCAGGAGCCGGGCGCCCGAAGTGTGTCAGGGGTAAGGTGACGCTCAAGGTAGCCAAGACCTATAAATAGGCTTCAAGAGCACGGACCTCTGCTCGCCGCCTGCCCTGAACAGCCTCTCTGGCCCCGCAGGTGCCCATGATAATACCCGTCACCGTGGCCTCGGGCAAGTGGACGCTGCCTCGCTGGCCCAGCCCACGGGCGCCTCTGAGCTGGGGCTGGTGCGAGCTGCGGGCACTTAAGAAGTTTTCAGGAGGAAATGTGCTGCTGGGCACCGGGTGCCCCGCTGCGGCTCAGAGGCACCCCCGCGCTGGCTGCGCGTCTGCACCCCGCTCTCTGGGCTGGCGCCACGCAGAGCCCAGGCCAGGGAGCTCAGCCCTGGGGAGCCGGCACACGACGTGGGATGCTGGGTGGAGCAGATGGGGAGGCCAGGTCAGTGGGCCTGAGCAGAGGCACCACCATGGGAGGTGCCCCTGCCGTGCCCCCTCCCAGGCCTCCTTGGAAAACCAGGAACAAACTAAAGGAGAATTCCCAGGGCACGAATGACCGAGCAAGCGACGGGCAGTGAGCGGGCGGCCAGGCCCTTCCTGGCAGCCTGCAGCCGGCGTGTCTCAGGGAGCAGGAGCGGACACCCCGTCGGAGGGTGAGCACTGCATGCCCCAGGCCTCCATGCGCCGCCCAGCACCCGTCGGCCCTTCTGGGAGGTCGTGCCCCCGAAGAGGCACCCAGGTCGACCCACAGCAAAGCCCATCGGGCGATGCTCGAAACCTCTGAGCCCACAGGCCCCTGCAGCCGTGGAGTCACGCTGAAGGGACGGGCGCCAGCACCCTCATGGGTGGGGCAGCAGGATCCTGGGCCGGACGACTGACGGAAAGCGGCTCTGCAGCGAGGGGGGCGGCCCCCCAGAAGCAAAGGGGGTGCAGGAAGAGCTGGCAGCGGCGCCAGGGACAGGCCAGTGGGGGTAGGGCAGGCCCCTCCAGGGACCTGGGGCGCCTGGCACTGGCCCTGAGCGCTGGAGGTGAGGGCGGCCTACGGTGGCACCAGCGGCTGGGAGCCCACGCCAGGAGGGCTCATGGGTCCCGCGTCGGCCACTGCGTGCGGCTCGAGGAAGCAGAATGGGGCTCGGGGCCAACGGGCAGCCCAGCTCTCCGCGGCCTCCCAGCCCCGCCAACCCCAGGCCAGGGAGTGACCACGGCCCGGCAGTGTGTCTCAGGGCACCCGCCTGACCTGCTCACACCCTGTCCCTGGGGCGTCCTCTCACAGCCCCACGCCCACACCCTCACCACCCGGGCGGCGCAGCCAGATCTCAGGCAAAGACTTTCACCTGCCATAGCGTGGGCCTGGCCCTCCCGGTGCCCGCAAGTGGCCCCCTGAGGATCCCAAAGCAGAAGCCCCTGCCCAGCGAGCGGCTGCCCATGTTGACAGACATGAGGGACGCCGGCCCCTGGGCCCCGCAGGGACACCGGTGAGGGCCACCAACCTCGCAGGGAAGTGAAACCAGAACTGGCCAAGGCTCGGCCTGGCACTGTGCCTGCGCCACCCTCCAGTGCCAAGGAGGGGGCGCCCCAGGGCACAGTCCCCCACCGCCGGCCCAGGGCATGCACCTGGCCGGCAGCTACACCCTGGCCCGGACGTCACTTCCAGGGACAGGCAGCGGCCAGCCTGCGTGGGGCAGCGCGGCCGCTGCGGCCGAGGCCAAGAACCATGGGGGACGTGGGGAGGGCGCCCTGGCGGGAACAGGCAGCGCGCAGCCCAGGCTCGCCACAGGCCACCTGACCGCGGGCGCTGCACTGTGACCTCCCGCTGCCCCCGGGATGGGTCTCGGGACCCGGGACGCGCAGGTGTGACCCCACAGACCCCAGCCCATCGGGGCGCGACCTGAGCGTCCGTTGTGGCTGCTGCCCAGGTGCCCGAGCGGGGCGCCACAGTCTGTGGGGCCAAAGGACCTTCCAGCCGGTGAGCCCGGCACGTGGGGCGGAGGCCTTGAGCTCACACGTGTCCAGGGGCCTGGGCGGCCCCTGTGTCCAGGACTGCCCTGAGCTAGCTGCCCACGAGGTGCGCACAGGGAGGAGGAAGTGGGCGGGCTGGGGCGCGGGCAGGCGGGCAGG
>NW_004567130.1:17913612-17923197 GCF_000260355.1 Condylura cristata
CCAGGGGCCCTCGCGGGGCGGTCCGGGCCGCCACGGCTTGTCCACGCCCCGCTGCAGCCTCGTGCCGCGCGCTGTACCCCAAGCTTCTCCCTGGACAAGTCGCCGCGTCGCTGCGGGGACGCGCGTGGGGCCTCTGGCCGGTTCAGCCAGAGCGCGGCTGTTGGGCTGGTGGGCACTCCCTTCGTGCGCCCCATTTTCTCGTTTTCCCAAGTCGGGGGTCGCCTGAGTACGTGTCTCCGGAAGGTTAATCCGTGTGCACCCGACCCGGGGTGCAGGCCAGGGGGCACGGTGAGAGAGAGCTGGCCCAGGAACTGTGGGGAGCAGACAGGCGGGTCCCCTCCAAGCCAGTGCTGCGGGGTGACGGTGGGGAGGGGGTGTCTGTGCCCTGGGTCCCCCTAGTGGGTGGACTTGGCCGCTTGCCCCCGCGGGCTAAACTCCTGCTGGGGTCGGCGCCCAGGGAGACGGGGTGCAGCCGGTGCCGGGAGAGCCCACCGGGTCGCGGCTCTGGACAGCTGTGGCTGTGGTCCACGCTACGCAGCGCTGTGGCATCGGCGGCGAAAATCACTTGACCTGAGCACAAGTCCAGATGCCGTGCGATGGGGTGGGGGCCCTCGCCCGTTGCGCGGTCCTGGCGCTGTCCACGCAGGGCTCAGCCAGGTCCTGGCAGGCTCAGCTGCGCAGGGCTGGCCTCGCAGGCCCAGCGCAGGGGCTGTCCAGGGCACTAACCACCCACAGCCTCCCTCGGGTGTCCCCACAGCCCTGCCCTGCCGGCCGCAAGCCTGGGGGGTGGGGGGGGGGCTTCTGACCTTGGACTGTAAATGGGGGTTCCCGGGGCCCCTACTTTGCCAGCGCAGGTCTGACACCTCAGCAGCTTTGACTCACCAGGTCCCCGGTTCCCTGGAGGGTGAGCTCCGGCGGCACACAGAAGCGGGCCGAGGCCAGCCAGGGTGGGGGGACGGCCTCCTCCTGCCCCGCGCCGCGCCCCCAGCCCCAGCAACTGGGGGCTCCTGGACTGTTCTGTGGGGTTTCAGAGCCCCCCAAACCCCCAACCGGTGGGCAGCGTGGGCCACGCCCCTGGCCTCATAACAGACGAGTGTGGCCCGACACAAATCACTGTCCTTTGGCCGAAGCTGGGCAGACGGCCACTGGCCTGCGCCGCAGAGCACCCCGGGCACTCCAGCAGTCGCCAACGGGAGTGGGGATCCCCGGCCTCCCGGCGCCTGTGCAGGCAGAACGACCCCAAGGGGTGGCTGGGCCTGGGCCCTGGCGCTGGCGGCCACCCCTGGCGCTGGCGGCCACCCCTGCCGCTGCCCTCTGTCCGCTGCCCCCTCCCCCAGGGCCTGGCTGGGGCCGCCGGGTGGGCGCACCCGGCATGGACACTGAGAGGGGGCAGGCCTTTGCAGAGGTCAGCAGGGGATGGTGGGAGAGAGCTCGGACCTTCCCAGTGCTCTGCCTTCAGGAGCCTAGACATGCTGGAGGACGAGCTGCCTGGAAACTGCAGCTGCCGAGGCCGGCGTCTGCCCCTCGCGCCCAGCAGCAGGATTCAGAGAGGCGGAGACACTTGCCTGGGGTCACAAAGCACCAAGTACCAGCGTGCTGGGCGGCTGCCGGGCCGGGCGGGTGTGCACCACCTCCGCCTTCAGCGGGCAGCTTCCAGGTCCCTGCCACGTGGCCACGCACGTGAGGCCGGGCAGCTTCCAGGTCCCTGCCACGTGGCCACGCACGTGAGGCCGTGGCCCAGCCGAGGCAGGGCCTCAAGCCAGCCTGGATGCCAATCCCTGGCATGGAGGGCCAGAGCCCAGGACTGGCCGTGGTCTTGCCAGGTTGCCCGGTAGGGTGGCCGGGCCAGCGTGCCCTCGCCACAGCTCCGCTATCCTGTGCTGCCTTCCTGGGGCACCAGCATGAGGAGCCCCTTAAAGATGCATCACCAAGCACACAAGGCCCGCTGCCGGGGTTTGCCCCGCTGCCCCGTGCCACCTTCAGCAGTCCCCGCGGAAACCCCAGCTCGCTCCCTGGGCGCCTCTGGCCGTGTGGTCCCCAACTGCTGGGCCAGGGTGGTGCAGACGGTAAGTCCCCGGCTGGGCAGAGGCCCAGGGCCTGGGTCAGCAGAGGCCTTTTCTGGCCGGACCTGGCCCGAGCCCGGGTCTCCCTGCCTGCGGGGGCCCCATCTGGAGGCCTTGGGCCTCTGCCAGCCCCCAACACTGCAGCCTTCCAGGCCCCGTCCCTGCCGCTCGCTGGCTCGTGGCCCACTGACCCCAGGCCACCACTCCGGGGTCCTGCAGATGGGGCCCCCGCAAGCTCTCGGGGCGATGCGCTCAGCACCAGCAGGGGGGCCTGAGAAGGGCCTGGAGGGACCCCCAGCAGGGCCGGATGCACAGGCAGGCAGGCAGGTGTGGGGCAGAGCCAGCCGGGCACTCCCCTGGGGCTTGTTGGATTTGGAAGCTCCTGGGAATGGGAGGCCGGGGAGGATGGTTTCCTCCAGAGCCCAGGCTGGCTGGGGACCCCGTCCCCTGGCCTGGGGTGGGGTCAGGTGGGGAGGGCAGTGAGGACCTGCTGGGGGCCGGGAGGCCACGGTGGCGTCCGCTGCCAGCCGCGGCGCTCAGCCTGGGCCTCGGCGCTGGGCTCGGGCAGCGGGTGGCAGGCAGCGGCGGCCGGAGCCCGCCGCCCGGGTCAGGTGTCACCAGCATGCCCCACCGCGCGGCGCCACTGGAAGGTTTTTATTCTCCGAAACGGAACCATTGTACATTGTACAAACCATATCTACCGATGGAATAAATAAGTGAAAAACCATACTGCTGTACAACACCGAAAACGGGGAGGGAGGTCGGGCAAGGCCGGTCTCTGCGCCCCTGCGCGGGCGGGGGTGCGGCCGGCACACTGGAATGTGGGGAGCCAGTCTGCCCGGGGCCCTGGCGGCCGCCGAGGGCGGGGGTCCCCAGGGGTCGTGGGGCGCCCGGGGCGGAAGCACATCGGGGTTTCTGGGCCGCAGAGTCAGGGCCGAGGCTGTGCCTGGCGGCTGCCAGCGCCTCAGCCACTCCCACCTTCAGGCACTTCAGAGGAAAGCTGAGGACGGCCCGCGCCGCCGCCCTCCCTGCCGCCGGCCGGCCGCCAGGGGCGAGTCCAGAGGCATCTCTCACCGGACAGGACGGGCTCTGCGGCGAGAAACGTCCGCGGCCGGGTGGGGGCCGAGGCCCCGGGCCTCCAGTGGGAGCCGCCCGAGTCCGCTCTTCCCTTATTTCAGGAGAAACCTTGGATGAGGTATTTGAGATTCAGGAACTTCTGATTCTTCTTGAAGTGCAGGAGACCCACGGGCGCCCCTCAGCGGCCAGCCTGGCCTCGCCCCGGGGGCCCAGCACCGGCGCCCCAGGCCAGGCCCTGGGCAGCCCTAGAGGCCGCGCAGCGGAGGAAGCCCGGGAGGCGCCGGGGAGCCCCGTGGGGCCCAGCGGGGCGCGGTGGGGCCCAGCACCAGCCCCCGCAGCCGGCAAGGCCCTCAGCCCTTTCTTCCACAGGAGACCGGCGCCCCCGGGTGCACGACTAAGATGGCCCAGCCCGAGGGGCGGGAAGCAGCTCTGGGGTCCTGCTCGAGGGCCGTGGTCTGGAGGCGGGAGGGAACCAAGGGCTGAGGGAGGGAGACGGACACGGGGGGCATGCGAGGCCGCCTGAGGGCGCAAGGCACAGAGAGGAAGCGGGAGGGGCCGCCAGCCGGTCGGCGCCAGGCGCCCACGTCGTGCTGGGCCAGGCCGGTGCCCCGGGCCGCCGGCTCTACATGTCTGCCGGGCTTTGCTGCGAAGGCTCCAGCTTCAGCTTCTTGGGGGGCGGCCCCCCGTCCAGGTCCTGCGGGCAGGGTGGCATCACGCGGGGCTCCAGCCGCCCTGCCCGCCCCAGGACCCCACGGGGAGGACGTCCAGGGGACAGCGGCCCGCCCATGCGCGGGTACCTGCGGGGCGGCTGGCGGCTCGGCGGCTAGGGCGGCGTCTCCAGGCGGCGGCCGCTCTGCTCTGTCCGAGCTGCTGGCCGGGGTCTCCGCTGCAGGCTGTGGGTTCTGCTCGTCGGCGCCGTCTGAGAAACGCAGAAGCACCAGAGGCTGCAGCGAGGTCGGGGCGCCCGCAGGTCGGCCCCCAGGCACCCCACCGCCAGCCGCTCCAGGCCAGGCACCTTCCCCTCGCCCAGCCACGGGGGGAAGGCCGAGCATGAGGCCGGCACTGCCCAGCCCAGCCGCGCGGTCACTGGGCCCTGTGGGCAGGGGCGCCAGGTGCGGCAGGGCCAGGTGGCCGCGGGGGCAGCCAACACCAGAGACAGCGGCCAGGGCGACACCTGCAGGGCAGAGGTGGCCGTGCCAGCCGGGCAGGTCCAGGCAGGTGCAGGGCAGGGGTCAGCGAGTGGTCACGACACGGCACCTCCAGGGACCTGGAACCCGCGTGGGAGCTGCCCAGCCGCCGAGCAGTGAACATACTGCGCTGCTGCCTCTTGGGCCTCTGGGCCAGGTCAGCCTCCCGTTCTGCTCCCCAGTCTCTGGGGGTCCTCTCACCCACACCCCAGCTCCATTTGTCCCAGAAATGGCTGCTCCCCCACGTTGCAAGGTGCTGGTCGGTGGCGCCCATCTCTGCCCAGCTCCTTCCTGCCCCGGGGCACTGGACTGAAGGGTGGGGCCTGCAAGGATGGCTCTGGACGCAGCCCAAGGAGCCACGGGCAGCCCAAACCGCTCAGCAGTGAACAGCTCAGTGCCGCACTGGGGGGCGCTGCGGGCGGGGGGGCCGGCGTCCCCAGGGCTGGGTGAGGGGTGGGTCCGGGGCGTAGCCGAGCGACCCGGCCAGGGAGTGGCCGAGGACACACAGGCCCCTCGACAATGGGTTCCGGGGGACCCTCCCGTCCTGCTCCCCACTGTGTCTGGGGTGCCCCCCAGCCCCACGCCTCTAGCCTGCACCCCGCTCTTGTGCATAAATCAATCTTGAAAAACAAAGCTTGGCGCCCTCCAAAGCAGCAGCCACACGGGGCGCAGCCCCGCCCCTCCACGCCCCGGGGGTAGCCCCCCTTCCCACTGCCTGCCCTCCCGCAGACCGGACCTCCAGATCACGGCCAGACCCGTGGGGCCCAGCGGGAAGCCGGGCGAGGTGGCGGCACGAGGCATGCCTGCCTCCGGCTGGCGTGTCCAGCCCACTGCTGCTGCCTGGCTGAGCTTGGGACCCCCCCACCCCCACCCCCACCCCCACCCTCGCACGCTGCCCCGCGCGGCCCTTTCCCAACGCCTCGGGCCGCCCGGACCAGCAGGGGCCCTCGGGCCGCAGGACACCCACCTTCAGCGCCTGGCGGCACCTTGGCTTCGGCTGCGGCCTCGTCAGGGCGGGCCTCACCATCCGCGGGCGCCACGGCGCCGGGCTCGGGGGCGGGGCTGCAGCTGCTGCTGTTCTCCTGCTTGACGGGGGAGGCGTCTGCGATGGAGCTGTGGTTGCTGTTGTCGTCTGCGTGGGCGAGGGGCAGCGTGACCCCGCGCGGGCTCGGCCCCGCCCCGCCCCGGACCCAGCCAAAAGCTGGGCGCCAAGAGCAGGGGCTCCCCGCTTTCACCCCCGGGGTGCGGTCCTGAACGCCCAGCTGCAGCCCGGCACAGAGGTGCCCGAGTCCAGGCTGCCCAGCGCCGCGCCCTGTGCCGCTGCCCAGGAGGATGAGGGGGATGAGGAGCGTTGGGCACCCTCAGACCCTCCCGCCTGGCGCCGTGCGCGGTGTCCCTGCGGGGCGGGCCACTGCGCCCTGGGACGACGGCAGGTCGCGCGGCTGGGACATGGTCACCCTCCCTGGCCCTGACACCGCCAGCGGGCGCTGCACGGCCCTCCGCGGCTGACCCTGGGGGGTCCGCGTCAGAGACTGGCCGCTTGGACCCCAGCGCGAGGCCAGCGCCTCGGGCTAGCGGCTGCAGCTGGAGCCCCTCAGCCTCGCCGGCCCCGGCCGGGGGTCAGGATCAGGGGACACAGGCCAGGCCCACCACGCAGCTACAGGGGACCGCAGCCGGCCGGCCCTGCCAGCCAGCAGCCGGCTCTCCGTCGCCCCAGCCAGGCCCGGGCCAGCCCTGTCCTCGGCCAATGCTCACCAGGAGGCACCGGCCTCTGTGGACCCTGCGACCCAGGCAGGTGGGCGGGCGGCCAGGAGGCCACGCCCTCCACAGGGAGGGGGCGAAATCCTGGGCTAGGGCTGGCGGGGAGTGGCGGGCCTCCTGGGGATTCGGCCGGACCCTCGGGGCCAGTCTGGGTGCTGGGCTTCCCCGGCCAGGGAGGCGGCCCGCTACCCGCAGCGCCTGCCTCGGTCAGCTGGGGCGCAGCGGGCAGACCCTCTCTGCGGGGTCACACCAGCATCGCAGAAGCGACAGGGGCAGCGCCTGGCCGGTGGCTCGTGGGGACAAGCAAGGCCGCGGGGGGGGGGTGTCAGAGGGCCCAGGGCTGTGCCCGGGCAGGCTGGTCCCCACGCACGGCCCTCCGAAAACCCTTCCCTGGGGGCTCCTGGGATGCCAACGGCGGCCGGACGGAGGGCCGGCAGCCCGCCCCCCACGCCCGGGGGAGCCCAGGGCTGACCGTGCATGTCCATCATCCCGGGGGAGGAGCTGTTCTCGGGGGTCGTCACCTCCGAGCCGCACTTCTCGTCTTTGCCCTTCTTCTTCTTGCTCTTCTGGGGGAGAAACAGCAGGCACCGGTCGGCGGCCGCGCGCGGGCCACTCAGGCCAGCGGTGCAGTCAGGCCGCCCGGGGTGCAGGGCGCAAGGCTCGTGGTCTCCCGAGGGGCCGGTCACTCGCGCAGGCCGCCTGGCCAGGTTAGGGCGCTCGGCCCGGCCAGGCTCACAGGCAGGCCGAAGGCCCGGCGGGGGGTGGGGGTGGGGGTGCCTCCGCCACCCCACACCCAGCTGCGAGCGCAGGTAGTGACCTCTACGGAGGGGGGAGACGAGCACGCTGACCCGAGGGCATGGCCACCGCTGGGGCGGGGCAAGCTGGCGGAGCCGCAGCTGAGCGGACACAGGCAGGACAGGCGCTCCGGGGCACTGTCCGCGCCGGCTCTCCCTGGGCCACAGCCCACTGTCCCCTGCGGCCTGTCTCGCGCTGCTGCGATGACCGGCCGACGCGCAGTCCGCTGCAGGACGTGCTCTGTGCTGCCCCGAGACCTAGGTCAGCCGCCAGCAAGTGATGCTGGCCGAGGGAGACTGAAGCGGGGGCTGCGGCCCTGGACACTGACCAGCCAGGCAGGCAGCTGGGCGGAGTGGGCAGCTCCGAGGCCGGCCTGCGCTGGGGTTACCGGGCCCAGGGCCCCCGAGGCTGGAGAACCTGCTGGGTGACGGGCAGCTGCCCGGCTCTCCCTGGATGGGCCCGGCCCCGGCCAGCAGCCCTGCATCGGGAGGTGCTGGTGTCCGACACCCGCCGGGTGTGGGGCCACGTCCCCCCACCCCCCCCCCAGCCTGAACCCAAATTTTCATAGAAAGGTGGAAGGTCAGCTGCCCAGACCCAGGGGCGGAGGGACGGCCGGCCGCGGCCAGGCGCTCCAAGGAGTGCCGGGGCCACCTGCCTGGGGGTACACCAGCTGCCCCAAACCACGGGGCCAGGGGTGCAACGTGGGCTTCAGAAGCGCCGCCTGGGGCCCCCAGGTCTGAGGGCCGACGGGGGGACACGCCCAAGAGCCCCTCGGCCACTTGGCCTCGACGGACCGGCCCAGGGCCTGGGCAGCTCACACGGGGGGGGCGGGGGGCAGCCCCAACTCACATCATCCGCCTTGGGCTCCGCCACGGGCACCCACTTGTAGATGCGCAGGGATGTGTCGCCCACGGTCACCCACTTCTTCTCCCTGCGCAGGGGACGAGCCGTCACCGGGGCCAGCACTGGGCACTGCCACCCAGCCCGCCCCCGCCGGCGAGGGCAGCGCCGCCTGGACCACAGCCCCTGACCGCACCCTGGAGGCTCCGGCCACACCAGCGTCCGGGGCAGCGGGACAGCGGTGCCCAGCGGGTGGTGGCCGCCTCCCTTGGGCACCCGGCCCCGCACCTGCAGGCCACCCCACCAATGCTGCGGTGTGCACCGGGCGCGGAGGGAGGGCCCAGGGGTCTGAGCAGGGGTGGGGCAGGGGGCCGCAGAGGACCTGCAGACACCTGGGGCGAGGTCGGCCGGCGCCGGGTCCCCAGCGACCGCATGACGAGCCCCAGATGGACGCCGGCCAGGCTCCGCGGGGTGTGAGCAGCGCTCGCCCCCAGGGCTACACCCGGGAGGCCCAGACACCCGAGGACAGCCAGCCTGCCAGGCGGGGCGGCTCAGGCCCTCCTGGCCAGGCGTGACCTGAGCCCGCTGCGTTCTTGGGCCGCTTGTCACTGCTGCCCCCAGGTCGGTGTGTCCACCTCCAGGTGAGGGCGGGGGGGAGGGGCGTGGGCCAGGCCCCGGGCAAAGCCCAGCCACAGGCGCCCGGGCCCTGCACAGGGACCTCGCCCACCTGCCTGTGGCCCCTGATGGTAGGATCCTGCTCCACAGAGCACCCCAGGGGGTGTCCGGGGCCAGGGGCCGAGATGGGGGTGCCTGTGGGGGGCCGGCAAGGGGCAGTGCCACAGCCCAGGCCCCTGCCCCGCGCCTGGACTCCGGAGCCCTGGCGCCAAGACGCAGGAATCTGAGCCGCCCCCCGAGAGGTGGCTGAGCGGGACCCCGGGCCCAGTGCCGCAGGGGGTCCAGCTGGCCGCCCACTGGCAAGAAGGTCAGCCGACCTGACCCAGGCCCTGGAAGATGCCCCGGGGCTGCACAGAGGTCCCTGCCTGGCCAAAGCCCCGCCAGGGTTGGACAGAGCCCTGGGGCCACACCACACCTGCCCCCCGGGCCCTGAATACCACCCCGCCTGCTCCCCAGGCTGGTGCCTGACACCCCGGGGGCCAGGCCACGGCGCGCGAGGAGTGTGGGCAGGAGCCGTGGCTGGGAACGAACCCCGCGGCCCGGCCGCCCGCTCAGGCAGACCATGGCCGCTTCCCGGAGACACTACCGTCTCGCTTCTCCTGGTGCGTCTGGCCGGATGGGGTCTGCCCTGATGAGGGCTGCAGCACCGTGGGGGTCCAGGGTCACTGGGCAAGAAGAGCCAGCCCAGGAACATTCCGCCCTATGGCCCCTCCCACGAACACGGCGCCACTGGCACCAGTCAGGTGTCACCAAAGGCGCTGGCTGGCCGGACCCGGGCCTGCACTGGCCACACGGAGCCACAGTTAAGGTCCACCCGGGCCACAAGGCAAGGAGCCACCGGGGCAAGGATGCCGGACACCGATCTGGAGAGACCAGGTGAGACGGCCACGCCTCTCCTGCGGAGTGAGCAAAGCCGCCCGCGAGCCCTACGCAGGAACAGAGGTGCCGGACTGGGCACAAACCGGGCACTGAGGCCGCGGGCCAGCCGTGCCCAAGGTCACAGGGAGGAAGTGACCTGGGCCCCGTGGGAGGCCTCGAGGCCCGGGGGAGCCCCTGCAGCTCAGGAGCAGGAGCGCAGGGAAGAGACGCCTTGGAGCCCCCAGCCGGCCTGACCTCCGTGCACCTGTCCCGCGGGCAGCACGCGGTGCGGGAGCCCGGGGTGGGGGGAGCGGGGGCATGCACCCGTC
>NW_004567130.1:17924362-17926176 GCF_000260355.1 Condylura cristata
GCGCCCGCCCGCCGGCTGGGACCTGTGGGAAAGCGGGGTGCGGGCAGGGGCCAGGGCACAGGAGAGGCGCTACCGGCGCTCAGCGCACTGCCTGCGCCAGCTGAAGTCCCACCAGGGCGCCAGCCAGTTGTCCATGCCCAGAGCACAGCTCCCCTGGCTTTGGGGGGCTCCCAGGGTGAGGCCCCTCCCTGCAGCCACGTGGGCTGGCCAGGATGGGGTCACAGGCAGACCCCTCTGTGTCCGGCCCCTGAGGGCAGTGGATGTATGCCTCTGCCTCGGGGACCTCAGATAGGGAGGTGGCCAGTGTCCCCGACGTTCCGGTGGTGTGTGGACGAGGCATGAGGGACGCTGAGTGCTGGCCTGGCCGTGACTCGGGGCCTGGACAGCAGGAAGGCCACAGGCCACTGTGTGGATGAAGTGGCCACTTCACACCATGCCCACTTACGAGACCATCCACATGTGGCAAGGCTGTGGAGTCAGAACAGGTCTGGCCACTGGCGGCCAGTGCAGGGCAGCGTCTGTGCTGTGGAAGGGCGAACGCTTGCAGAGGGGAGGTTGACGCTGCGCCACAGTGGGGTGCGCCTGGCCCCGACAGTGGGGTGCGCCTGGCCCTGCCGTGAGCGCCTGGCCCGGGGCTCGAGTCCCCCGGCCAGCCTGGAGATCCAGGGCAGCAGGCCCCGCCGTCCCCGCTGGGCCTCAGCGAGTTTCTGGGACCCGCCTTTCCCCCCCACTCTCGGGAGAGGATGCCCGGGTCCTCGGAGGGGGTCTGCAGGTCTGCACTAGGTGGCGCCCCGGGCGGCAGCAGGTCACTGGCAAGGCAGTGCCGGCACAGCGGGCACCAGGAGCAGGCCGACGCCTCTGAGATGCCGCGGGCTGCGCTGGCCCAGCGCCTGGGGGCCATGTGCAATGTTGCAGGCCCATGGTGCCGTTTCCCTGTGCTGTGCTGGCCGCTGACCTTTGATCTGCGGGGGTCATCGGCGGCCCGGATGGCCACCTTGCCCCGAGGCCCTGCCAGCCAGGCTCCGTCGGCAGAGATGCGCTGGCCTGGGGCACGGCCGCACGGCCCGGGCCTCGGAGGTGACCACGGGGTGACCGTTCAGGCGGGGCAGGGCACCCACGGAGCCGCCGCCCTCCCGGCTGACATGGACTCCGGTGGCCTCAGCCTGACCGCGCCCGCCCCCGCGGTGCCCTCGGCCACCAGCAGGCCTGCTCAGGGCAGCTCTCCCTACAGCCGGTGACCACAGACCAGGTGCTGGGGGCCCCGAGCCCCGTGTCCCGCTCAGCTGCTTCTCAGAGCAGTAGGGCGCCGGGAACTCCCTGCCCCTGGTGGCCGGACGTCCGCCTGGGTCCGCCTGGGCGCGCGGCTGCCCCGGGTCCCAGAGGCCGCAAAATGGCCTCAAAGACTTGTTTTTTGTGTTTTTGAAAAAGGACAAAATGCAAAGCAGCCTGGGAGGCCCGGGCAGATGGGGCTGCACCTGCACACCCGCGGGGGAGGGGCTGGGGCTGCTCCACCGCTCTCGGCCCTCTGCTGGGGGTGCGCGACCCAGCAAGGGCTGGGGGACAGGGGCGGGGCGACCGGGCTCTGCCCAGTGCCGCAGGCACCCGCAGGCCCTACGCTCTTCCTGCCAGCGGTGCTCCCCAGGGCGTGATAAGAAGCCACAGTGGGGGGCTCTCAGGGGCCAGCAGGTGGGGCAACTGGGCACCTACACGCAGCCAGCTTGGTCAGGTCGGGGGGCCAGGGGAGCGGGCGCACCGCGAGGAAGGCCTGCTGCTGGTTGAGACCGCCTGCCGCCCAGCGCCCCCCCACCCCCCAC
>NW_004567130.1:17926276-17929483 GCF_000260355.1 Condylura cristata
CCTCCCCCACACTCCCCCCTCCTTGTGCCCCCCAGCCGCCTGGGCTGCCCACGGGACACCCAGCTGTGGCTCAAGTTTGCCTTTAATGTTCCAGCGTCAGTCCGCCCCGAGGGTGGTGCCGGGGAGGCGGCAGGGGACCCCACGCCTCCCCCCAGCCTCCCCCCAGGGGGGCTCACACGCTCCCCGCCGCCTCAGGGCGCAGCGCATCCTCGCCCAGGTCTTGTGAGATGGTCAGGCCAAGGATGTCGGTGGCGAATGCCTCGGCCGAGATCTCCTCGGGCAGCTCCTGCTCGAAGCAAATCTCCGAGCCTAGCAGGGAGCGGCCAGTGTCCACCCGAGGGTGCTCCCACACCCCCAAACCCCCCGTAGGGCTGGCTCCTGGTCCACCCCCCTGCGGCCCTGACATCGGTGTCTTCCCTCCAGGGGGGCTGCTGGGTGCCCGACCGGCTCTCTGGCCGGCGGCACCGTCGCGGCTGTGGCCACCCACGCGGGGTGGCGAGGGGGGGGTGCAGCCTGGCCGCCGACCGGTGCGGGTCTGTACCCCGGGGCACCGCAGAGCCGCACCTGTGAAGGAGGCGGCTGCAGGCTCGGACTTCCAGCCCTCGGGGTTCAGGCCACACAGCGTGGCCAAGCAGTCGGCCAGCTCCGCCTCAGTCATGTGCTCGCCTGGGCGGGGCGGGGCGGGGCGGGGCTCAGTCGGCATCCCTCGAGCTGCTCAGCCCCGTTTCCCTGGGGCCAGGCCGCTGGCACCGGCCTCCCTAGGGGTCCCGGCAAGTGCCGGCTAGGGCGGCCGCTGGGAAACCAGCCCCTGACCATCTCCGACCAGCCAGCGGCCTCTCACTGCGAGGAGGCTCGTGCAAGGGGTGTGGCCACGCCGCCCCCAGCGCCCCTCGGCAGGGCCCCCTCCCCCGCCCCGGCTCCCAGTGTGCCTGACCCTCCCTGAAGTCCCCAGACCCTCCCACGGCCCTGCCAGCTGTGCCACCTTTGGTCAGCAGCAGCCTCAGGAAGTCCTCTCGCCGGAGGACCGGCTGGCCCCTGGCGTCGGCCGAGCCCAGCACGCGGAAGCTGTCCCGGATACCGCCCATGGTGCTGCCGAAGGGTGGCCGGTGGTTCACATAGACCTTGAGGAAGTCCGGCAGGTCGATGCTGTCCACCGTCCTCCCCGTGTCCACGTACGCACCGAACCTGACTTCGTTGAACATGTCCTCGATCTGGGGGCGGTTGAAGGAGGGCGACCGCTGGTGTGCAGCGGGCGGCCCCGAGCCTCGTGGGAGCAGCTTCCGCCCGCCGGACGCTGACCGCCCCATGGCGGGCAAGAGGCGGTACGCGGGGTGCCCAGCCGTGGGGACCTCACCGCCCCACGGATGTCGCAGGAGAGAGACGCCCACAGCGGGTGGACGCTGAGTTGACCTCGCGGCTCCAGGAGGCGCTGGCCGCCGCTGGCACCAAAAACCTGGGCCGAACGCCAGCCAGGGCTGCGCGGCCTCGCCGTGAGCCGTCCCCGGACCCCGCAGGTCCTTGAGCGGGGAGCTACCAAGTGACCCACCCTGCCTGCCCGCGGGCCCCTGGCCACCTGCAGGGCCACATGCCCCACGTCTCCCTGCAAGGTGCCCACGAGTGACCCACGTGGTGCCCACAGACGCCCTCAGGGCATCGTGTGGGCGAGGTCCACTGCAGTAACCAGGCTCGAGCGGAACCAGGCAAGGAAGGAGAGACAGGCCGGGCCGGGAGGCGTCTCGGCATGGCGGGGGTCAGCAGCTACGCCCGGTCCAGGCCGGCCAGGGAGGGACCCGGGGCTCAGCAGGCCCCCTACCCCCGCTGCCCCTCAGCCAAGTCTCAGGGGACTCACCTGCTCTGCTCCCCACTGCCTCTGGGGCATCCAGTTACCCCCCACCTCCAGCCTCCACCCAGCCCTCCAGTTTCCAAGCGCCCTAAAGCTCCCTTGAAGCAGCCGGCCAGCCGGAGGCAAGACCTGTGCGTGGTCCACTCCCGCCTCCTCTGGCCGCGCCTCGGCCTCCGCACCCCAATACACAAGACGAGGGGTCAGGCTTTTTCTGGGGGGGTTGTGTCTGAGTTCTTGGCACCACCTGGGCTCAGCCCTGGGCAGCCAAAGTGAGGCGCAAAGAGAGCTGCAGCACCGGGGTGGTCTGAGCGCCCCCATGCCCCTCACTCCGCCCCGGGGTCCCTCACCCCACTCCCTCACCCCCTTCTAGCTCCCCCCCCCCCGTGGCTCTTGCGTTTTGTCAGCCACCGAAGGCCTTGCGAGTTCAAGGCCTGCGGACACTGGCCCTGAGCATCAAGCAGGTAAACCGGCGAGGGCCCCATGCCCAAGGGCTGGTGGAAGCGCAGGCTGGACGATCCAACGGCGCCAGGGCACCAGCAGGGCCCGCAGGGCCAGCGCCCCGCCACCGTCTGGTCACCTCCCCACAGGACAGGGAACGACCTGGCGGGTCCAGCAGGGCGGGACAGGAGCTGGGATCAGAGGCCAACCGGCAGGGTGGGGCGGGGCGCCCCCAGCTGGCGGTGAGCCACACCCCGCGGACCACGGGCCCATCCTGCTGCCCACCGTTTGGCGCGCCCCACCCTGCCCCGCCACCAGAGGGGCCCCGAGGCCCAGCACGTGGCCGCCACCCTGCGGCAGGCAGACAGGCCAGCGCGGGGTTGGGCCAGCGCGGGGTCTCTGCCTCCACGGACTCCTCACACGGCGCAAAACTAGGGCAACCAGGACAGCCACCGGCGCGCCCCAGCGCAGCAGCAGATGCCAGGTGGGTCCCCCCAAAGGCGGGAGCCCGAACGAGGCACGGCGACAGGCACAAGTGCATAAGGTAGCGTGGACAGGCCCACAGTGGCCCAGGCGCCCCCGCGGCCCAGGGGCCGGCGCCCGGCTCCCCCGCTCAGGCCCACGAGGCTCCCCAGGCCGGAAGCGGCAGGAACCACTGCGGCCTGCGCCAGGCCCGCGGGCGACAGGGGCCGGCCGGACGGTGGACACCCCACGGCCGCGGCCCGTGGCCGCCCGCCCACCTTCTCCTCCGACGGGTAGAAGCCGACGGCCCTCATGACGAAGGGCAGCTCGGCCAGGCAGATGCGTGCCGACACGCGCCTGGCCTCCATGGTGTCGATGCCCTGGCTGCGCAGCTGCGAGTAGTAGAAGTAGTCCTCGAGCTCCTGCGGGACAGCACGCTGGAGGCGGTGGGGAAGGGCGGGGCC
>NW_004567130.1:17929670-17937995 GCF_000260355.1 Condylura cristata
GCCAAGGTGACCACTGGCGGGCGGGGGCTGACAGGGGAGGGCCCACGGGGTCCCATGGTCCCCAAGGGGATCTCGATGCCCCCCACCTCGTGCGCCCCTGGAGACAGTTACCCGGTAGAACTTTCCTTCCCTGCCACCCGGCACCAGGCCATAGAACGGGGTCAGGTCTTGGCCCCCCAGCGACACGGCTGCGTCCAGGGCGCTGGAACAGCGAGGGGCGCGGCTGAGAGCGCCGCGGCCTGTGGGGGGGGCACGCAGCGCGGCGCAGCACCTGTTAGCAGCTCCCCGATGGGGCCTGTGGAGGGGTGCGTGGAGCCGAGAGCCGGCAACCCCACAGCAGCCCCAGTCTCCGGGGGGAAGCGGACGCCCTCCTAGCCTCGCGGGGGACTCTGAGCCGGCAAGAAATGGGCAGGTGCACCCAGCGGGCTGGGGCCGACACCCCAAACCTCTCTGAAAGCAGTCAGCTATGGAAAGACCTTCGGGGCTGGTTCTCATGGCCCTGCGGCCGTTTCGCTTCTACATTGCCGCGGACATGTGCAGGAAGGACGGGAGCACCAGCTCCAGACCCTCCTGGGGGGAGCCCCAGACCGCTCGGTTCCGGGGAGGCGCTGGTTAATGGCCCCCGCCTCTCACGAGGGAAGCAGGGTGCTGAGGGCCCCCGGGGCCACGTGGCAGCATGGCCAGGCCTCCAGAGCCCGGCAGATTCTGAACATGACGCCAGGCTGCTGCCCTGGGTGGTCGGTGGGGCTGGCGGCAGGACGGGTCTCCGCTAGGCCCGGCCCCGCCCCAGCCCCGCCCGATGCCGGCCCCGTCCTGCCTGACCCCTTGGTGCATCTGGCCACTGTCCACTGCGGCGTCAGAGGGGCGCGCAGGCAGGGGCCTTGCTCCGGAGCAGGGGGCGCGGCTGCCTGGGCAGGTGGCGGCAGGCGGGGCCTGAGGCCTGACTGGCTCTGGCCGGGCCTCTCTGGCCTCGAGAAATGTCGGTATCTCATCCCAGTTCCTACTGGGGCCAGGGCTCCCCTGAGCTGGTGAGGGCCGGCCGGCAGGGCCCTGAGGGTGGCGGCGGCCGTCCCAGCCCAGTCCTACCTCAGGCTGATCTCCCACTGGACCACCGAGAGGTCCAGGCCGCCCGCAGTGAAGACGCAGCTGCCGTCGTGGGCGAGGGCCAGCCCAGACACCCCGCCCGGGTGGCAGACGATGGCCGTGGTCTTGTGCGGGTTCCCGTCCACCGGCAGGATCTGCAGGCCGACCTGCGGGCGGGGGCGGCTCAGCGCCCAGTCTCGTCCCTGGAAGGGCAGCCTTGGGCGCTGCCAGGTTGGGGCCCAGCGCGCGGGCCGGGTCGCGTCCAGGGAGGGGTCCCCGCCACAGCCCTGGGTCCTTCCAGAAGCCCTGCTGCGCCCAGTGCAGTCATGACACTTCAGACCGCGGCCCTGACCTACTGGTCAGGAGGCCGCGGGGTCCCAGGACCCCAGAGTGGGGTGGGGCTGCCCCTCTGGCCCCGGCGCTCCCCCACTCCCACCCCCTGCCTTGTCACGGGTGATGAACACCAGGTGGCGCCTCTGCAGCTCGGGGGTGCTCTTCACTGGCAGCACCTGTGCCTGCTCCGCGGGAGACCCGAACACTGGCCCCAGGAGCGTCTTTCTGCAGGAGAGAACCAGCTCCCTCAGTGCGAGCCCCCCAGCTTCAGGTCCCCCGTGCCTCAGGCCCCCCCCCCCGACCTCACTGCAAGCCCCCCAGCCTCAGGACCCCCCCAGTCTCATGTTCTCCTCCGCCACCGGCGCCCCACCCGCCATGACGCTGAGTGTCCTGCGGGGGCACCAGCCAGGCAACACCTATATCCGGCTCAGGGCACCTGGGGCACCCTCCACCCGGAGCCAGACACCCCGAGAGTGCCTCAGTCTGGCTCTGCCCCGGCCCTGGGGAGCCTGCCGGGACGTCCCACATGCGTGCACCCCAGCCTGGGCCAGAAAGATGCCGCAGGGAAGGTGACACCAGCCGGCTGCAGGTCAGAGGTCAGCCCAGGCCTGGTGGTGCCCCGGGCACCTGCAGCCCTGTGGGTCAGGCTCCTTGTGCTCGCTCCAGGCCCGGCAGGGCCTCCGGGGGCCGGGGCCTCTGGCCTGCACCCCAGTTCTTGTGTGCATAGGTAAATAAATAAATATGAATCTGAAAACCAAAGCAACCGTGCAGACCCTTCCTGTGCCCGGAGGCGAGCACGCGAGTCCCCGCCAGGCCCAGTGCCCTCCCGGGGAGAACTGTCCTGTGAGGCCTCCGCCCGTTGCTGCACCTGGGGCACAGCTGCCGCTGACCCCGGGCCGGCGCGGCTGTGCTGATGGCCCTGTCCCGCTGGCCCCTCCCCTGCCCAGGGCCCGCGCCCAGCCATGGCCTGGCCAGGCCCCACACCCCTTCAGCCGGACAGCCCCCGCCTAGCTGGGGAATGTCCCTGCTCACCTGCACATTTTGGTGGTGGAGTTGAAGAGCTTCACTTTGTAGCCGCTGTTGCAAATGAGCAAGAAGAGCTCCTTGGTCAGCGGGGGGTACCAGGCCATGCAGGTGGGGTAGTGGCCCTGGTCCGTCCGGTGGATGTCCAGCACCTCCAGGTGGTCTCTGCAACTCTTGAAAAGGTTATACTCGACCTGCAGGGAGCCCAGGGGGATACACCTGGGTGGTGCTGAAGGACGTGGGCCGGCAGCTCCTCCTGGGACCGCTCGGTCCCCGAGGCACAGCCTGGCCCGGACCTGACCCTGACCAGCCGCTGCCGTGGTCTCCCGCGCTCGGACACCTCGCCGCCGGGCCATGGGCCAGATCCAGCCGAACGCCTCCCCTCGGTCAGCACAGGACAACACTGTCCACCCTCACAGCTAGCACTCACCACACCAGCAGAAGCACCAACCAGAGTGAGTGGACGCAGGAGAAAATTGGGGGGCCCGGGTGGGAGTAGGAGTGAAACCATCACTATTTGCAGACGACGTGATACACACAGAGACCTCAAAGACGCCACGCAGATGCGACTGCGCCACGGAGAAAATGTATAACGGCAAAGGTTGGCTTATAGGCATAAGCCAAAGGTACTGGGAGAGAAGACTCTTGAGCGGGCAGGACAGGAAAGTGGCAGGCGGCCAAGGGGACCCTGAAAGCCTACCGCACGTCAGTACACAGCACTGAAGTAGACGCCGGAAGGACCTCCTGGGGCCCAGGGGTTCGTCTCAGTGCTAATGAGGCCAGAGTCCACCCCGCCAGGGTCGGGGCCCAGGGCAGCACACCCCTCCCCTGCTGCCCCCTCAGCAGTGGGTGTCAGGGGACCCGCCTGTCCTGCTCCCCACTCCGTCTCTGGGGCGTCCTCTCACCCGGCACTGCTGGCTGCACCCCGGCAAAAATTAAAAAGAAAGTTATGCAATTACATTAAAAAAAAAAAAGTAGCTGGGAATAAACTTAACAACTTTCTGTTGTACAAAGTCATGTACGGCAAAAACTGTAAGGCACTTTTAAAGCAGAGTGGACACCGGTGGGTTCTCCAGCCCGGGCGGGTCAGCGCTGGCAAGATGGCTGCTGCCAGCACAATGAACGAGTTTGACCCAGTCGCTGTCAAAACCCGGGAAATAAACGCTACTGAAATGTGTTCGGCATCAGCAAGGCCGTGAGCAGCAGCAGCCCGGGGAGGAGTGGCGGACACTGCACGCTGCAGCAAAAGCCACAGTCCTCACACCCCATGCCACGGGGCGAGGTCAGCGGGCTGGCGCACCCAGCCACACGTGGCCCTCCCTGCTGGACACCTGATCGCAACCAAGGGCCCAGCAGCCCACGAGGGAGAAAGAGGGGTCTCCAAAAGCGGTGCCGGGACCCAACGGCCGTGCAAAGGACAGGGGCGCAGACAGCTGCCCGCGCACCAAGACCAACTTGGGTTGGACTCTGGCAAGACCCAACAGCGCAGCATAACGGGAGGGCGTGGCCAAAAGACCAGGAGGGGCGTGGCCAAAAGACCAGGAGGGGCGTGGCCAGAGGACCAGGAGGGGCATGGCCAGAGGACAACTGGAGGGCGTGGCCAGAGGACTGCGGGAGGGCGTGACCAGAGGATCCACCGGAGGGCGTGGCCAGAGGACCTCCGGGAGGGGCGTGGCCACACAGCAGGCCTAGGGGTCTGGGACAAGCTTCCCGCTGCAACAGCCAAAATGACAACCAAAAACGACGGCAAACTCGGAGGCCGCTGGGCGCTGGGAGACGCAGACCTTCAGCAAGATAGCCCTAGAGGCACTGGCCGGCCACTGGCAGAAGGCGGGGTGGGTTCTGGGTGCAGCAGGAAAAAGACCACATGGGAAGGGGGCGATCTAAGGAGATGCGGAAGCCAAGGGCGCACGGGGGAGCTCGGGCATCAAGGAGATCTGACCCACCTTGGCCAGCGCTGCCAGGAGGCCTCTGAGGAAGGGGCCACTCGAGGTGTGGGCAGGGACAGGCGGGACCTGGTGCCTGGAAGTGGCCTCAGGGCCGCCGTGCCACGCAGCAGGGCCGCCCTCGGCGCCTGTCAGGCCCGACCACCTGCCCGCTGCCCGCTCCCCACTGCACGGCCGCTTACTGCCAAGCCAGCGAGCGCATCAGGAGAAAGACAAAGCCAGGGGACCTCGCTCCCAGTGGCATGTCCAGGTCCACGAGGCCAGGGCACAGATGCAGCCCACCACGTGACCCTGCACCCAGAGAACTGAGCAGCGGTGGGGCCCTCGTGCTGGGGGACCTCGAGCCGGCATCAGTTCGCGCCGTGAGCCCACGGGCTGCCCCAGGCCTGCTGGTGCGCCTGTCTTAGGGGGCAGAGACCAGAGGGCCCGCAGTTTGCTCTGGGCTGTGCAGCTAGGAAGTGGGGGCTGGCATGTGGGACCCTGACTCGGCACCTAACCCTGGTGCTCACGGGCAGGGCCTCTTCCCAGCTCGCTGTCAGATCTGCGGCGCGCCCCCTCTCCCCCCCACAGGCTGGCAGCCCTGGGGGGTCGCACCCTAGGAGGTCTTGATGACAGAAGGGGGTGGCGGTGCCCGGAGCCAGCGGGGCAGGCAGTGCGACCGGGAGCCCTCCTGGCCGGGAGCCCCACATGGGCTGACTGCACCCCTCCACCAGCCGCCACGACCAGGAAGCAGCCTGGCCTTGACTGCAGGGGCGGAGGAGGCCAAGTGTTCTGGCAGGCAGGACGCCACGTCCAGGGTGCGGTCCAACCCGCACCACAGCCATGCTGAAGAACACCCCGGCGGGAAGATGCACCTGATTTCCTTCTGTCCAGGGTGCCGCCCGCTCCCGCCCTGGACCAGCTCTGAGCCGGGCTGGCTGGCCAGCAGGGGCAGGGCGCTTACCAGCAGGCGGTCCCTGCCCAGGCTCAGCAGCCTGGAGTCATTGCTGTCCAGGTGAACCCCAAACAGGAGGCTGCGGATGCTTTTGCGGTGAGAGCGGAGCCTGGCTAGGTACTCCCAGACCCGCTGGCCCTTTCTGACCACCACCTTGTAGACGGCCACGGTGAAGCTGACGTCCTGGCGGGAGCGAGGAGCAGCAGTTACTCCCTGACACTTTGTGACTGTTTTGCTTTCAGAGCATTTACCCAGAAACAATCCCAGTCTGGCCCCCGGGGCGCAGGGTCGGTCTCAGCACTGTGACGCTGTCCCGGACACTGCGGCCCGAGTCCACCCCGGCCAGGGAGTGAGTGAGCCCAGGGCGCAGCAGGCCCTCTACCCCCCGCCGCCCCCTCAGCCAGGGCCTCAGGGGACCCGCCTATTCTGCTCCCCACTGTCTCTGGGGAGTCCTCTCACCCCCACCTCTGCACTGCTCCCAGATCTTCTATGCACAAATAGATAAACTTCCAAAAGAAGCACCCGGCCCTCCAAAGTGGCAAAAACACCCATTTTACAGGTGAGCAGTGAAGGGCAGCAGTGAGCCTCACACAGGCGAGGACCAGCCGCTTGCCCCCCCTACCCGCCCCTCCCGTGCCCCGCTGGCCTGCCACTCCACCCTCTCTGTGCGGCTACACAGCATTTACAGCTGTATTTTTTTTCTTTTACAACAGCGCGAGGATGGAGAGCAGAACAGGTGGGAAGTGGGAGGGACAGGAGGTCACTGAGGGCCATGGGCGGGGCCTCGGCGGGGAGGGAGGGGCCCACACAGAGAACCGCCTGTCCTGGCCCCCCGGGGATGCGCTCTGGGTCCCAGCACAGCCCAGCAGCCTCGGGTGGTTCCCACGCGGCCTGGGCTGACCAGGTCGCTGGGCCTGCCCGTCCGCCAGGGACACTCACGGCCGTTGCCATGTACTGGGAGTCATGGGAGAAGCTGACGTGGGTCACGCTGGCCCTGGAGTATTTAAAGGGCTCCGGGATGCTGCTTTGCAAGGACATGGCGTCCAGGATGGAGACGCTGCCCTCCGTGAAGCCGACCCCCAGCAGGGCCCCTGTGGCACAGGGGAGCGCGCTGGGGCTGGCGGGAGGGCGGAGCGCAGGCGCCGGCGCGGGGAGGGGCCGGAGGCAGCCAGGGCACGCACCTTCAGGGTTGTAGGCCAGGCTCTGCACACCGAGCCTGCGCCCGAAGACCCTGCTGAAGAGGCAGAGCTTCCGGGTGTAGTCCCACACCTTGATCACGCCGCAGAAGCTGCCCACCGCCAGCAGCGGCTGGTACGGGTGGCAGGAGATGGCGCACACCGCCTCCCTGGGCTCCACCAGCAGCTTCTCCAGCCTGGTCCCGTCTGCCGTCAGGTGGTGCACGGTGGCATCTGTGGTCCCGATGATGAGGTTCCTGTGCCGGGCGCCCCGCCCCCTGTGATTTACTGCCAGGGTGAGCCACCCCCCGCGCCCGTTTGCAGTGCAGGAGCCCAGTGTGCAGACACACAGTGCACACGTACCCCATCTGTGCGTGCGGATGCCCGCGGGGACACGCGGGTCCGGCCAGCGCACACTGTGCTGGCCGAGGCTGCAGACACCAGGCTGCCACTGGCTGTAACGCAGGCAGGGCAGAGGCCTGGGGCCCACCGCCCTGGGGGCCCATGGACCGGGCACAAAGCCGGCCCGCTGGGGCCCTGACCTGACCACGAAAAGGTCGCCCTTCAGAGTGCAGTCCGGCGGGTAGCTGGAGGCGGCGGAGGGGGGCGAGGCGGGCCTCTTGGAGAAGGACAGGGTGCGGATGGGGCTCAGCCTGAACTGGCTGTACCAGTTGACGATGGACAGGCCGTGGTCGTAGAACTTGATGGCCCCCTTGACGTCGCCGGTGACGACGTGGCTGCAGCAGGTGGCAGCAGTGCGGGTTACAGCGGCCGAGGCCCGGCCAATGCCGCAGGCGGCGGCCCCTGCCCCAGGCTGTTGGCCGGACCGAGCAGTGGACGTCCAGGAAGCCCGACTTCGGGCGGGGAGGAGGCGGCCCAGGGCGGTGGATGCTCACGCCAGAGTCCGCTGGGGCCATGGGGCTGGCCGCCACAGAGAGCAGCGCGGTGGCCGGCACTGGCCCGTGACACCCGCCCGGTCACCAGCCACGCCCAGAGCCACGGGGCCTCCGAGACGTCCCACATGGGCCTTTTTTAAAGACCCTGACAAGGTTCCGGCTGGCCAGGCAGGTGGGCAACGGCCTCCTGGATGCAGGTGGCAACATGGCCTGGCTGTCGGGCTCAGCCTAAGGCCAGAAGAGCCAGGTCCTCAGAGGTCCCACGTCCCAGCCGGCCGGACGCAGCTGCCCTCACTGGCCGCTGGGCTCTGCTCTTCCCACTGCTGAAGGGCCTTGCTGCTCTGCGCTTTCAGGCGGGAGGGGCCCCGGGCAGCCGCCGGCACAGTGACCAGCCACAGGGCCCTGGCCGCGCCTGCCCCACGCGTTCTTCCTCCACCTCCCAGCTGCCCCCGGGGCCAGGACGGGCTCTTTCCCGCACATGCTGAGGGTGCAGCACGGTCGGGGGGGACGGAGGGGGCCAGGGCGCCAGGGGCTGGGGGCTGGGGGGGCCGCGTGAGCTACCTGTCGACTGTGGTCAGCACGGTGATGCCCTCCTTCTGCAGATGGACCAGCTTGCACGGCCTGATGTGGGGGGGGCCCACCGCTGGCGGGGGGCGCAGAACGGTCCAGACGACCAGCTTCCCTTCCAGCGTGGCCGAGAGCATTTGCGTGGGGTTCAGGTGAAAGACCGACTGGCTGAATCTCCCCACCAGCTTGTTGAAGGTCTGTCTCGAGAGACCGGGCAGGAGTAGCCATGGTGGGGCCGCTGGCCAGCGATCGCCATGGCCGGGCACAGCGGGGCCCCTGGAAGCGGGGGTCGGGCCCCAGCGGCCCGTGTGAGACACGGCGGCCTGTGCCCTGGACTTGGGCCCCGACAGAGGGCAGGCTCAGGAGCC
>NW_004567130.1:17938204-17940216 GCF_000260355.1 Condylura cristata
CGTCCCTGCCGGCAGCTGTGGCCGGGCTGGCACTCCGCAGCGGGCAGGTCTGGCAGCTCCCGGTCACCGGGGCCTCCCCGGGGGGGTTCCCAGCGAGCCGTCCGTGGGGCAAGGGCCCGTCCCGACCGGCAGTGTCCCAGAGTGAACGCGGCTGCCTGGCCTCGCCCGCAGCCCACACCACGTACTCACTTTCTCTGTCAAAACTGGGGCACTGTGGAAAATGATGCCTTTCTTTTCGTCCTGGAAAGAAGCATCACTGCTGAGAAAGAGCCCCGCTCGTCGCGACTCCACACAATCCAGACGACGTGGCGACCGCTGGCAGGGAGGGGAGCAGCGAAGGCCGTGGGCAGGGCCAGCCGGGGGTCGCCGCAGCCGCTGGGCCGGGTTCACCCGGCTGGGGAGTGGCCCCACGGGCAGCGGGCCCTTGGTGGCCTGCCCTGTGCCCCGCTGTCTCTGGGGCATCTCAGCGGGGCTGTCCGTGTGTGCACAGACAACGAAGCTGCATCTCCAGAATAAGTCAGCGCGGAGAGGAGGGCGAGATGCAAGACCTGCCCCTGAGCGCAGGTGCAAACCTCCCGTGGGGGGACGTAGATGAGGCGCCAGAGCCAAGGGCTTCTGTGTGGCGCTTCCATGTAGCCCATGAACTCCTTGGCGCTCGGGGAAGGGCCCACACTCGAGCCACGGATGCCGCGCCACGGACGCCGAGCCCACTTACCCACATGTAATAAATCGCCCGCGTCTTACTGTTGCTGACCAGCTCTTTGTTGTTTGTCGGGTTAAAAATGAGGTGGTTCTGAAACAGTGGGGAGCGGGTGTGAAGGCGGGGCTCGCCCACTGGATGACTTTCCAGCTGACGCCGCCTCCTGTACTCGGCACCTGCGCGCCCTGGGGGCTGAAACCCCAGCGTGCGGCCCCCCAGGCTCAGCCGAGTGGGTCCGAGGGCTGAGCCAGCGCTGGGCGTCGCCCATCCACCACAGAGCAGAGCCCATGGTGACGCGAGCCGCAGGGGCTGGGGAGCTGGTCGCAGGGCAGGCAGGGGGCGCAGGGCAGGCCCTGGCGGGGCTGTAGGCAGTGGCCGGCATGGCATCTCAGCCACACCCTCCCAGGGAAACCCCAGGGGGCCATCCGCCCAGAGCCAGGCCACAGCCCGGGTGAGAGAAGGGGAGAAGGTGCCGTGTGGCAGGGCGGTTCTCCCCGACGTGGCGGGGCCCTTGGCCGAGCCGGACGCCCGGACACCCCCTCTGGGACGCCCTGGGCCGAGCCACCACGTCCACGCTCATGCTGCCAAGTGTCAGGAGCACCCGCTGGGCTAGCCCACACCCTGCGGCCCAGAAACCCGGAGGGGAGGGGCGGGGCTCCCGCTTGGGGGGGCTGCCCAGACTACTGCAGGCCACTTAGCAAGGGCTGAAAGACTGGAACCCCGAAAAGCAGGAAGCTCTGCGCCCGGCCCCTCCCCCACGGGCTAGGGCCCAGCGGCCCCGCAGCGTCGGCAGCTGCACCTGCGGGCCGTACTCCTCCGGCAGATCCAGCGTGCAGGACGGCGTCTCCGCAGCCAGCGTCCACTTCCAGATGCTCAGCCTCTGTGAGGTGCAGTGGGCAGTGAGGCCCCGGCGGTCACGGCAGGGCGCCCTGATCGCCCAGGGCCCACACCTGGCTAGCGGCGTCCGAGAGGGTGGCCAGGTGCTTGGCGTCGTGTGAGATGGCGATGGCCCTGATGCCCTGGTCCTCGGGGCAGCTGTCAAACACTGTGTGCACCGGGATGCTGCAGCGGATGACAGCGTGAGGAGGGGACCGCACGGGTCCAGATTCCCGGGCGAGGCGGCTGCGCTCGCCACAGGCGCTGCCCCGCAGAGGGAGTCCACGCGGCCTCCCTGGACTCACGGTGTCCTTTGGGATTTGTCCGCCCGAGAGTGCCCGGAACGGTAAAATCTATTCGTGGTTTTCGGGAAGAGGTTTGGGGGCTCTGGGGAAAGGGAGGGCTTGGAAGCGGAGAGGACCCTCGGGGTCTGCTG
>NW_004567130.1:17941179-17944450 GCF_000260355.1 Condylura cristata
CAGGGGCCCACCCCGTGTAGGAGTCCCACACGATGACCAGGCTCCTGGGCCCCTTGTCCGCCGTGGCGATCCAGCGCCGATCTTCGCTGACGCACAGACAGGAGATCACGTTCGGGTGGCCCTGCAGAAGCGGGGGTGGGGGGGCGCCCCAAACATCTGGGGTGGCCACTTGGGCACGGCAGGGGCGCCCCAGAGGACGCAGCCCAGCCCCGGCCTCGTTACCCCGAAAGGCCCGACCGCGCACATGCCACTCGCCACCCGCCGGACTCCCCTCCTCTGGGCGCTCGCCAGCCCCCAGAGGGAAGGTGGGCAACGCCCCGCGCCTACCTGCAGGTGGTGCTGGCTGTTCCTGCGCGCGTCGTAGATGACCGCAGTGTGGCCACAGGCGTACAGCACCACCCGCTGGGCCTGGTCGCGCAGGTACAGCACAGGCAGGGCGCTGTTCCAGCCGAAGCGCCAGCTCATGCTCTGCAGGGCGGTGCGACCTCAGCCGGCGCCCGGCTGCACCGCCCCGAGCCCCGACGTCCGCCCTGGCTGCTATGGAGGCTCCAGGCCGAAACTGCTTTTCAGATGCGGCCAGAGCGGCGGGGCTGCCCTGGAGGTCCAGCTCGGGGTCTGCCGCTGTGCCCAGCTGCGCACGCCACACCCCGGATACACTAGTGGAGGGCGGGCGGGGCGGCCCCTGTGGAGCAGGGAAGGCGCCTTGCTGCCGCCCACCCCAGCCACATTGCGTCCTTTGGTGTTGAGGGGGCCAATGGGGAGCAGAGCAGCCGGGGGGCTGCTGTGCCCTGGGGCCCTCCCTGGCCCGGATATACTCCTGAGCCCGCCCAAGGCCACCGGGGCACCCTGATGCGGTGGGGTCCGGAGGAGAGTGCCCCGCTGTCAGACCCAGCTGCCCTGTATCCAGTCAGTCATCAGCTTCCTTCTCCGTGTGCCCCAAAACCTCCTGCTTGGCAGAGGTGGGGTGCACGCTGCTGTGCCTCTTCCTGCCCTTTGGGACAGGCGAGTGGGGAGGGTGCGGTGGACCCCGCGAATCGGGGAGCACGGCTGGTGCGGCCCCATGGGCCACACAGAGATCTGGGCTCTAGCCACTGGAGAGTGAGGGGTGACCAGGAGCCCCAGAGCCTCGCACTCGCACTCGGGAGAGTGGGCTGGCACACCCCGCGGCCTCCGCACAAAGGGGCCGCACACGGTGTGGGGCCTGTGGGGGGCCGTGCAGACGGCCGGGGACGCTGCGGTGCCCCACCAGAGCCGCTGCAGGGTACCTCACGGAAAGGGGGCGCTGGGGCGGGAGAGGCAGCTGCCTTTGCCGGGTTGTTCATCGGTGACTGCCCACTTCAGCAGGAGGGGCAAGGGGAGAGCGGACCAAGCACATCTGCACAGGCCTGGGCGCAGCTCTGGGCTTCGGGGAGCCGCTGGGCAGGAGCCCCAAGTTCGCCGGGACTGGGACTGGACTGGCCTTCCTGCTCAGCACCGGGCGGCGGAGAGGGGGCCCTGCGCTCACGGCCGGCCCCTCCCTTTTCCCCCCGCAGCCACCACCATCACCTCACCACCGTCACCACTGTCACCGCCACCACCATCACCGTCATCAACACTGCCACCACTGTCACCGTCATCAACACTGCCACCACTGTCACCGTGTCAGCACCACTGTCACTGTCATCATCACTGTCACCGCCAGCACCATCACCGCTGTCACCACTGTCACCATCACCATTGTCACTGTCGTCACCACAGTCATGGTCAGAACCACCGTCACCATCACCATCATCATCACCACTGTCACTGTCACCACCACCGTCACCATCATCACCACCACTGTCACCGTCGTCATCACCGCCGTCACTGCCACCATCTACCTCGCCCACCCTCACCAGTGCTGCCTGTGTTAGAACGACACAGGCACCTCAGTGCAGCGTGCGCGGGCACCCACAGCGCAGAGCGAGCGGGGTCTGAGGGAGCAGCTCAGAAAGTGGAAGGCGCTGGCAGCGTTCTGGGGTGAGCAGTGTTTCTCCCTCGCAGACGGCGCAGCACCCCCCCCCCCCACGCGCCGCAGGGGCAGACTCCCGGGCCAGCTGGTTCTCATCTGCATCCTGGGAGTCGGTGGTCGCAGGGGCAGGGACTGAGGGCCGCGTGACAAGCGGGTGGGGGGCTGCGGGTGCGGGGCGGGGAACGGTGGGGCACAGGGCGGGGAGGAGCGGGGCGGCGCAAGCCTGGAGCAACGTGGGGCAGAGGCGGGGTCTCGCGCCGCCCCGCGGACCCCGAGAAGAGGCTCAGCCACGCTGCCCCGACCCGCGGACGGCCTGGGGGCGCTTGCGCCTGCGGACCCCCGCCCACCCCGCTCACCAGGGGGTACACGGTGGCGCTGTCGTCCTTCTGGAACAGCACGTCCTCGGTGGCGGCAGACACCAGTGACTCGTCCGGCCCGGACGCTTTGCCTGCTCTGGCCCCCCTTGGCCGCGAGCCGGCCCTCTGCTGCGAGAGCTGCCGCCCCGGGGAGCCCGGCCGCTGGTCTTCGTGGACGTCCTTGTCCCAGTGCGGAGGCAGCGACTCTGTGCTCTGGCCCCCCGGGGACGCGCTGGCCCCCGAGCTCCAGGACTGTCTGGGACGTCCCACAGCGGTGTCCTGAAAGCAGACAGAAGGGGGGGTGGCGACGCCCCACATCCAGGGGCTTCCACCCTCGCTGCCCGAGTCCCCAGTGGCTGCCCAGCGCCCCCAAGCTCCCAGGGCGCGACCCGGGGTCCCCGGCCTGCGCGGCCCCAGCAGTGCCAGTGTCCCCGGGTGGCCGGCGGCTTCAGAGCCGCTCCTGGGCCACAGTGAGCTCCACACCGCCCCGCGGACCTCAGGCCGACGCTGACCCCTCCGCCCCGGCCGCGGGGGACCTGTCCCCGACCATGCGCCAAGCTGGCCTGAGCAGTGGGGGCTCCTCGCCCCTCCGCGATGGAGACGAGGCCGAAGGCCAGGCCGGCGCCGCCCCCCACCTTGGCATCGGACCCAGCGTCGGGGCTCCCCATGCGCCAGGGCCCCGAGGCGCCATGTCCAGCCGGGCTCACAGCCAGCCCCGCTGCCCGGGCCACTCACCCAGGAAACCCCTGCCGTGGCCGTGGGCGCGCCGAGTCTCGCCAGGCTGGTCCCGGAGGGGGGGCTTCCGCCGGGGGTTCCTGCGGCCCCCGAACCCCGCGCTGCGCTGGCCGGCTCCTCTACAATGCCGCTGACGGCCCCCTGCTCCTCGACCCGGGCCTCCTCTTCCTCCCGCTCACCCCCCTCCCCC
>NW_004567130.1:17944788-17949683 GCF_000260355.1 Condylura cristata
CCCCCAGCCGGTCCCCAGGCTGAAGTGCCGCCTTCTGCGGGCTCCTGCCGCCTGCTCTCTACTTCCCGGTTTGCCCCCTGCTCTCCTCCTTGCGCGCCCCCCACTGCCGTGCCTCCATCTTCTACCCCCTTTTCCACTGGGTTTTCCTCTGCGTCGGACATCTTCTTGTGGTGTTTCTGCTGGAAGTTCAGCCATAATAAGCAGCAGGCCGTTTCCCATTTTGGGGTGCCTACGCACTAACCTACCAATGAAGGGCGCCATCTTGGCTCCTCCTGGGACCCCTGCCCCAAACCTCGAGGCTCGCGTCCCAGCAGGGGTCCCCTGTCCGGGGGGGCGAGCAGCTGTGGCAGGCGCTGGACACCTTGCGACAGCCGGAGGCCCACAGTGGGGTTTGCGGGCCCCCCACATCCTGAGCTCCTTTTAAGTCGGTGCCCTTCACTCTCGCAGGCCCCCCTCGGGCCGGTCGGAGTTGCCCATGGCGAGGCCAGCGCACCCCAGTTGCCCGTGAACCCCAGGTCTGAGCCGCAGTGGGAGTCTGTGTCTGGGCAGGGACTTCTGGGCCCACTCCGCAGGGTCCCGGGGAACTCTGGGCCCACTCCGCAGGGTCCCAGGGAACTCTGGGCCCACTCCGCAGGGGTGGGGGGTTCTGGGCCCACTCCGCTGGGGTGGGGGGCTCTGGACCTACTCTGCGGGGTGGGGGGCTCTAGGCCAACTCCGCAGGGACCCTGGGGCGGGGCCGGCGGGTTCTGGGGCCAGGGCCCCGTCCACAGTCCCCAGCGCCGCCTCTTCCCCAGCCCGGGGTGTCCCGGGGCGCCCCGCGGGGTGTCCCTGGGCCCCTGACTCACAGCGTGCCCACTGGGCCCTCGAGCCGCCTGCACCCCTCGGCCTCAGCCAGGTCTCCGCGGCCGCTGCCTGCCCCTCGGCGCCTTAGTTACTGTTACCACCGGCCGTCCCCCGCGCGCCCCCTGCTGGCCGCGGGCGGGACCTGCCGCCTCCTCTGCTTGGCTGAGCAACAGCGAGGCTGGGGGAAGGCGCTGAGGTGCGGGTGCTGGCGGACTCACGTGCCCACCCACTGGGCTGCCGCCTGCCCGCCCCCAGTGGCCCTCGCCCCCCAGCCCTCCCCCGGCCCCGCTCGGACGCGGGAACCGCGCTGGGGCAGGCACCTGTCAGCCACCTCGGGGTGCTCCGGCCGGCGGCAAGCAAGCTCGCACCCCTCGCAGGGCACTGTCAGCCCTTCCAGCAGCAAACGGCGAGGCCCTCGTTGGCCACTGAGGGCGCGCGGGCAGCGGGCAGCATCCACGGCGCCCGGCTCCGAGCACAACCCCTCGCGCCCTTGGGGACGAAAGACGCGTGGACCAGGGACTCAGATGCGAAGTGGCCACTGTGCCGGGAGGGGGGGTGCAGGCGGGGACACCAGGAGCCCTGCCCCCTCGCGGGCAGCAGCGCCAGAGGCCCCTCCCCACGCCAGCCCACGTGTCCAGCCCCGACCCCGTCCAGCCCTGACCGGGCACAGCTGTGGCCGGCCTGGTGCTCTGGCTCGTTGGCTTGGGTTTTTGAGGTCCAGAAGTGATTCGTCTGGGGGTACCACGGCCACAGAGCTTGAGACTTTATTTGGGGGAGTGTCCCGACAGAGCGAGGTCCCCGCGGCACCTGCAGACAAGCGCTGTGCCCTGCCCAGTCCACACCACGTGGCCACGGCCAGCTGCAAAGGGGCCGCACGGGGAGGCCTCCACGACACCTGGACACCGGGGTGGCACGGGCACAGTGCCCCCCGCAAGGCTGGGCCTGCCGCCTCCTCCAGAGCCTTGACTGCTGCGCGGAGGGGAGGGGCCTGGAGGCAGGGCCCAGGGGACGCCTGCCCGACCCAGGTGGTCATCTTGGCAGAGGGACGATGTTGCAACTGTGGGAGGAAAGAGAGGGAGAGGGCTCTGGGCCTGGGGCGCCTGCCCGCCCGCCCATGCCCGCCCGCAGCACGGTTGCGCTTCTGCCCGCGGGGCGCCGCAGCGCTCACCCCAGCAGCCCCTTCCCGGCCCAGCGCTTCGGGACGAGCCTCAGCTGCTGCCGCTCCCCTCCGCGGACCACCGTCACGTCCAGGGCTTTCTGCAAGAAGCGCCGCCCTTCCGTGCCCAGGCCCTTGGCTTCAGGCAGCGGTTGGGGTGCTCCCAGCCCGTGCCTGCAGCCTGAACCCGGCCCGCTGTGCCCCCCTGAACCCCGCCATGCGGGGGGGGGGGTGCGCCCACTGAGTAAGCACCAGGGGCCGTCTCCCAGGGTTGCAGGAAGGCGCCAGTGGTGTCCCCACACAGAGACCCTCAGACCACGGCTCCCACAGAGCCGGCCCGGGGAGTCCAGGGGCACACCAGGGAGTCCGGGCGGGGCTGCCAGAGGGCCGGGGCTGCCGCGGTGACAGCCCAGCAGCGTGGGCTGGGGGCTGGCAGGGCAGGCCTCCCCAGAGAAGGCACCAGGTCGTGGGCCGCGTGGTGCTCGTGTGCCCAGAACAGGCTGGCAGCCAGGGGCCGGGGCACCAGGGTGGACACCCACGCCTGCTGGCCTGCGAGTCAGTCTCAGGCTGTCGCCACCAGGGTCCAAGTGTGGCTGGCTGGGAAATGGCCGCTCCCAACCCACTGGCACCTGGGTCCTGCCTGTCCGCTCCCCACTGCGCCCCTGGGGCATCCTCTCGTCCCCGTCGCCCCGCCAGGGCACAGCTGCCTCTCCGGGCACCACCGCCGGCCGACTTACCCCCTCGCTGCGCTGCACCACGCTCCGGACGTTGTGCAGCGACTGGAAGTTCCGGGCGTTCACGGAGCCGAACTCCACGACCTGGTCGCCCACTTGCAGGCCCTGCGGGCGGAGAGCAGGCGTGGGCTCAGGCCTGGGGGGCAGTGGCCAGTCAGACATGCCCCCGCGGAGGGCCAGCTCAAGGGGCAGCGGGGCCAGCGCCGGCCTCTGCCAAGCATCCGGGAGAGGCGGGTCCGTGTTCGCAGCGGCGATACGAGTCGAGGGCCGGCCAGGCGGCTGGGGGGGCACAGGGTTCCTTGCAGGGTAGTGGGGCGCTCTGCGGCCATAGTGATGGACACGTGCTGCGCACAGCCGGAGTTCCTGGCGCCGGCCCTACGTGGCCCCTCCCAGCAGGCCCAGCGGGGGGCCATGTCAGCCCCAGCCAGCCCAGGGCGCCTCCCCCAGACCTGCCAGCTGCCTGTGCCCCTCCGGAGCCCTGGCCTGGCGGGGCGGCCCCCCGGCCCTCAGCGCCGACTGCCACTCACCGCTTCGCTGGCTGGGGAGCCAGGGCTGATGCTGCTGATGCTGGCGAAGGGCGGGGCGGTGCTGGGGCCGGGGCAGCGGCTGGCGGCCTCCGCCTGGGCCTCGGCCAGGTCCCGGGCCTGCTTCTCCTTGCCGCGCGCGTGCAGCTGGTGCAGGGCCTCCTCCACCTGCCGCATCACCGCCTTGTGGTCGTTCTGCAGGCCTGGGGGGAGCAGAGCAGTCAGGGGATGCCGGCCAGGGTGAGCCGGTGGGGCGGCGCCGCCCACCCGCAAGAACAGCAGCGGCCCGCACTTCCCAGGCGGCGCTGACCGCCAGCAGCCCCCCGGGACTGGGAAGGGCTGCACCCCTGGGCCCGGGGTGGTCCGGCCCCCAGCCTGACCTCCTGCACAGGTCCATCAGGGCGGCAAAGCTGCTTTTGCCCAAATCTTGCAGGAACGGCGGTGCGAGACGTACTCTGGGCACATTGTGGCGTCATCCCCGGGCCCCCAGGAACCGTCTCGTGGCAAAACACGGACGGGGTCGCCGGGACTCACACGGGCAGAGCAGACGGCACGACGGAGCGGGAAGCGTGGGCACCAACGGCCCTGTGGCATGACCCTGGCACCCACCTGCGCCCATGCCGCTCTGTCTCCATCCCCACAGCAAGTGTCTTGCTCTACGTAGCCACAGGGGCAGCTGGAGCAGCGGTGCCACAGGGCCACGCAGGGAGGGGCTTGCACCGCGGGGGGGGGGTGCGGGAGGAGGGCCGGCGCCATGGCCCAGGCCTATGTGGGGGAAGCAGGAGGCACGAGTGCCAGTGGGCTGGGGGCAGTGGCTGCTGGGGGCGGGCACGGCTGGGCAGAGGCAGGGGGGCCGCAGCCCAGCGGGCACCTGCTCCGCCAGACGCCCCCCACGGGGGCACCGGCCAGCCTCAAGCCCTGGTCACTGGCAATCTGTGACGCGAAGCGCCAAGCCCTTGGCCTCCACTCTCAAGGGCGCCAGTGGGGACACGGACCACAAACCAGGCTCTTGGGACAGTGACCACTGCGGCCGGCCTGGAGACCACCCCATGAGCGGGCGAAGGTGGGGTGCGGGGCGGCCCCAAGGAGGGTGCTGGGCGGCTCAGCACCACAAGGTCGACCCCCAGCCTGGCGCCCGGTGAGGCCAAGGCCCAAGGGGAAGGCGCCCATGTGCGGACTGAGCCTGGGCGCTGACCAGCCGCCCGCAGCCTCCAAGGTCCTCCCCAGGGGCTCGACTGTCCTGCTCAAGTGGCCCCGATTGCAGGCAGGCCTCCTACCACAGAAGTGACCGCGTGAGAGCCGCGGCCGACTAGGGGGCTGGTGTGGGTGGGATGAAGCGTCCACCTGAGACCGTGGTGGCGGCAGACAGCCTGCCCTGCACCCCGTCCACGCCCCGCAGGCCAGAGGGCCCGGCCAGCGCACTCTCGGATAAGTGCGGCCCGGCGCGCCCGGGCCACTCACAGGCGATGTTGTGCCGCGCGGTGCGCACTCGGTACAGGTCCACGTCGGCGCGCGGGTAGCCCTCGCCGTCCACCAGCGGTTCGCTCATGCCGACGCCCCGTTGCTGCGGAGCAGAGCTGGTGAGGGGCGCGCGGGAGCCGCGCCCACCCCGGCTGTGTCCGCCCCCGCGCGGGCAGC
>NW_004567130.1:17950163-17959053 GCF_000260355.1 Condylura cristata
CGCTGTCCAGCACGTCGTAGTTGGCCTTGATCTGAGCCTCGATCTCCTCCTTGCGCCGTATCAGCGCCTGCACGTCGCCCACCGTCACCGCGCCCGCCCCCTCCGCACCCCCGCTCGCCCCCGCTTCCTCGTCCGACATCGCGGGTCGCGGCTCCCGGCAGCGGACGCCCGAGAAGACTGGGGCTACGGCCCCGCTCGCGGGCCAAAATACCTCAGCCGTGCGCGCGCTGGGGGCGGGGCCTCGGTGGGGCGGGGCCTCGGTGGGGCGGGGCCTTGGGCGGGGCCACGCCCCTCGTGGACGCGCGCCGGAGCCCGGCCTGCCCGCGGCGGCGAGGGACACGGCTGCTGGCCGGCAGGCGCTGTCCCCCACAGGGCGGGAGAGCCCTGCCTAGCGGACTGCTGCTCGGCTCCTCCGTGCGCGGCCGTTGACGCCTGCTGTGTTCATGCGGGGAGAACCCTGAGGGGCTCTGGGGCTCAGCTCTGCGCCCCGCCCCCGCGGAGGGCTCAGGAAACTGCTCCAGTCCTCGCACCGCGTGTTGGGAGCCACCCTCCCTCCCCCCGCAGGCTGGCTCGGGTCTGGACCTTGGCCACGCCCTAAGTCTCCTGCGGTGCTTACCCGCAAGGACCTGTCGGTGCTTACCCGCAAGGACCTGCAAGGACCTGTCGTGCTCTGCACGGCTCTCGGGCTGCAGGGGTGCAGGGGTGCAGGGTCGAGGACTCCCCCCCTCCCCACCGCGCGGTCAGCGCTGTGCCCCTACAACCGGAGTGTGATCCAGCGCAGCAGACCCCTCCTGGCTCCCGGGCTCCCCTTGAGGGTCTGTGAGCCTGTTCTGCTCCCAGTTCGTCTCTGGGGAACCCTCTCAGCCAGCCTGCACCCCAGATCTTCAGTGCAAGGAAAAAGAAATTGAGGCTCCCTGTCCATCACAGATGAAATCCTCTGTAAAGGCTGGTGAAAACAGTAGCGGGGTGATAAGACCACCCACTTGCTCGCGCTGAGGAAGTGGTAATTCAGCAGCCTGGTGCACCCCGCCGCCGCATGTGGGGAGCAGCTCGTGCCAGGGCCCCCACCGGCAGGTCAGGCAGGTGTCCACCAGCTCACCACCACACTTAGCACACACGCGTGTCCTGGAGAACACCTCGCCTGCGCAGCTTCCACACAAGTTGGTCCGGAACCTGATGGCGACAGCAATCACAGACCCGACTTGGGGCGTCCCCAGAGCCGCTGCTGTGAAGCGCCACACCACAGCCGCCAGGTGAGAGGAGACCCGCGATGCCAGGGAAGCGGCTGCAGCCTCGGGTGCGGGGTGCTGGTGAGCACCCCACTGCCGGACCACCCGCGCCCTGCCTCTGCCTCTCCCAGGAAGCCCCGCAGATGAGCCCCCCCACCCCCTCCCCGTCAGCGGGGACAAGCACAGGATAACTCTTCTTTCAGGGCTTATCTATTCGTACAAGAACCGGGGTACAGGCCAGAGTTTGGGGGGCGGAGGAGGCCCCAGAGAGCTAGCGGGGAGCAGGACTGGCGGATTGACGGGCCGCGGGGAAATGGGGGGCTGCAGGGGGGCTGCTGCGCTGTGAGGGAGGGAGTCCTCCCTCCCTGAAGGGGCTGGACTCGGGCTGCCGGGCTGTGGCTGGCCCCACAACACTGACTGCCCCCCGCGCCCCAGGGAGGCCCGAGGGGTCCAGAGGAGAGCGGAGGCCCCAGGCAGCGCTGCCAGGCCGCGGCCCGGGGGGGTCAGGCCTCTGCTCCCCGGCCTCTGCCGTCGCACTGGGGCTGCTGTCCCGGCTGTGTGCGGCCTGGGCCCCGGCCCCGGCCTCCTTCCCTGCCCGCCCACCCATGAGCCTCCGCTGCTGCGCCCGAGACTCGCAGCCTCCTCAGCTCGCCAGGGCCCTGCCTGCACTGCCCTGAGGCCACCGCCTGACCCGACCTGCCTGGGACTCACCCCGCTACAGAGGGAGCCCCTAGCCGCTGCTCTGGCCAGTAGCTGCTGGGCCTCGTAGGCCCCCCTGGGCGTGGGAGGACATCTCAGCGCCGTCCGGCTGGCGCCAGCCATGTGCCCTGGTCCTGGGGCGCAGCTGACCCCACGGCCGCCTCAGCAGTGGGCTTCAGGGCACCCGCCTGTCCTGCTCCCCGCTCTGTCCCTGGGGCATCCTCTCACCCTGCGCCTCTGGCCTGCGCCAGTAGCACACCTGTTCTCTAAGCGTGCGGTTGTACTTTCGGGCGACACAGGTCATAACAGAAGCTGGTTTAATGGTAGAATTTTGGCAACAACATAAATGTTTGGTTCCAGGGGGTGGTTAAGGCACCCATAAGCCGGGGACGGGGACGAACAGAGGCCGTGGCCATGAGCGCAGGGGCGTGGCCATGGGCCACCGCCCCCCCTTGTCTTGTGACTGTGTGTTCTCACCTTTTCCTAGTGTCTTTATTCTGCTCCACGGAAGAAAATTAAACTTACCCGAGACGATCACACAGGGTGCTGACCGGGAGGACGTCAGCTGCTCTGGGCCCCAGCGGCCAGGTCTTGAACTAGTTCTGCAAGACTCAGTTATGTGGAGACCTGGGGCGACTTGCTCACCTGCCAGGTAAGACCTGTTTTTGTTTCTGAGATTTATTGAGGCTTAGGAGACCTGGGCGTGGGCTGAGGCGGGAGGGGCCTGCTGCGCCCTGTGGGTCACTCCCTGGCAGGGGGCAGGTAGGCCACCGCTGACAGCTGGTTGGGGCACTGAGGCGTGAACCCGGCGGCTGCCGGGGGCGCCCGTTGGGGCCGGGTAGGGAGGAAAGGCTTGAGTTTACAGCCTTGAGAAGAGAGAGAGCTGTGGGGGCACGGGTGACCCCAGGAATGGCTGGGCACTCTGGGACAGCGCCCCCCGAACATCGACTCCATGACCACATTTCCCGAGACCTCACAGCCGCACCCCAGCACGCTGCTGCGGTCCAGTCTCGCCCCTGGACCCCGCGGCGTGCGGCCTGCCGGGAGTCGCTGGCCGTGTGAGCCCTCCGGCCTCCGCCCAGACGCCCCTGCTCCCCCATCCGCGCAGGGACGCTCTGGGCCTGGTTCCAGGGATTAAAATTTAATTGAAAGAATTTTAAATGTAAAGTCTGGGCACAGGGAACTCTGACCCTCGGAGTGAAGTCTGCTCCAGCCAGCGGGGCTGGCAGGGCGGTGCTGCTCGGCTGTTCTGACCCGAGGAGGCGGCACGCGGGCCTGGAGCATCACAGCCCCTCGGCCGAGCTCAGGCGCTGAACTCTGCTGAAAACCCCTTTATCTGTGTGCGCACCAAGAGCTGGGGTGCGGGCCAGAGATATGGGGGGTAACGACGCCTCAGAGACAGGGGAGCAGAGCAGGCGGGTCCCCTGATTCCGCTGCCTAGGGCCTGCGGGCACAGGCGGGTTGCTGCGCCTGGGGGGGCTCTCTGCGCCCCCACCTGGAGGCTCCTGCTTGGCGCTTACAGTGTTGCGACCTTAGGTCACCCTCCCGTCTTACGTCTTACGTAGAGATGTGACACGGACTGCGGCCTGGTCCCAGCGAGAGCACTGAGGGCGATGGGATTTCCCCGGAAGCCGCTCCAGCCAGCCAGCCGCTGCCCCAGCCGCTGCCCAGCGTGCCCGGCTCCGCGTTGCACAAGAGCTGCCGCCCTTCCACGCCTCTCTCCCCCACCCCCGCCCACCCCATGCCCGCTGTGACCCTCCAGGTACCCGTTCTGAGGTGTCCTGTAAATGGAATTAAAGACAATGTGACTTCCCAGTCCATAGCTTTCAGAAAGTAAGCGCGTCCGCGGAAAGTAAGCGCGTCCTTCTCTTCCACGATCTCTGGCTGGGCAAGGCTGCGCCTGCCTGCGGGAGCCGAGCAGAACGAGCCCCCAGCCCCAGGAGGGGGTGACGGCCCCGCCCCCGGAGGGGGTGACGCCCCCGGCCCCCCTCGCGAGTGGGGCGCAGCGCGCAGCCCTGCAGCTGCGCCCTGGCTCCCGTGGGCTTTGGGCTTGCACTTCCCCGTGGGTGTGAAGCCCCCGGTTTGCAGAATCCCCCAGAGCCCCAGGTGCAGGCCGGGGTGAGGCGAGGGTCGTGCCCGCCGCACCCCCTCACGGCGGGACTCGCCCATGCCGTCTCCGCCTCCTGCAAAACGGGCTGATGGGCACACCTGCCTGGCGCCTGGCCCGAAAGGCGAAGCCCCGCCCCCGGGGCGCCGCCGTGGCCCACGCGCTACAGCGCCCCCTTCAGAGCCCAGAAAAGGGCTCCCGAGGGCTCAGGGGGCTCCTGAAGGTCACTCCGCCAGCGGCCCGTGGGGAGGGCGGGCGGGCAGCGGGGGCGGCGCTGCCCGCGGGCCTCGGGCCGGCTGAGGGATCGAAGGCTGACCTTGGGCAACTGCACCCCGAGCGCGCAGCTGCCGCCCGCAGGTGGCGCCGCGGCCCGCGGCGGTGTTTGCTGAAGGCGCCAAGGTGACCAGGCCAAGTCACAGGGAACCGCGTCAAGGGCCGGATCAGGATGACGGACAGCCGCGTGCCAGAGACTTGGGGTTGGGGGCGGCACGGGCGCAGGAACAGGCGGGCGCAGGAACTGGGGTGCCGGCAAGTGGGTGAGCTGGCGGGGGAAGCCCGCGGGGGACAGCCGGGATGGGAAGGCTCCGTGATGGGGAAGTCACCACTACATGAAGAGTGGGGACAGTGGACCTCGAGGGCAGCCGACGGTTCAACCGCACAAACCTCCAGCTAAACCCCCGCCCGGGCCGCCCACCGCCGCAGCCGCCCCAGCAGCAGTGGCCGAGGGTCTCCCACGGACTGGACCCACAGCCCGCCCAGCCGCTGCCCACCGCGCCCCAGTTACATCCGGCTCTTGGGGATCGCGCTCATCCTAGGCTTTTGAGACGAGAACGGGAAAGCTACAGGTGAAGAAACCAAAATAAAACAGCAGTGACTGTGGCCCTGGCCTCACCCAGTGTCCGGCGGAGCCACGTTCCTAAAGCCTGAGGGAGGGGGCGCCCGGGGCAGGCCCAAGACCTAGGCCAGTATCTCCTTTTTAGGAAAGATTCATTTATTTACACGCACAGGAGCGGGGTACAGTCCAGAGATGTGGGGGTGACAGGACGCCCAGAGGCAGCGTGGGGAGCGGAACAGGTGGAGCCACTGACACCCACGGCTGAGGGGGCTGTGGGCGGCAGGAGGGGTCAGCTGCCCCTGGGGCCCCTCCCTGGTGGGGGTCCAGCCCTCGCTGCAGGGGCTGCGACAGCCTCACAGGGCTGAGACTCACCCCTGAGCCCCCAGGAGGCCCCTGGGTCAGCCACCACAGTGGGCAGATCATCTGGGGCCTCAGATCCCCACACCTCAAATGTGAGGGGACAGCACTGGGCCACAGCACTGAGGGGCAGCGAGAGCCACGGAGGGTGGTGCGGCCACTGGCCGTGGGGCGGCCCAGAGCGGAGCTTCCAGGCTGCGCCCGGCGGAAGGGGGGGCCTGCTGGGGGAGCAGCGGGGGGCCCTCACAAGGCCTCACCGCCCCACAGGCTCCGGGAGACCAGCTGCCGGCCTGCCCTTCCTGCCCACGCCACGACCACCAGCAAAGGGCTGCGGGGGAGATGTGGCCAGCCGACATGGCCCAGTTGGCACGTCCAGGGAGCTGCCCCCTTGGGGCAGCAGGGCCTCCCTGGAGGGGGCCGCCTCCCCTCTGTGCCCACCACAGGGCCACTGGCCGGGGAGTCTTGACAGCTATCGCTGCAAGAGGCTAACCGTCCGTCCACTGTGATTCTGTGGCCACCAGGTCTGAACAACACCAATGCCCCCCCGGGGCAACCAGAGTGGCCAGCTGCAATGCGGACCCTGGACACAGGCCTCCGGGGCCCCGCCGGGCCGCACTCCTGCCCTGGCCAGGCCTGGGCCGCCTGCTGGTGCCAGAGCCCAGCGCAGACTGTATCTGGCGACAGGAGAGCAGGCTGGCACCTGGAGCACACCCAGGGCAGCACCCAGGCCCCCGTGCCCTTCCCCCGCTGGTCCCCACGAGGTAGCCTGCGCTCCACGGAGACCAGCGAGGCCCCCACATGCCACTGGACGAGCGTGGCCAACACAGGGCGTGGGCAGAGCCGCCCGCTCCAGCAGCTGCCGCTGAGCCCCGCCTGACCAGCCGGCCAGTGCTGGTCACAGAGACGGGGCGGCTCCTTTGATCGCCCGCAGTGGAGGCTGTGGTTAGCCAGCGGAGGGAGGCCGGGGCGGCGATGGCCGATGCCCGGTCCCCGCAGCTGGCACAGGCCTGCGAGCACATGAGTCCAGACGCCCTGCCGCCCGCCCCGCAGCCCGCAGCCCGCAGCCATGCTCTGGGCCCTTGGGCGCTGCTGCCTGACGATAGAGCCGCCCACACCCGGGGCCAGGCACGTGGGCCGTGCGCCCCAGAGATAGAGACCCACCCCGCCCGCTGGGCCCGCCGGCTGCACCCGCCCGATAACGGTCACGCTCCCATCCCCCGGGGTGTGCGGCCACGCGTCTCTGCAGGTCACTGAGCCTCCCGGTTTACCCGCTACTGCTGAGACTCGCCCGGGGCCGGGCCCTCCAGCCCAGCCACACGGCCGCGCCCCGGGTGCTGCAGTCCCATGGCAAAGCCTGCAGCAGCCACTGCCCCGAGACGTGCCCTGAGACCCTCGCCCCGCCGGGGTGGACGTTTCGTGACCGCCTGAGCCTCAGCCAGCCAGACACGGGGGCAGCGGGGTCACCCCCGCTGTGCAGAGAGGGCCACTGAGGCTCTGAGGGGGCAGCGGCGGGCTCTGCCGGCTGAGCTGGTCACCTGTGCGAGCTGGGCTCGGCCCTGCTGGCCACGGATGGCCACAGCCCCCTGACCCTGAGGGGCAGCCACTGCCAGGCAGGCTAGTTAGCGCCTGGCTGGGCCGCGGCTCTGATGGTGAAACGGGGTGACGGTCACACGCACCATGCGGCCAAGGGCCTGGCGATGAAGGGCCCAAACCCAGGCGGGAGCAGGCCGGGCGCCCGGGAAGATTTGGCCCAAACCCAGGCGGCCCGGCCTTTCCCACCTCAGCCCCGGGGCGTAGTTTCCCCACATCAACGACTGGAGGACGCTGCAGAGCAGTTTCAGACCATCAGCGTGGAGGCTGGGGCGGAGGGGGAGGCGCTGGGGGGCCGTGGTGGGGGGCCCCAGGAGGCCGCGGTGGGGGCCCCTGTCGGCCTCCCTTGCGCTTCGGGGCTCCGCCAGCCAGTCCTCCCCATCCCGCCCCACCCATGCGTGTCAACCTGCCTAGAGCAAGCGGCCCCTGCCCCACTGCTCAGTGGCCACAGAACCCGCTCGGTGGCCACAGAACACGGGCAGCGTGGACAGCTGCCCATGCCCAGCCCGCGCCGAGCTGCCCGAGAAGGGACTTTCTGCAGGGCTGCTGGGGCCGCGCTTTTGGCCAAAAAATCGGCCTCCCTGACAGGTGGGGGCCCCAGGGGGTGCGGGCGTGCGGGGGGCCGGAGGGGGAGGCCGCGGCCCAGACCTGGCGCCCACCTTCCCGGGCACTCCGTGCTCCCCAGCGGGGAGGCGCAGCCTCCCGGGACAGACTCGAGCGCAGCCAGGGCCCACGGGGGCTGCACCGCTTCCCTGCCAGAGCACCAGGCCCTGAAGGTCCGGCGACCGCCGTGCCGCCGCTGCTAGACCCCCATAGTCTGCGCCACCGTCGCCACCTTATGTTTTGCCCCAAAAGCCAAAACTTGGGGTGTCTAGCCCTGGTGGCGCCACGGTCTAGGGCCCAGCACTGTGGGCTGCCACAGCCTAGGGGCCGGGGGGACCCCCAGGGCACAGCAGAGCCCTGGCTCCCTGTGGTTCCCCCAGGGGACCCGCCTGTCCTGCCCCCACTCTGGTTCTGGGGCATCCTCTCACCCCCACACCTCTGGCCTGCGTCCCAGTTCTCTGTGCATAAGTAAATAAATAAACCTTTAAGAAAGGCAGAAATCACAGTAAAAAGGGCCGCCAGAGACGCCTGTTTGCGACACTCGGGGTCAGGGTCCGGCCGCCCTCTTGGCAGGACCCCAGAGGGTGCTGAGGCCGCTGCCCCCTTGTGCAACTGCTGCTGCCCCTGGATCGGGACAACAGGGGACCCCTCCAGGAACTTGGGGTGTGGGGTCGGCCTCCCGCTCGCCTGAAAACCCGCGAGGAGCTCCTGACCCCCAGAAACCTGAACACCAGTGGTCCTGGCTGACCGGCCACGGACGCCTGACCAGCGTCCCACCAGCGGCTCTTGGCGTCCAGGCCCGCGACGGACGGGTGGGCCGCAGCCCCAGCGAGATCTGGGCCCAGGGCAGCGCCCCTGGGCGGCCCCCAGGTAGACAGAGGTGCTCCGGGGGGCTCCGGGAGGCCGCGAGCCCAGGGTGGACCCACGCCCTGTGGGGGCCGAGGCTGCAGAGCGGCCAGGGCCCGGCCCCTTCGGAAGGCGAAGTCCAGGGGGCGGGTCCGGCCCGCAGCCCCGCCCAGCCGCACAGACAGGCCGCGATCAGTAAATATTGACCTAGCGGCGGGCGGACACAAAGCGGCGGGGCGGGGGTGGGGGGAGGCCCGGGGGGCCACCAGCAAGGGGACTGGATGTTCCTCCAGGTGGGGGGGGCGCCCCCCTCAGCTGCCCCCAGGAGGCGGGGTGCGGTGCCGGCCAGCGGCAGACAGACCACGGGCCACATGGCTCCTGGGCACGGCGCCCTGACTGCGGCCAGTCGCACCTGATGGTGGCCTCGGAGCGGCCCCCACGGGGGGACCTGGTTGCGCATCTGGGAGCCGAGGGGGTGCGGCCAGCCTGGCGCTGGGGGGCGGGGGCAGGTTCCGGCCCAGCGCCAGCTCCCAGCCACCCCCTCCTCCCACCAGGGCCCCCGACATTCTGGCTGCGGCCCCCCAGCTGCCGGCCCAGGCCCCGCTGCCCCAGCCCAGAGCGCCG
>NW_004567130.1:17959270-17965011 GCF_000260355.1 Condylura cristata
CGGGCGGCCGGGGGCGGGGCGCTGACAGCGGCCGACTGCCCCCGCAGGAATACGTGGACTATAACGGGGGTGCGGGAGTCCAGCACATCGCCCTCAAGGGAGCCGCACAGGCGCTGCGCCCGCCCCCGCCGGGCTCGGTCACCCCAGGGCTGGCCCACCGCCCTGGCCAATGAGGCTGGGCGGCCGCGGGGAGGGGGGGCAGCCCCACCCGCCCCAGGGACAGGGCGGCGGGCTCCCGGTTATATACTCTGTGGCGCGCCCGGCGCTGGCCTCTCCTCCGGGTTTTCCAGAAGGAGTTTGACCAGACCAGTCATGGTAAGTGGCCACGGCAGCGCCACGGCCAGGCGGCCCACGGGCGCCCAGGCTCACGGCCCTTCTCTCTCCTCAGACGTCCTACAGCGACAAAGGCGTCAAGGTAGGCAGGCGGCCAGGGCGCTGCCGTGTTCCCCGGGCGGCCCCTCGCTCTACCTGCGACTCCCACGCCTGTGGCCGCCCCGGGGACCCCGGCTCGGCTGTCTGAGGCAGCTAGACCCGGCCGAGCGCCCCGGGGCTGCAGGCGGTGCTCCTCCAGCCTGGCCCTGTCCCCGCAGCCCGAGCGAGGCCGGTTCCTGCACTTCCACTCCGTGACCTTCTGGGTTGGCAATGCCAAGCAGGTAGCTGCCAGGCAGGGGGCCGGGGTGCGCCAGCGGGGGGCTCCCGGGGTGCGGTGGCCCTGGGGGGGCTGGGCTGCAGCAACCTGGGGGTCTCATGGGGTGTGCGGGGGTGTTCACGGGGTGCGACGGCCTGCGGGGTCTCCTAGGGTGCGGTAGCCCTGGGGGGGCCGGGGTGCACCAACCTGGGGGTCTCATGGGGTGCGCAGGGGGTACTCACAGGGTGCGGCGGCCTGGGGGGTTCCTGGGGTGCAGCAGTGGGGGGTGCTCATGGGGTGCGCAAGCCCAGGGGCCTCACGGGGTGTGCCAGCAGGGGGGACTCACGGGGTGCACCGGCCCCGGGGTCAGGCTGCTGCTGGGGTGCCCCAGGTAGGCAGATGCATAGAGCCAGGGATGGGCCCCCGCCTCCACGACGGGCGCCGCCCGCCGGCACCAACCCTCTGCCCCACGCAGGCTGCGTCCTTCTACTGCAACAAGATGGGCTTTGAGCCCCTCGCCTACAGGGGCCTGGAGACGGGGTCCCGGGAGGTGGTCAGCCATGTGGTCAAGCAAGGGAAGGTGAGTGCCAGCCTTGGGCTCTCCCCCCGCTGGGCTCTGCAGCCAGCGAGCCCCGGCAGGGCGAGGGCCCTGACCTCGTGGCCCTCCGCTGGACACCCGTCGGCACGCCGGCCGGCTCCAGGACCAGCATCCAGGCCTCCCCGGGCTCTCGGGGGCTCTGGATGGGGCGGCGGCAGGAGAAGTGGCCCGGGCCTCGGGGACAGGGAGGGCCGCACCCCAAGTGCCTCTCCTTGGCCCCCAGATTGTCTTTGTGTTCTCCTCGGCCCTCAACCCCTGGAACAAAGGTGAGGGCCAGCTGGGACACCGGGCCGGGCACGCGGGTGGGGGGGGCGCGGGGGCGCAGCGGTGACCCGAGCCGCCCGCCGGCTAGAGATGGGCGATCACCTGGTGAAGCACGGAGACGGGGTCAAAGACGTCGCGTTCGAGGTGGAGGACTGCGATGCCATCGTGCAGGTGAGCGCGGCCAGGCCCGGGCATAGGCGGGTGGCTGCGGGCGGGGCTGGGCTCGCTGGACTAGGGGGGGAGGGGAACGGGGTGGGGCGGCGCGGGCTGGACACGTGGTGCCGCTCCGGCCGCCCAGCGTGGCCCTCTGTCCTGCAGGCCGGAGGGGACCCGGCACCCCGGCCGCAATGAGGTGGCAGGGCCGGGCGCCCCACCGCCCAGCGGGGCGGCGAGGGGGCCCCTGCGGCAGCAACCGCCCGTGTGTGCTGCAGAAAGCCCGGGAGCGCGGGGCCACGGTACTGCGGGAGCCCTGGGTGGAGGAGGACAAGTTCGGGAAGGTCAAATTCGCTGTGCTGCAGACGGTGAGTCCACACCAGGCCGCCAGGCCGCCCAGCACAGACCTGCAGTCGGGCGCAGCCAGCCTGCGACCCGGACCGCCAAGGGACGCTGGCCGGCCCCAGCCCTGGGGGCCCGGCACAGGGCTCCCCAGACGCGGCCGCCGTCCCGCTTGGGGGGGAGACAGCGGTCTAGGCGCCACTCGCGGCCTGAGGGCCAGACCTGGGGTGGGGCCCAGGGATGCACGGGGCTGAAGGTCTCCCCGACTTTGTGCGCTCAGTACGGGGACACTACACACACCCTGGTGGAGAAGGTGAGCTACGCGGGCCGCTTCCTGCCCGGCTTCGAGGCCCCGCAGTTCGTGGACCCCCTGCTGGCCAGGCTGTGAGTGCGGTCGGGCCTGGGAGGCCTGGGGGGCCTGGGGGGCCGAGTGCCCGCTGAGGGCGCCCCCCGCCTCCCCCGCAGGCCAAGCTGCTCCCTCGAGGTCGTCGACCACATCGTGGGGAACCAGCCTGACCACGAGATGCTGTCCGCCGCCGAGTGGTGAGTCCCGCCGGCCGCCCGGGACGGCCGGGCCGGTCAGCCAGGCCTCCCCGGGGTCCACCAGAGGGCTCGAGGCCCGGGGAGAGCCACGGCCCCTCACCTCGGGGGACGGCCCGGGGCGCTGTCTGGGGGCTGCGGCCAGCCGAGCGGCCCCGGCCCTGCGCCCGGCCTCCCAGTGCGGTCAGTCTCGGGCCCAGCCACCACGCTTGAGGTGGACCCCGGCTGGGAGGGACCCCGGGGTGCAGCAGGCCCCTCCCGTGTTCCCTCGGCAGGGGTCTCGGTGGACCCCTGCTCTGCTCCCCACTGTCTCAGGGCGCCCTTTCACCCCCCCCGGCCTGCTCCCCAGTCGCTGTTCGCAGAAGACAAACCAGTGTTGAGGAGTACGGAGCGGCGTCAGGCCGCCACAGGCCCTACCACAGGAGCAGCGTGGCTGCAAGGTGCTGCCCCGGGCACAGACCCGGGGAGGTGGACGCTGCCCCAGTGACTGCCCCTGGGCCACCCACAGGTACCTGAAGACCCTGCAGTTCCACCGCTTCTGGTCGGTGGACGACACGCAGGTGCACACAGAGTACAGCTCCCTGCGCTCCATCGTGGTGGCCAACTATGAGGAGTCCATCAAGATGCCCATCAATGAGCCGGCGCCCGGCAAGAAGAAGTCCCAGATCCAGGTGCGGCCCCGCGGCGGCCAAGGGGGGGCGGGCGGCCGGGGGCGGGGCGCTGACAGCGGCCGACTGCCCCCGCAGGAATACGTGGACTATAACGGGGGTGCGGGAGTCCAGCACATCGCCCTCAAGACGCAGGACATCATCAAGACGGTGAGGGCCCCTTCCCTGCCCCCTGACCTCCCGCCGCTCGGGGTGAGGGAGGGGCGGGCTGGGTTGGAGGCGGGTGCCCAGCCAGGAGCCGCCCGCCCCACGCCCAGCGCCAGGCCCAGCTGCCGGGGACCTGTGGGGGCTCAACTGCCGTCGGCTTCAGCTTCAGCACCCCCACACCAGCATCGCAGGCTTTGACATCTGCGATACCCCTCGGCCGGTTTAAACGTCTGAGGTGTGGATGGCCCTGGGCAGGCCGGTGCTGGGACAGCCGGGCCCCCCACCTCCATGGGGGCACAGACACCCCCACACCTGCGGACTGGCGGGAGTGAGCAGGGCTCCAGGTGGGGAGTCTGAGCGGTCGCCGAGGTCCCCGGGGGGGCCCCCGGGAGTGCAGGGACAAAGAAGTGCAAGCGCGGGACGGGGGCCCAAGGGACAGCGGGGACCCGCAGGGCTGGGGGCAGCCAAGGACGCTGGTCGGGGCAGGGGGCAGTGGCCGGCGGCGGGTCTCTGACAAAAGGCAGTTGCCTCCCGCTCCGCGTGGCCTGCTGGGCTCAGACACGCATGCTGGGGCGCCTGGATGAGCAGGGTGGCCCCAAATGCCGGCGGGTGCCGTGAGGAAGGCAGGGGAGGTCCAGCGGCCCCTGGCGTGGGGGGCAGGGCCGACCAGACGGTGGAGGCTGACCCAGACCCTGGCCGGGGCAGATTCGCCACCTGAGAGAGAGGGGCGTGGAGTTCCTGGCGGTCCCTTCCACTTACTACAGACAACTGCGGGAGAACCTCAAGTCGGCCAAGGTCCAGGTGAAGGAGAGTGTCGACGTCCTGGAGGTGAGGGCCGCGCAGCGCCGTCCGAGGGAACCAGCCCGAGGCCGCCAGGCTGAGTTGCTCTTGAGCCTCTGCCCTGACCTGGGCCCTGGGGTTCAGGGAGAACCCAGCCAGACCCTTGCGTCCTGGACAGTCGCCGACCACTGACTGCAGTGCATGCAGTCAGGGAGCCACCAGCCCGCCGGGCAGGACGTGCGTCACCGAGGTGGCGTGAGCGGATCAGAGCGTGGACGGAGGAGGGGCAGGGAAGGTGGGCTTGGCAGAGGACGGTGTGTGCAGAGGCCCGAGGCAGAAGCAGGTCCCAGTGTGCAGGGTGCCCTGGTGCGGCGGCAGGCGCCAGGCCCCTGCGGGCCTGGGCACTTCGTTTCTGCTCTTCTGCTGCCAACAACCACGGGAGGCACCTGCACCTTTCATGTGCCGGCATGTAAGTCAGGAAACACAGGTCACTCACTCGCTTGAAGGACCCAGCCAGTGGTTCGGACCAGTCAGCACGCTGCCCAGTCAGCATGCGGTGCACATTGGTGCAGGCAGCCAGAAGCGCTCTCCCTCCACGCACGGTTCCCCAGACACGCGCGTGCTCTGTGTCGTGGCTCTGGGTGCCCAGGGCCCCGTTCCGGCCTGTTCAGAATGTTTTTCTTGCTGAATTGGGGCGTCTTGCTTACCTGGTGCTCCCACCACCCCGCCTCGGCCCTCTCTGCCTCCCCTCTCCCTCTTAACCTTACAGTGCTGACAGCATTCTCGTCACTCTGAAGAGTGAGACTGCTCATCCAGCCCCGTTCTCTAAGCACACCCCTCACCCCCTACATACCCCAACCCTACGCAACGCGGCTCTCCACAGACTTTCCCTCCTCGGGCCTTCACCTGAGTGGAGCCCCCAAGGCCGGTGGCCTCTCTAGCTCAGCACCGTGTGTCCACGGGACGTGGGGGCCCTGCTATCACGGGTGTCAGTGCCGGTGCCTCCCGGCCGGGTGAAAGTGCTCAACTTCCCCACGCGGGTCTCTGTGGCTGTGTCTGACTCTGGATCTAGTTCCAGGAGTGGAGTTGCTGGCTTAGGCAGTGACCTCCTGGGGCTGCTAGATGGTTTTCCGAAGTGGTTGTACCAGTCTGCGTTCCCACCAGCAACGTGTGGGGCCTGGTTTCCACTGGAGGGTTTTTAACAGGGGCACTCTTGCCCTGGCCTTTCAGTCCCCCTGAGGTCTACGGACAGGCTGGACGGTGAGGGAGGCGGGAGTGGACGCAGGGCAACCAGGGTGTCCAGGCCAGCCTTGGTGACCGCACCTCCACAGCAGAGGGCAGTAAAGGATCACCTGAGGGGTTTATCTGAAGGAGTCTGAAGCTGCTGGAGAATTGTTTCGTTTGCTTTTTCCGGTGGCTTGAGGGTAAAGGAGGCGCTAGGGTTTCTCTCGGCCTCCCCCAGTGCACCCCTTTCTCGCACCTAGGAGCTGAAAATCCTGGTGGACTACGACGAGAAAGGCTACCTCCTGCAGATCTTCACGAAGCCCATGCAGGACCGGCCGACGCTCTTCCTGGAAGTCATCCAGCGCCACAACCACCAGGTACGGGGCTGCAGGTGGGC
>NW_004567130.1:17965818-17972234 GCF_000260355.1 Condylura cristata
CCCCCCCCCGAGCCTACAGCGGCGGTCAGGGGCCAAGTCTGGTCCTGCCGGACTCAGGCCAGCGCCTGGCTCCAGCACATGTTGAAAGCTGGGGCCGTCTCGGACCGGCTCTTGCTGGAGATGGCCCGCAGCGGGGCGCTGGCCTCCCTTCTGCCAGCAATCCGCGGGTGCCAGTGGGGTGCAGGGCGGAGCACTGACGGGGCCAGGGTCCCCTCCTGTGCGGCCTGGGCCAGCGCCCAGCCGGCCTCGCACATCCTGGATGCGGTGGTCTCAGCGGCCACCTCCTCGCCCCAGGTCAGGGGCCAGCCTTGTGGCCGGCTGTGCTCGCCCTCGTTTGGGGAGGGCCCTGGGTGGGTGAATTCTCCGGAACCCTTGCTCAGCCCTGCCTGGTCCCCTCCACCTACTCAGGTCCGGTTCGCTGTGGGCTCCCGCTGTGCAGAAGTGGTGGGAAGGGGCTGCGGGCGGCGGGCAGGTGTGGAGAGGGAGGGTGACCCATGGGGCCTGCGGAGGAGCAGCTGCGGCCGGGTCCGTCTGGGGCTGAGGCCCTCGCGGTGGGTACAGGGCCGCCTCAGCTGTGGCTAGGGTGCGCTCTTGCACAGGCTGTGCCCCGCCCGTTGGTCCTGCGGCCACCCGCGCTGCTGACCGGCTCGTGGTCGTGGCCTCTGCTTTGCCTTCCTCTCCCGGCACTAGGCCCGCGAGGTCCCCAGTCCAGCCCCGTGCCGGGGCCTCCCCGGGAGCCCCGGTCCCCCCTCTCCCGAGTTTTGTGCGGATGCACACAACCTGGGCTTGCCTGACCACCCCATTTTAAACTGCACCCCCCTCCCGGTGGGAGCCCCCACACGGGGCTCCCCTTGTCCACACGGCAGCGTCTGTCCTTCCCTCTCGTTGGGCTTAGAACCGAGCCCGGCCAGCACGAGGAAGGCCTGTCCCCCTGCCCAGCACCCAGGGCACCCACTGGCCCCAGCCAGCGTTCACCGGGTGGCCGACAGACACAGCACTCGCCGCCGCCTCCCGGGCTGCCTCACCCGCTGCCGCCAGGGCCACCCGCCTGGGTGGACGCTGCAGGCGCCGGCCCGGTCGTGGCCACCTGCTCACAGGCGAAGCTGCCGGGCTCAGCCACGCCGCTCGCGAGGTGAAGGCTCCGGGTCCCGGCTGGGGCGTGAGCTGCCCGCCGCGAGCAGACGGGCGCACACCGAAGGAGGCTCAAGCTGGGCCGGGCCTGCCCTGGCCCGGACCTCGAGGGACAGGACATGGGGACCTGTTTCTTCCCAGCTCTGGCCGCCCTAGCCGCAGACCAGAGGGCCTACGTTGAGCGTCGAGTCGTGGCGGGGACAGCAGCCTTGCACAGCCGCGCTCACGAACTATGGGGGCCCAGCTGGGACCCGTGGCCCAGGGGCACGAGCCGTCCAGCTAGGCCCAGCCCGGCCGGCCCCTCTGGGACAGCGGGCCCCGACAGGGGTGGGGGCAGGGGGCGAGGAGAGCACGAGACGGCGTAGCTGTAAGAAAAGTCAGTATATTTATGGTTTGCTTTATAAAAGTTACTATAATACAATGGTACATAGTATTGAATTCACAAAAATATGAACAAATATTTACAGCAAGACACACCCACAACGGAAACACTTCTCTTCAAAACAAGGTGCGGACAGGTGACGGGCCTCCGTACGGGCGGCCCGGGCGGCAGGACGAGGCCAAGGGGAGAAAGGCAGAGAAACCCCGGCTCCTCGGGGCAAACAGGTGCCCGGCGGGGAGCCAGGCCGAGGGGACGCGCAGGCACGCTCTGGGCCCTGCAAGCCATGTGGGGCAGCGGGGGGCCCCGGGCAGGGGCCGCGGGCCCTGCCCTGCTTCCTCGCAGGTGCCCCGGGTGAGGACAGCCCCTTGGGGGCCGCACGGGTGACTGAAATGAGCCGTCTCTGAGCTACACACTTCCTTGTGTGAAAAATAAATTACTTCCTCGGTCGCACACGTAGCAGAGAACTGCAAACGGAAGAGAAGGTCGCCGCCGTGCCCAGCCCCAGCGCCCGCGGCTGTGGGTCCTGGCGGTCGGGTGCAGCCTCGGACAGATAGGCTGCACCCAGGGAAGGGAACAGCAAACCACCCGCGGCCAGAGAGAGAAAAATAACAATTCTTTGTACAGAATTTACATGATAACAAGCTTGACACAAGCTGAGATTCCAGAGCGGCGGACCCAGGCCGGCCGGCCGCGCCCGGCCACACCCACAGGGCGCCCGCCCGGCCACTGCTCTGGGCGGCAGCCTGTGCGTGGCTCCCGGAAGTACAAAGAAATGAGCAACAGTCTTCCCACGTGTTTCCACAAGAAACAATGTCCCGAGAAGAGTCCCTGCGGCAGCCACGGGCGGAAGCTGGTTCTGAACGTCCAGACCCCTCTCCCCGCGTGGGCTCTCGCGCCCGGGAGAAAACTGAGCCCGAACAGACCCCGACGCGCCTGGGCGGAGAAGTCGCGGGCACACGGCAGCCGCCAACGCTGCCCAGGGCTTTCCTCCTCTGAGAGAATCTTCTCGCTCCGAAAATAAATACGCTCGTGACTTCTTGGGGGGCTGCTGGCGGGGGGCCGGGTGAGTGGGTGAAGCTTATAGGAGGAGTAAGTGCCACACGCGTCCACTCAGACACCACTGGCAGGCGCCCTGCACCCCGGCCAGGCGATACAGGAGCGGGGGGGCCACACCCGCCCGCCCCGGGGTGCCCCCACTGCTGGCGTTCGAATGAGAAAGTAAACACTGAACCAAGATTTTGGGGGTGGCGAGGTGGGCCGGCGTGGCGCCCCCGGCTGCTGGGGGCCAGGCTGGTGGGAGGGGGTCTGCGGAGGGGGGCCGGCGAGGGCCCCAGCTTGTCCTGAGGTGCCCGCGGCCCCGCCCAGCACCAGCGGCGCCCTCTGGGCGGCTCTGGGCCCCCGCGGCCGCTCTGGTTCTGCCTTCACATTTCAACGGTTAAAACGTCTTTTCTCGCGCCAAGGAAGCAAACAGAGCAAACAGACGGCGCAGCAGCACCCACGGGGCGGCGGGCAGCGCAGGGCCCGCTCAGGGCACGGGCCGCGGGCGGGCAGCACCTGAGTGGGGCGGGCGGGGGCCTAGTTGAGGGTCCCCCGGCAGTTCTCGGAGCCGCACAGGCAGGGGATCTTGACGTCCTCGATGGGGAACTTGTAGTCGTAGGTGATCTCCTCATTGACGCTGATGTGCTGCTTCGAGTAGATGACAATCTTCTTCTGGGACTCCACCGTGATGACCTTGGCGTAGCAGTTGGGCTGCGGGGCGGGGAGACGGTGAGGCCCCCCCACCCCAGTCCGCAGCCCCCTGGCCCCGCACCCGGGCCGGGCCCCATCGACCAACGTGGCGCCGGCGCCGGCTGAGGAAGCCACTTCCCGCGCTCCGGCTGCACACGGGGCATGGAGACCCCGTTCCTCGGCCCCGACGGCCCTGGCTGCTCGACTTTGCAAATACTGTCGGACCAGGGCCCAGGGCACGCGGCCCCTCAGCGGTGTGGGTCCCCGTTCTGCCTCCAGCTCTGCCTCTGGGGAGCCCTCTAACCACACCTGTACCCCAGCTCTTGTGCACGAGTGAATAAGCTTGAAAGGTAAATAAGTGGAAAATACGGCCATGCTGGCTCAGAGCCGCAGTGCCGTGTCCACAGGGGCTGGCCACTGTGGCGCGCTGGGCTTTGGGCCGGGGCTGCTCCAGGCACAGGGACCGAGCCCCGCTGGACTCGTGCAACTTGCCGGCCCGGCTGGGGTGCCCGTTCCCCGCCTGCCCACACCAGCCACCTGGACTGCAGAGGCCTCCTGACCCCTGCTGGACACCCTTCTGACCAGCCCCAGGGAAACCCGGGACTGCTGCCGTGACTGCCGGCCCGCCAGAGATGCTTCTCACACCTCGACGCTGGGGGCCGTCGCCACGGCCACTCTGGGGGTGCCCCTCCCTGCCCCGGCCTGGCTGCGCCCTGGGTGATGGCAGCCCCCCAGGTCCTCCCGCCAGAGCTGTGAGGGCCACACCCCAGGGGTGAGCCAAGACCAGCATGGCCGAGGGGGCCTTGCCCCGTCCTGGCCCAGTCGCCCCTGTGAGGCACGCTGCCCCCACACCTGCGCGTCCACTACGGCTCTCCCCAGCCACGTGAAGCTACTTAAACCTGAGCTAAAGACGGTGCTTCAGCCCCGCCGGTCGCCTCTGAGAGTGGACACCAGCAATCGGGAACCCTCCAGGCCTGCCGCTGCCCACCTTCCCACAGCTGGGGGTGCCGGAAGGGCCACCGCCTCTCCCCACCTCCCCTGCCCCGCCCGCCGGCGCTCACGTTGCAGCTGTGGTTGATGAAGCGCGCGAAGTTGCCGCACTTGGTGGCATCGATGATGGTGTCGTGGTCCACCCGGAACATGTAGCTGCTGCCGATGCCCTCGTCCTCATAGCGCTTCTCCCGCATGTCCGCGATCACCTGGCCGGGAGGCGCCTGAGCAAGGGCCGCCCAGGCCCCGCCCCCAGCCGCCGGCCCCGCCCCCAGCCCGCGGCCCCGCCCCGAGCAGCACCCACCTGCCGGATGTTCTGGCCCACGTACTCGATGACCATCTCATCCGCCGCGATGGGCTCCATGGCAAACAGGCCCCAGTCATGGATGTGGCTTTTGCAGAATTTGAGCTTCTTCTTCCGGAACTGGGGAGAGGAGGGCGGAATAAATGCCTGAGGCCGGGTCCCCGCTGCCTGGCGCCGGCGCTGGGCCTCACCTTGAGCTGGTTGAACTTGAGCAGGTCACTGTCACAGCTGCCGGTGAAGGAGGACAGCAGGCGGCGCTGCTCGGAGCGGCGCTCGGAGCCGGCCCGCGTGGAGGCGTGGGGCTGCGCCGGGATGCTCATGCCCTGCGGGGGACCGGTCAGAGCGGGCGCCCGATCCGCCCGCCCTGCCCGCCCTGCCCTCACCTGCCTTCCACCGGGTCCCTCCCACCAGAACCTAGATACGCTCGCTTGGGGACGCCGCCTCAGGGTGACCTATGGCTAGGACGAGGACGCACCCCCACGTTCCCCCAGTCAACAACTGCCCCATTCGGCCCTCTGCGCCCCGCGGGATCACACAGGACCCAGTTAGTCCCCGCAGACCCCGGCCCCGGACTATGTACGGCGACAACGGTGGTGAGTCACGCCAGCACTGCCGCTGTCCCCCAACTTGCACTCTGGCCGGGCGGGTACGCGCTGCGGGAGTGGTCAGCACCCCGCCCCAGCAGCCTCTCGTGGGAGATCAAGTCTGACCGGCCCGTGCCGGGTGGCTGCACAGGTGCGCGGAACCCGCGGGCCGGCCCCAGCCCAGCGCTGCCACCCTGGTGCAACTGCCGCTCCCCACGACCGACCACGGCCCCCAAGTGCAGGCCTCGCCCTGGTGTGACTTCTGCGCCCTGCCCACAGTGCCGGGGCCCCAGGGCCCTGGTCTGCGGCCCGCCTGCCCGCCTGCACGTGGCCCCCAGCCCTGGCCACGCCTGGCCGCACCTGGGTGTCCGCGGGGGGCTCCTCGGTACTGGCACGGCTGCTGTTGAGGTATCTGAGCTTGTCCTTCTTGTCGATGGTGTAGAAGCCCTCGCTGCGGGCACAGCCCGTCACGTGCTCACGGAGCCCGTCGTCCCGCTTCTTTTTCTTGGCCGAAGAGAGGCTGGTGGGTGGGGTTGGGTCAAGGGCCACATGGACACGCCCGAGAGCCCCTCCAAACGCTCGAGGGACCCAGCTGGCCAGGCCCGGCCTACCGCGTGACAACCGTCGCTGGCCAGCCCCCTGCAGGGCAGGGGTGTGGGGGTGTCCCTCGCCCGGACAGCAGCCCCGTCAGCGCACACCCCACCTGCCTGCCCGCCCGCCCACCATGTGCAGCAGGATATAGGGGTGGTACACCCAGAGTGTGTCGTTGAGCCAGTCCATGCCGCTGTCCTGCTGCAGCAGCCGCTCGTAGGTGACGCACAGGAAGTGGATGTCCTCCTCGTCGATGCCGCCGTTCCAGATGTCATACAGGATGGTCATCTCCTCGAACTCCGACCGGGGCCGGAAGAGGGGCTGCGGGGGCGAGCGCTCGGGCGAGGCAGGGCCCACCGGGTCCTCGTGGCGCTTCTTCAGGGGCCGGCGCCAGGAGCCCCGCACCTTGGCCAGGCCCAGCAAGTCCTCGGTGAGCTCCTCGCGCCCGCGGGCGCCGGGGGGAATGGCCTCGGAGGGCCACTGATTCTCCAGCTCCTTGAAGGGCAGCTTGGCGGGCTCCGTGGGCGGTGGGGGCAGAGGCGGAGGCGGCTGGGGGGGCAGGGGCGGTGGGGGGGCCGGGATGCCCGCGTTCCGGAAGTCCAGGGTCACGGCCCGCGGGTCATGGGCGCCAGAGAAGGTGGGGGCCTGTGGCTGGCCCGGCAGGAGCAGGAGCTCCCTGCCCAGGGCTGCTGCCCCCGCCGGCCGG
>NW_004567130.1:17972875-17974246 GCF_000260355.1 Condylura cristata
TCCAGGGGCGGGCTGGGCAGCCGGGACAGTCGCGGGGGCGGCAGGGGCAGCAGCTGTGGCTGCCTGGCTGGGGCTCCCAGATCTTCCCCTGCAAAGAGGTGGGTGGAGGGCAGTCAGCCGGTGGCAGGCCACTTGCGCTCGGCCACTAGAGGCCAGCACTGGACGGCCCCAACCCACACCCCACGTGCCTTCCCCCCTAACCCCTCGCGAGAGAGGCCCTGCGACTGTGCAGAGGAGGAGGACACCAGGGGCCCCCCACCCACCAGGGCTGCCCCGCACCTGGCATGGGCTCTGGCGAGGGCGCAGGCCCGGGCTCCCCGGCCCTGGCAGGAGCCCCTGGCGACACCGGACGCGGGGTGTCCTGGTGTGGGCCCAGCTCCTGGGGGGGCCCCCTGCGGCCCTCCGCGGCGGGCAGCAGGAGCGGCTCTGCCGGCACGGGGGTCTGCTCCCCCGGGGCCTCGTCCTCGACCTGCGCCTCCTCCTCCATGCCCACGGACTCTGTCTCCTGCGCATCGTCTGTGGCCACGGTGGCCGCAACCTCCTCGAAGTGGTCGTCCTCGGGGGCAGTGGGGGCCAGGCTTTCCGCCGCCGCCGCCTCTTCCGCGGCTGCCGCCGCCCTGGCCTCCTCTTCATCCTCTTCGTCCTCTGAGGACGACGAGGACTCGGAGCTGGACTCGAACCCGGAAGACTCGGAGCTCGGGCTGGAGGACCCCGGCCGGGCCCTGGAGGTGGCGACGCTCACCGTGTCCTCTGCGCGGGCAGGCGCGGGGCGGGCGTCAGGGGGTGCGGCGGACCCGCAGGGCAAACCAGTCCCAGCGCCCCTCCCACCCCAGGCCGGCCCGCGCCGCGTACCTGCGTCAGAGTCCCCGGCCTCCTCCTCACTCGCTTCCGACAGGGCCACATCCTCGTCTTCGGACTCATCCTGGTCGTCGCTGTCTTCGTCTTCGTCCTCGTCGTCCTCGTCATCGTCGTCGTCGTCATCATCGTCCTGAGCAAGGGAAGGGCCGGAGGTGAGCGTGGCCCCGCCCCCGCGGCATAGGCCCCGCCCCTCCCGCCTAGGCCCACCCCAGCCCCGCCCCTCCCACGCAGGCCCGGCCCCGCACCTTGTCCGAGGTGGCCGAGGTCGACGAAGAGGCCTGGCTCTGGGGGCGCCCCTCTGCCTGCGCCCCGGCCTCCGCCTCATCCTCTGTGCTCTCCCGCTCCTCCTTGTCAGAGGCAGAGGAGGAGGGCGAGGTCGTTGCGGAGCCCGAGGACGAGGATGCCGACGAGGACGAGGACACCGACAGCGACTCCTTCTCGTCCTCCTCCCCGCCGCTGTCCAGCTCCAGGGGCCGCCCTGGCCGCCGCCGCACGCCCGCGCCCTTGGCGTCG
>NW_004567130.1:17974411-17977478 GCF_000260355.1 Condylura cristata
GCTTGGTGAGCTCGCAGGGCGCGTCGGGCGCGTCGCGGTCCCGCTCGGCCTCTGTGGAGATAGGCGTCAGGGCCACACAGTACGCGGGCGGGGCGCCCGCGCGCACGGGGACACCGACCTTCGTCCTCCTCGTCCACGGAGGCAGACGGCCGCAGGCGCTTCTGGTCGCCAGCCGCGGCCGCGTCGGGGGGCTCCTTCCTCTTGACCTTGAAGGAGGGCAGGCGGATGGCGCCGCGCAGCCCGATGCCCAGGCCCAGGCCCTCGTAGCCCAGGCCCTCGCTCTTGCCCCAGGACTCCAGCAGGCACGAGGCGATGCGGTCCTTCGGCTTTGGCCGGTCCTCGTCCTTGTGCTCCCCGGACTTCACCGGGGTCAGCGAGGCCTGGGGGGGCGTCACCGTGGAGCAGCGGCCCAGGCAGGGCTGCGACCAGCCTCCCCGCCCGCCAGCGCGGCCCCTCCTGGCGCCCGGTCCCCACCCACCTTGGCCAGCCGCTCTTTCTTGTCCCACCACTCATCGAAGGCGCGGAAGGCCACCACCTCCACCATCTTGCGGTTCAGGTCGCGCTTCATGATGGCCTTGAGCTCTTTGAGGACCACCAGCAGGACGCCGTCCACGGTGGCCTTGTGCGGATCCTCCTGGCGCGGCACGTAGCCTGGTGGCGGCACCGACGGGTCGAACCTGGGCAGGGGCGGCCAGGGCTGCCCGCGGCCGGGGCCAGCGTTGCTTGGGGAGAAGGGGCCCCGGTGCGGGGGCAGGCTGGCAAAGTGCAGTCCGGCAGCAGCAGCAGCGGCCGCGGCCACGAAGGGCGGGTAGGGGCAGCCCCCCTGGCCGGTCATCAGCCGGCTCAGCATCTGTGTCTGCATCTGGAAGGACATGGGCACGCCGCCCCACTGGCCGCCGAGCACATGGCTCATGTCCACCTGCATCACCGGGAACAGCCCAGGCGGGAACGGGGGCAGCGGCGGCAGGATGGGGGGTGGCGGGACCCCGGGCGGCCCTGGCAGCGGGGGCGGGGGCAGGGGCAGGGCTGGGGCCAGCACGGAGGGGGCGGCCACGGCTGCGGCCCCCGAGGCCACCACCATGGGCTTGGGGCAGTCGGCGCTGGTGATGGGGGCCGAGGGCATCTCATCGTCGGAGATCTCCATGTCCTCACCGGAGGACTGCTGGCCCTGCAGGGGAGGGGCGGGCTGAGTCGGGGCCACAGCCCTACCAGGCTGCCGGCTGCAGGTCCACTGCTGCCCGCGGGGCTACCAGCGGGCCCAGTAACCGTTAGGCAGCCGTGGTCGGCACCTGTGTGGGCAGACACTGCCTCTGCAGGGCACAGCGGTCACCGGGCTCACAGAGACGGAGACTGAGACGGAGGGAGATGGAGACAGAGGCAGAGACAGAAGTGGAGACAGAGGTGGAGACAGAGGCAGAGACAGGAGGAAGGGCAGGGAGCCCCAGTAGGGGCGGCCAGGGGAGGGGGATGGGCCAGCTCGCCCCCTGCAGGGCGCAGCACCACTTTGGCCAGCAGGGGTCCCCGGCCACCTACATCAGTCTGTGGGCACCTTACTGATGAGGCAAGTGGGTGCCGAGGACCACCTGGTGGGTGACAGGTGGGGTGGCTGCCTGCCACTCTTCCGCCAGTCCACGCCCACCCTCTGCCGGCCAGCGCGGCCCCCACCTCACCTGGCCCTGTGGGTCTGCCAGAACCCTGGCACTGGAGGACACAGCTGTGGCCCCTGCCCGAGGCAAGGCAAGTGCCGGCCAGGGCTGGTCCTCCAGCCCAGGGGCCCGCCTGGTGAGAGGCTGTGGCCAGAACGCCCCAGCCGAAGGGGGAGCGGTCAAAGATGACCCCAGCCCTAAAGTGTGGCAGGCACCCCATGCCACAGAGCTTTGGGGACACAGGTCTAGAACTGGGGGGCATTGAGGTCTGTGCCCAGTTGAGGCAAGGCCAGGGAAGGGGTAGGAGGGGAAGGCCTTCCCTGGGGTCAGCGAGGGGACAGAGCTCTCAGCCGGGGGTAGGGGCAGCAGAAGGTCCTGCGAGGGGCCGGAGCCTAACCAGACCAGCCCCAGCAGTCCTCACTGCCCCTCTCCCACAGCAGCAAACAGGCCCGTGAGAAAGGGCCTTCCCAGGCCACATGGCTGCAGGTGGCAGAGCTGGGGGGGGGGCCCCCACCAGCTTCAGCACACCCCATCCAGGCCCGGCGCTGCTGGGCCCGCAGCCGCCAGCAGGGGGCGCCCGCGGCCTGGCGTGCCCAGCCCAGCCCCCGCCCAGGCAGCCGCGGGGCCTCCCCGCCCAGGGCCCCCAGCTCTGACGTCAGCAGCAGCGCGCCAAGCCCGTGGGGGTGGGGGGGGGGTGCCAGCGGCGCCCCACCTCTGCACACCTGTCAGCTCCTGTCTGGATTCCAGGGTCCTGGAAACCACTTCCCCAGCGCTCCGGGGGGCCCCCAGAGCCCCCCAACGGTGGCAACCAAGCTCCTCTCTGCTGCTCCAGGCCGGCCCGCCCAGTGCACTGCTGGGAGGGGGCCCCGGCTGCCCGCGGGCCTGGGCTCCGGCCGTCTTAGGAGGTCCAGGCCGGCAGGGTGGACGGCAGAGCCATGCTGCTGACCCCGGGCGGACCTGGCATCACCTACCAAGCCTGCGGCCACGCGTTTGGCAGTGAGACCCCAATGGGGGAGGCTCTCTGGCTGGGGGGGGGGGTGGAGGGTCAATCAACCCTGGCGGTGTCTGCTGGGGGGGCCCCAAGGTCAGCGCCCTAGGAGCTGGGCCGGACAGCGGCCCAGGCTGGGTGCAGAGCCATAGCCCCCCACCCCCAGCCCCTCTGCAGACCTGTGGGACCAGCTTCCATCATCCCCAATCCCGAGTGCACAGCCTGGAAGCGTCACCCCGTCCCCACAGGGGGCTCCCACCACGCCCTCAGGCCAGCCCCGCAGCTCCGCAGCTGTGCTTGCTGAGGCCTCCCAAGACAGCGGCCAGCGGCGTCCTACCTCGTCCATCTGCTCCGAGGTCGGGGTCCTGTCCGCAGCCAGCTCCAGCGCCACCTCGGCCGTCTGGCCCAGGGGGCCGGCAGGGTCCGGCGGCCG
>NW_004567130.1:17978268-17982842 GCF_000260355.1 Condylura cristata
GCCCCCGGCCCCGAAGGTGAGGTCCGCGGCGCCCCTGAAGGCCGCGGCAGCGCCTGCGGCGTTGTGCACGTAGTGGTGCTCGTGGCGCCGGTTGTAGGCGTCCGTGAACTTGCTCTCGTGGCGCCGTGCCTTGAAGGTGGCCGCGGCGTCCTGGCCGAAGAGGTAGGAGGGCGTGTGCTGGCGGCTGGAGTAGCTGGAGTCCTGCGAGAACGGGGTGCCCAGGCGCGGCGTGAGCGGCGTGCCCTGCCCATAGGAGTTGGGGGTGTCCAGGCGGCAGCTGGAATAGGCCGTGTCCTGCGAGAAGGGCGTCCCGCCGCTGTTGGGGGTGACAGAGGACGAGCCAGAGCCACAGCCTGCTGCCAGGCCACCATCCTTGAGGCGCTTCAGGGCGTCGGACAGCTGGAGAGGACAGGACAGGAGGCTGCAGCAGGCCAGGTACCTCCCCCTGGCCGCCTTCCGCCCAGCGATGGCTGGGAGGGTCTGACCGCGGTCTGACCACAGCCTGTCGTGATCCTGCCGGATGCCCGGGGCAGGGAAGACCCTGGGGCAGGGAACACCCCACCCAGCCTGTCTGGCCTCAGGATCCCGGAAGCAAAGACCTTCCGGGAGGGGCATGCTGTAGCCACTGCCCTGTGGCCGACCGGTCAGAAGGCTGGGAAGGGGCTGCACAAGCCCACAGCCTGCCCCAGACCTGGGAGGAAGCAACTGCGGACTCTGGCTGGGCAGTGCTGGGGCAGCTAGGCAGGGCACCCTGCTGGGGGGACGTGGGGTCCAGAGGGGCCCAGGGGGCACTGGGCGCTGCTTTCTGGCCCAGGGGCCGGGTGCCAGGAACCAGGTGGGGGAAGAGCGCTGCCGGTGGGCTTGAGAAGCCCTGAGGGCTCAGGAGGGCGCCAGCACGGGCGCTGGTGCCCACAGCTGGGGAGGGGTGGGCGTGGGGGGCTGGGGCAGCACACTCACCTGCAGGGCCTCGCTCACCACGGGAGACACAGCGTCCAGCTCCCCCACCGGGAGGGTCTGGGGCGTGTAGCGGCCAGTCACCAACAGCTCGTAGAAGCGCATCCGGGTCTCCCCTGTGGGAGGACAAGGGGCAGCATCAGGCAGGCCCCCGGCGGGGCAGCCCCCACCGACCCCAGCCGTGCCCCAGGCCGAGCCCAGACACAGCCCCCCTCCGCGGCCCCCTAGTCAGCAACGCTGCTCTGATGTTCAACTTTTCTGACCCTGAGTAGGAATGTAATGCCCGCGGGGGCCAGCGCTCCCCCAGCTCACAATGCCACCCTCCACCACAAAGCTCCATCCTGGCACCCACTGCCCTGGGCAGGGAGGCCTGAGCAGCAGGGCAGGGGCCTGGTCACTGTGGCCAGGTGGCAGCGCAAGTTCGGTCCCTGGCCAGGGAGGGACCCATGCGGCCCAGCAGACCCCTCCTGGACCCCACTGCTCCCTCAGCAGAGCGTTTCAAAGCCCACCTGTTCTGCTCCCCAGTGTCTCTGGTGCATCCTCTCACCCCCCACATCTCTAGCCTGCACCCCATTTCTTGTGTGTGTGAATAAAAAAATTAAAAAAAAAAAAAAAGACACATAACAGCCACTCGCTCCCCGCCCAGCCAGGCACCCACCTGCCGAGGCCGACTACAGCATCCCCACGCCCCGCCACCCGCATCCAGCCAGCTCTGAAGCCCCGCCAGCCCTGCACCCCGCCTGCCCCGTGCCCCACCAGCCCTGCGCCCTGCCTGCCCTGTGCCCCGCCAGCCCAAGTCCAGCCAGCCCTGCACCCCACCAGCCCAAGTCCAGTCAGCCTCAAGCCCCGCCAGCCCTGCACCCTGCCTGCCCTGCGCCCCGCCAGCCCGAGTCCAGCCAGCCCCAAGCCCCGCCAGCCCTGCACCCTGCCTGCCCTGTGCCCTGCCAGCCCGAGTCCAGCCAGCCCCAAGCCCCGCCAGCCCTGCACCCTGCCTGCCCTGTGCCCTGCCAGCCCCAAGCCCCGCCAGCCCTGCACCCTGCCTGCCCTGCGCCCCGCCAGCCCGAGTCCAGCCAGCCCCAAGCCCCGCCAGCCCTGCACCCTGCCTGCCCTGTGCCCTGCCAGCCCCAAGCCCCACCAGCCGGAGTCCAGCCAGCCCCGTGTTCCATCAGCCCCGCGTCCCATCAGCCCTGCACCCCACCAGCCCCGCACCCCGCCAGCCCTGCGCCCCGCCACCACGCATCCAGCCAGCCAAGCCCCTGCCAACCCCAGCCCTCCCAAGCCCTGTGCCCTGCCAGCCCCGAGCCCCGCCTGCCCTGCGCCCCGCCTCCCCTGCGCCCAGCCTGTCCTGCGCCCCGCCTGCCCTGAGTCCAGCCAGCCCCAAACCCCGGCCAGCCCGGGCCAGCCCCAAGCCCCGGCCAGCCCCAAGCCCCGGCCAGCCCCAAGCCCCGCCTGCCCTGTGCCCTCTGCGCAGCTGCTCACATATGCAAAGGAGCCACATTCCTTGAGCTACACTTTGCTGCTTTCTTGAAATACAGACTGGCGGCTGCAGCCTTTCTTTCCTTTTTGCAGAAATGAAATTCTGGTGAGACCTGCTGCGGCTCATAGGGGCGTGGGGCGGGGGAGGGGCCTGCAGCGCCAGGAAGCGGCACAGAGCATCTGCTGCGAGGCCTCCACCCGCTGGACCTGAGGGGCGCTGGACTCGCCGTCTGTGTCCAGGTTTGCGGGCACGACGGAGGGGACTCAGGCTGCGGTGGGGCGGGAGACCCCAGCTCCCAAGCCCCGGAGCCAGGGTCTGCCCGGCCGGCCGAGCTGCCGGGTAGACTCAGCCCGCGGTGGGAACTTTCCTCGATGCACAGGCAAACTCGGGGTGCCCCGCTACTGCCACCAGGGGCCTCCAGAGGCTCCAAGGAGGGCGGGGGCGTGTCCCTGCAGGGTCGGCTTGGGCTCTTTAAGAGGGCTGGGTCTAGGGGCGGGGCCCTGCACCCTGGAGGTGCAGCTCCCCTCTGGCCCTCTCTCACATTAGAGGCGTCCCCAGCCCCCCACTAGTCAACAAACCCCGCCTCCTCCAGAACTGAGGACGCAAAGCTGGGGGACTGCCTACACCCGGGACGTGCGGTTGGGGCTCTGGGGGCTCACGGTGGGGGCCTCGGAGTGGCCTGGGCTTGGGGTGCCCCCCCCAGGGGTGTGGCAGCCAAGGACTGCACAGTCGGTAAATTACAGGCTGTCTCCTAGCAACAGACAACACACTAAGTGCCACGTGACTCTACCCTCGGGAAGGGGCAAGGAAAAAAGAAGACAGCAAGGGGGCACCAGGCACAGCGGCCTGGGATCCCTGACCCAGAGAAAGGCGGGGCAGGGCGCAGGCCAGGCCCGCAGGCGCTTGGGTGCCGGCACTCACCCTTGGTGTCCAGCTCCACGTGGATGATATTGCCCATGACGGAAGTGCTGTGCAGGTGCTGCACCGCCTCCCTGGCGCCCCGGACAGTGGCGAAGACCACCTTGGCGATGCCCAGGTGCTTCTTGGTCTTGGGGTTGTACAGGATCTCCACCTCCTCCACCTCCCCGTACTTCTTGCACATGTCCCGCAGGAAGTTCTCGCGGATGTTGTCGTTCAGCTTGGCAAATGTCACCTGCTTCGGAGGCACGGGCCCCACGTAGAACTCATCGATCTGGGGGGGCGGGGGCAGGCAGCGAGTTGGGGGGCTGGACACCAAGGGCCTCTGCCAGTGCCCACCCGCGACAACAATGAAGGGTGAAAGCCTCAAACATTTGGGGAAAAATGCACGCGGGAGGGCCCGGGAAGCAGAGGATTAAGTGGCTGGAACATGGAAGTCCCGGGGTTCCAGCAGGGGAAGCAGTAGCGTCTCCCCGCCCTCGCCCGCCTGCCTGCCCGCGGGGCGCCCCAGCCGAAGGTGGCCAGGGAGCCCCCCCTCCCCGCGCAGGGGGCGGGGCCGGGCCGGCAGCGGGCCGGAGGGGATCCGCGTCCTGAGCCCCAAGCCCAAGCCCCCACCCCAGCGCCCCGCGGCCGTCGCCCTTCCCCGCCAAAAGTTGCCCTCAGACCGAGGGGCGCAGGGCCACCCGCCCGGCGTTATTTTCGAACTCGGCGAGGAGAGCGCAGGGGGGGGGGCGGGGCGCGCGGGGGGGGGGCCCACCTTGAATTTGGGCACCGACAGCTCCAGCTCCTTGTTCTTGGTCCAGATCCCGACGACGCGGGGGTCCTCGACGATGTCCACCGGGCGGTTGCTGGACATCTGCGGGGAGGGGGCGTGTTGGCGCGGGCCTGGCCGCGAGGCTGACAGTTGGCCGCGCCGGCCGGCAGGGCACTCACCGCCAGGCTGAAGTGCTGCCCATCGTAGCGGTACAGCTTGTGGTGCCCCTTCTTGAGCGCCGGGTCGATCATGAGCTTGTAGCTCCGCCAGTGGTGGTTCCTCCTCTCGCCCGCGGGGCCGGGCTGCGGCGGGGGCTGCTGCGGGGGGGGGTGGCTGTTCTCCATGCCGTTAGCCCAACCTGGAAGGCGACCGCTCGCGCGTCTCCCTCCCCACGGGCCGCTGGCACCCCCAAGTGGTGACCCGATAGCGGGGGGACCTGAGACCCAGACGCCAGCGAGCCCCCTTGGCTCT
>NW_004567130.1:17987782-17990019 GCF_000260355.1 Condylura cristata
CGCGCCTAGGCCCCGCCCGGCCCCCCCAGCTGGGTGGGTGGGGCGGCTTCCCCCACCTGCCGATCCCACAGCGCGGGGGACCGCTTTGGGGGTGGGTGGGTGTGTCTGCCTTCTATGTCCAGCCCAACCCGAGGGCTAGACGTGGCTGTGGGCTCCCCACTCCTGCGACGCCCCTGCGCGTGAGGGCGTCCTGCGTCCTTGGGGCCCGCGGCTTGCACCGGGTCCCGGGCGCCCTCGGGCGTCGGGAGTTACGTGAGGATCGGTCCCCCTTCGCGGCCGTGGCCCGACATGCCCGGACCAGTTCGTCCGCTCCGCCCTCCGGCCAATTAGGGCGCAATTAGGCGCGGGCAGAGGCCGGTGCGCCTGGAGGAGAGGTGTCGGGGTGACCTGGGCCATCAGGAAGCGGCGCCGGCCCGTGCTCCGGCCGCTTCGGCTCTTTGTCTCCCCTCCCCCGCCGCCTCCAGGGGCCCGGCAGCCTCCGGCCCGCCCACCGGTCACCCGGGGAGCTGGGCGGAGCCGCGCGGCCAGCCTGGAGAGAGCCACGCCAGCGGAAGGGCTGGGCAGGCGGCGGGACCAGCTCCCAGCCGGTGCCAGGGCCCCGCCTCTTCCGGTCCAGCCCCGCCAGGCAGCGCTGCCCGGACGGGAGGGGAGGCCAGTGCCGGAGGGCAGTGCTGCAGGCCAGGCCCGCCCCTCGAGCCCGGCGGAGGCCGCACACAGCCCTTGGAGCTTCTAAGTCTGGCCTTCAGGGAGAGCTTCTGTGCCTAGCGGTGACCCCTCCACACTCCCCGAGAGCCGAGGCCTGGGGTGCAGCCGGCCTCTCTGCTCGCAGGTCCAGAGGCTCTGCCTGTCCAGTGGCCGAGGCGCAGGCTTGGGGTCTCAGGAGGGCGGCAGCAGGGGCATCACCTCTCAGGGCCCTGGTGGTGGGCAGCCCTTGCCCTGGCCAGGCTCAGGCCTCTGACGAGCACTAATGAGGTCACCCCCAAATGCCACCTGGCGGTTCCCCTCAGCAGCCTAGAGATTCGTCCCCTCACGACTCTCCAGGGATTCCTGGCCTCGGAGGACAGTGAGCTGCTGGCAGGTAAGGCCGTGGCCCGGCCCTGGGCAGCCGGCCTCTCCCCTGGCTGTTTTCAGCCACAAGTGGGGGGGGGACCGCACCTGCCCGGTAGGGCAGGGGTCCTGGCTCCGCCCTGTGTGAAGTCCCATGTGTCTCCAGTGGGGCAGTGGAGGTGGCCCTGGGGCTTCCAGCAGGCCCCCGCTAACGGGCCAGGCCACACGGTATGCTGGCGGGCGCTGCGTCTGGCCACGCGGTCAGGCGGCGCCTGGGCTCCCGCCTGTCGCCCATTCCAAGGCGCCCCCCCCCGCCGCCCTCCCGTGTCACCAGAGCGCTGGGGCCTGGCCAGGCCGGGCCGGCCGTCCCACCCTGACCCTGACAGGCGGTCTCCACAGCCGGACCTTTACTGTGAGGGCAGTGGCCTCCGCCCGCCGCTGGACCGGGCGCTCCCGGCGGAGACGCAGCTGCTTTTCAATAAACGGGTGCTGAAAGGAACAGATGAGTCACTCCAAGTTTCTTGGGTGCTGACCCACCGGTGTCCCGGGGCTCGAGGGGTGGCTTCACGCACGCAGTCCAGCACCCCCGCCCGCCAGGCTCTGCGCGGCGGTCACTGCCGCCCCCTGGTGGTCACCGTCTGCCGTGCACCGGCAAGGAAACCTGGAGCCGGCGTCTCTGGCGCTACCAGGTGGCGGCTACTGCCAAGCCGACTGCCCGACCTGTCCGGTGGCCAGGGCCGGACGGACCTGAGCACGAGGTGTCGAGAGAGGGTGGGCGGGCAGGGGGCCGCGTTCTGGAGGGCCCTCTCTGAGGCCAAAACCACAGCTCCCTCCGCGCCGCGCTGACTGGGCAGCGGCCTGGGCCCCCAGCCCCGCTGCTGCCCACCTGGCCCGTGCAGCCACAGCCCAGGTAGCCGGCAGGACGGACGGGAGAGCGCGCAGAGCGCTGTCTGCGGCCGCCCGGCCCGGGCTCGGTCGTCACGGGCCCCTCCCTGCCTTCGAGACCTCGGCGGGCCGTGGGCTGGGCTCCTTCCCCGGGCGCAGGACCCGCCCTCCGCGCCCCCCCCCCCACCACTCGCCCTCTGGGGACGCAGGGAGCGCGGTGCCCAGCGCGCCCCTACTACACCTTGGGGCCTGCCGGGCCCGGGGTCGGGGGGCACCCCGGGCGGCTTGTGCGGGGCCTGGCCGGG
>NW_004567130.1:17990475-18000248 GCF_000260355.1 Condylura cristata
GTGGGCGACGGCGGCTGCGGCAAGACCTCGCTGCTAATGGCCCACAGCCAGGGCGTCTTCCCCGAGGTGCGGCGGGAGCGGGCTGGGGCCCCGACGCCCCGCACCGGCGTCCTGCGCAGGGGCGCCCCTGGGGCTTCCCGAGGCCGGAGGGTGGGGGAGGGCTGTGGCGAGGGCTGGGCTGAGTGGGGTGTGTCGCTGCCTGGCCGCGCACCCCCAGGAATCCACCCGCCCCCCGGCAGCGCTATGTCCCGACCGTGTTCGAGAAGTACACGGCCAGCGTGATGGTGGACAGCCAGGAGGTGACCCTGAACCTCTACGACACCGCGGGTGAGTGCAGTCTGCCGCCGTCCCCGCCCGCACCCCAGGCCCAGGCACCCCATCCCTCAGCTGGCTCCGGCCAGTGGGTGCTGCCAGCAGGCAGACCCCTCGTGAAGTAAGGGCGCAGGGGATCCCACTGCGGACCAGGCCAGGGTTCTGGGGCTGCAGTTCAGGGCCTGCGGGTCCAGGGTGCTCACGGGGCCCTAGCTCTGCAGCGAGGAGCCCGGCTCCAGGGCCCGGCACCGGCTGGAGGCGCGTGGTGGGTCCCTCGCTGTCCAGCCTGTGGGGCGGCACCGAGTGCACCAGCAGGTGGCTGGGAGACGCCCCGGCACAAGTGCCACCCCCACGGGGTAGGCAGCCCGCGGGGGGTTTGAGCCACCCTGGTTTGGGGGGAGGCCCGCCCCGGCAGCGCTGTCCTGCCCTGGCTCCCCTCTGAGCCATGCCAACACTGGGGAGCAAAGGTCAGGGTCCTCAGCCGAGCCGGCGCACCCCGCCTCTGTGACTCAGCCGGGCACCCGGCCCCCTCCCCTGGTCCCTGACCGGCGAGCAGGCCTCGGCGGGGTCAGTCCCGGCCCCTGGCCCTCCCGACCTGACAGGCTGGCATTGCAGCCTGGCCTCTGAAGCACCCCTCTTCTTGATGAGGGTCCAGATGCCCCCACCGAGAGCTGGGGCAGCCAGAGGCTCCTGGTGCCCAAGGGCGCGGCGGGGCAGCCGGGGCCTCGCCTCTGGGGACTCCCCGTTCGTGACCCGGCCAGGGGCCCGGCGGGGCGGTCACTAACCCCGCTCATGGGTGGGGCCGCGGCAGGGGTCAGGGGCGTCTCCCCACAACCGGCGGCGGCAGCCTCTGCCCGACAGTGCCGGGGGGCAGGGCCAGGTGGGGTAGGCACGGTGGCCAGGCCGCGTCCATCCCCCCGCCACACCGGCTGCTGCCGCTGGGAACAGTCAAGCCCCCGGCCCAGACCAGTGCCGGCGTGGCCATGTGGTCCAATCAGCCACACAGCCCCGGGCCCTGGGCATCAGCCTGCCCTTCCCACCGCAACAGGACACGCCTGGGACAGGGCGGGTGATGGCAGCTCCACGCCAGCGGTGGGCACCTCAGACCGGGGCAGGAAAGGCCGGCGGTGGGCGAAAGGGATGGCGGAGGCGGGGGCGGGGGGCGCAAGGGGGAAGGGGCCGGGGTGGGGGCGGAGGAGAGGGGGGCGGGGGACAGCACCGGGTGGCCCCCCGCGGGTGCAGGCAGGAAGCTGCGGCCGGCTGCTCTTCCTGGGCGGCGGTGTGGGGGTGCAGCTGCTGGGCCCCTCCCTGCCCCGTGTGGCAACAACAGGAAAAGGGGGGACAAGGCATGGGGTGCAGAAGGTGTGGGTGCCAGGAGGGACCTGGGGGTCCGGCAGCGGGGGGGGGCCCTCTCAGCCAGAGCCCCGCGGTCTGGGGGAGCACAGGTGGGCGGCGGGGCGGAGGGCTCTTGGTCGCCTGCACCCCGGGCAGCGGGGCCACCTGCCCTCCAGCTGACCCCAAGCACCCTGTGTCCTGGGCCAGGCCTCAGAGACCCCCCCCAAGGGGTCTGCCCAGGCAGGCTGCACCCCAGAAGGACCCGCTCCCCTTGACCGCTGCCCTGAGGCTCCTGTTCCCAGCCTGAGCCCAGCCCGGTGGGGCCCCGGCCACAGTGGGCGGTAGCCGCCTGGGTGGCCCCGCCAGTGGCCGGGGCGGGGGCCCAGCACCGCTGCCCTGGAGGCGTCGGCCTCCGCAGTGGCCACGCAGCCCCCGGCCCCCTGCACACAGTCACTGGTTGCACAGGAGTGGCCGACGGAGTGTCCAGCATGCTAGGCCTAGGGGAGACACAGGTCGACGCGCACCAGCCACCAGCCCAGGCCCCGCCTGGCCGTCCCCTGGGCCGGGGAAACGCAGTCTCGGCAGAGTTGTCCTTGCCGCTCGGGGCTGGGGCCGTGCTCGGGGCGCCCGGGAGGGTCCCCGCCGTCCTGCTGACGGCCTGGCTCTGCGTGACACACCCTCAGCCCTGGATCCTGGCGAGCGGCCGCCAGGCCTTGGGGCGCTCGGATTGCAGGCAGTGGCGGCAGCCGGTGGCCAACTCACCCTGGCCGCCCTTATCGGGGCTCCCTGGGAGGACGGCGCCTGGCCGGCCTCGGGCAGGACGGGCTGGCGCCCACTCTGGGGCGGGTCACCCGGGCAAGGGCCTGCTGCCCACGAGGTGTTTGGGCAGCAGGACCGCACCCGCTCGCTCGCCGCCCAGTCTCCTTGAACGCAAGGCTGGACAGGTTGCAGCCGCAGGGACGCCTGTGCCAGGCCGTGTGAGGCGGGAGCCGGGGCGCAGGGCTGCCCAGCCAGGGGAGGGGCGCAGCCGGGGCCCCCGCCGCCCTGCCAGGCCCCAACAGCAGCAGAGACGCGGGTGTAGACCCCCGCTCAGCCTGAGCCTGGGCTGGACGCCCCCAGGGGGCCCGGGACCGCTGGCCAAGCCTGGCCATCCCGGTCCGGCAGCCGTGCTAGGCGGTTTCGAGACTGCTGGCAGGGAGGCGCCAGGCGGGGAGGCGGCGGCCAGGCCTCCCTGGCGCCTCAGGGGCGCAGCTCAGGCCGTCACCCAGGCCCAGTGCGCCCCAGCCAGGGAGGGGCCCCGCTGCCCCTCAGCAGGGTCTCGGGGCCCCACCTGTTGCTCCCCCCGTGTCTGGGGGGGTCCTCACCCCTCACCTCTGGCCTGCACCCCAACCCTGTGTGCATACATTCATCGTTTTTAAAAATAAAACAAAACGCTAGGAAGGAGGGGGGTTGGGGGCGCATCCTGGCAGAGGCGCAGCAGGGGCCGCAGCGAGGGCCCGGGAGGCTTGGGCAGCGGCGCCCAGAGCCTGCGGGAGGGGGCGGCACTGGTCCCCCGAGTCCTGCCGCGCAGCCAGCGCCATGCAGAAACCACGTGAGGTTCCTCAGACTGACTGTGCACAGACGGGGCTCAGGCCAGAGGGGCGGGGTGCGGACCTCAGACGGGAGGCACACACAGGCGGCCCTGACTCATGGCCGAGGGGCCGTGGGGCGACGGGGTCCGCAGCCCGGGTCCCTGCCTGGCCAGGCCACGGAGACTCACCCCTGCGCCCCAGGGAGGCCCGGACCTGACTACACAGCCTGCGGGTCCAGCGGCTGCCTGCGGACAGCAGGGTCCTAGAGGACACGGGCCCCGGGGGCCGCTGTGCCTCCCCTCGCCCACTCAGCTCCGCGCCCAGAGGCCGCAGGAGGGGCAGTGGCGGGTGGTGTCCGGTGAGCGGGGCACCCTCGCTGGGGTGCCTGGCATGTGGGGAGCAGGCGTGGGGAGGGGGGCTGGGCCAGCATCCTGGGGCAGGGAGGACCTCACCCGGCGGGGAGGGGCGGGGGCCCCCGCCATGCTGGAAGTCTCCTGGTCGGGCAGAGAAGCCCAGGGTCACCGTGCGGCCGAGGGCACCAGCCGGGGTCAGGCCCTGCCGGGCTGCTTCTGGGGGCAGCGAACTCCCGCACCAGAGGGCAACGCGGACCCTGGCCCATGGGCTAGAGCCATGCCAGCCGCCCTGCCGGTCCCCTTCTGGCCTGCAGCTCCTGGGAGAGGCCCTGGAACCCCAAGTCCCTCGGGTGCCTGTGGGGTGGGGGGGCAAGGATTGGGGGGTCAGGGGCTGGACGCTGTCCCGACGCTGCTGACCGCCACTCTCCGCAGGGCAGGAGGACTACGACCGGCTGCGGCCCCTGTCCTACCAGGGCGCCCAGCTGGTCCTCATCTGCTATGACGTCACGAACCCCACCAGCTATGACAACGTCCTGGTCAAGGTGACGCTCCCGCGGGGATGGGGGGAAGGGGCGGGGGAGCTGGCCCAGCCTGACGAGGCCCCCACAGTGGTTCCCCGAGGTTGCGCACTTCTGCAGAGGGGCCCCCGTGGTGCTCATCGGCTGCAAGACGGACCTGCGCACCGACGCGGAGCAGCTGCGCAGGCTGCAGGCCGCGCGGCTGCAGCCAGTCACCCCCGCGCAGGTGGGCTGCCGCCGCGGACCGGGTTGCTGGGAGGCGAGAGCCAAGAGTGGGCCCCCTCAAGGCCGCTGCTTCCGGGACGGGGCGCGTACAGGGTGGGGGCTTGTCGGGGCCCACGGGCGCGACGCGGGGTCAGCCCAGTGCCACCTGCCGCCCGCAGGGCCACAGCGCCCGAGAGAGCATCAGCGCCGTGCTGTACCTCGAGTGCTCGGCGCGGCTCCGCGAGAACGTGGAGGATGTGTTCCGCGAGGTCGCGCGCGTGGGCCTGGGCGCGCTCCACAGGACGCGGACGCGGCGGCGCCGGCAGCGGCAGTGCGCGCTGCTCTGACCGGCTGGCGGCGTCCAGGCCCAGAGCGACGCGGACCACGCTGACCACGCTGGACCTCGTCCCGCCGGTGGCCTGAACTGACCTCGGGGCCGGCCCCACCCCCGCCGCCCGCCCTCTGCCTCCCAGGGGGGCCCTGGGAGGGCCAAGCCAGGCACCCCGCCTGGCCGGCAGAGATAGCACGGCCACTGTGCCCGCTTCCTGCCCCGCGCGCGGCGGGGGCTGCGGCTATCGGGCGGCACAGGCGCCTGCCGGCCACGCGACTCCTGACCCCACAGCGGCCAGAGCCGGCTGGGACCTGCAGAGGGATGGTCTGGTCCTTGGGCACCAGCGACGCGCCTCACCCCGGGAAGGGGCTGGGGCCAGGGGCTCGGCCTGAGGGCCCAGCTCTGGCCCCTGCACCTCTGGAGGCCGGGCAGGCCCCGCCCCTCGACCCAGCTTGGAAGCCCCACCCCAGCGGGAGGCCGGACCAGGCGTGGGCCCTCTCGGCTGGGCTGCACCCTTGCAGCCCCTCGCTGCCCGCCTGGGTAAATAAAGTCACCAAACAGCCCCGCAGTGTCCCTGGCCTAGCTGGTCCGTGGAGGGCGCAGGCTGGGGCCGGCTGGTGTCCAGCCCTCGCGGGCTTCCGTCTGGCCCCGGCCACCCGGTGAAGAGCACGTGGAGCAGGAAGGCGCAGCCGGGGCTTGGCCCCCCTTCTAGCCTGGGGGGGGGGACCGGGTGGTGGCATGGATGCGTACACCGGGGAGGCCGCTTTTTCCAATGCAGTTTGAAGATTTTAATCCCCATAAAGGGCCAAAGCACGAGCGCACAGCAGCCGGCAGAAGCCCCGCGGGAGGTCGCCCCGGGGCCGGCCCTAGCCTGGGGAGACGCCTCAGCCCAAGCAGGCACCGGCTGGGTCCGCTCTCTGAGGGCTGTCAGGGCGCAGGGGGCCAGCGAGGGTGGGCTTCAGGGAGGCCCGGGCGCCCCCTGGTGGCGGCCGGCAGAAGCCCCCCCCAGCCAGTGAGTGTTGGGGCGCCTGCTCCCCCCTCCCCGACAGAGTGCTCAAGGCACAGGGCGGGGGTCCCCTGGAGCGGTCAGCAGGCGGCTGCAGAGGCGGGCAAACGGGAGGGAGGCTCCAGGCTGCTGGGCCGGCAGGGCTCTGGGCAGCAGGTCAGGTCAGTCCCGCTCCAAGAGGCACATGGAGCTGGTCTGAGCTGTCAGGTGGGGGCGTGGGATACTGGGCCCCCAGAGCTGCAGCCCCCCAGGAAGCTGGCCTGGGCAGTGCCAGAGCAACGGGGCGTGGGCTGGGTGATAACTAAGTCATAGCGGCGGCTGGCCAGCGCTTGGCTCATAGGCTGGGGTCAGTCCTCCACACCGGGACGTGCTCCTGGGCTGGCCAGCCAGGGTCGCCGGTGGGCGGGCAGGGCAGGGCAGGCGCGGAAGCCAGGCCCATGGCCCTGCGGGGGGGCGCAGGCTCAGGGCGCCTGGGGCACACCCCTGTTCCTCCGCAGCTTGGTGTGCACGACTTTGAGGGTGGTCAGGAAGTTGCCGAGGAACAGGACGAGGAAGGTGAGGGCCAGCACGAACACCTGGTGGGCGTGCAGGGCAGAGGCGGGGCGGCAGTCAGGCTGCGCCCCAGCCAGACCCTCCGCCCCCAGCACCCGGCAGGTGCCGAGGGGCCGACAGCCCAGTATTCGCTGGGGGGTTCCCTGGATCCCGGTTCTCGCTGACCATCCCCCAGGCTGCGCTCTGGGCCGCAGGGCTCCAGGGCCCTTACCTGCCACTCCCGGCACTCCTCGTGGCTGGACAGCTCGAACAGCGTGACGGCGTTATACAGCTGCCAGAACTGCAGGGGGCAGCCGGTCAGCGCCCGGCCCTGGCCCGGCACCCCGAGCCCCGGCAAGGCGGCTGGCCCTGGGGGTCCAGGGAAGGGCCGCTCAGCCCCCCACCGGCCGGGGCCCCCCAGACCAGGGCCCGGACTCACGTGGCCACAGAACAGGAAGGGCAGCAGGAAGGTGAGGCCGCGCCACATCCAGGACTGGAAGCCCTCTGCAGGGAGCGGCAGGTGAGGCTGTGGCTCACCAGGGCACGGCCTTCCCAGAAGGCAGGCCCTACCTCACAGCTGGCCCGAAGCCCAAGGCAGACTGTTGAGGGGCCTCCGGAGAGCCCACCCCGCGGGCGCCCGGCCAGACTCACCCACGATGAGGTCCAGGCGGCTCCGCTCGCCCAGGGCCCACAGCCGGTACAGGCAGCCCCTCTGGTAGTGGTACTGCAGGAACTGGACACAGCTTGCGGGACAGCCCGCTGCGACCTCCGCCGGCCCGCCCGCCCGCCCGTCTCCACGGGGCACACAGCCAGCCACCCGCCGGCCAGCCAGACACGAGGTGCTGCTAGCTGCAGCCACTGGATGCGAGGAGGTGGGGCCGGCCCGGTGCTGGAAGTTGTCTCAAAGGACGATAGATTGAAACGGGAACAGGGTCTCCAAGAGAAGGGGGCGGGCCCCACTGGGGACCCAGCTCTCAGCAGGCTGGAGAGCACATGGAAACCTGGGGCCCCCACGGCGGGCGCCCCTCGCCCTGGGCGTAGCCGCATATGTCAGCAGTGTCCAGGTGCCGCTAGGCTGCGCTCGCTCGCTAAGAGGGCAGCGCTCCCGGGGCTGACCTGCTGCCCAGCACCGGAGGCGGCCTCGCACGGGCCAGGCGGGGCGGAGCCTCCAGGCTAGAACCCGCAAGGGCGCACAGTGTGGGGGTCGCGCACTGGCCGCCCGCCCCTGGGGCTGACGCAGGCCGCAGGGCCTCAGACTCACTCTGAAAGATGGAGAAGGCAAAGAACTGGATGCGAAACTTCTGGTAGATGAGCCTGTTCGGCCTGTGGGGAAGCAGGAGCTGGGCAGGGCCTCCTTGCCGCCTGCCCTGCCCAGCAGGCAGCAGTGTCCCCGCAGCGGCCCGGCAGGTCCACTCAGCTGAGTCCGCACGGGGCCTGGGGGCCGTCCCCAGCACAATCGGGTCCCGCCTGACAGCCTCGGTGCGTGTCCCCGTCAAGGCTGCCCAGCCGCGGGCGACCCGATGCGCAGCCCAGCCCCTCCCGGTGGGCAGGACACTCACCAGGTCAGCATCACACCAGACAGGAATGTGGACACGTAGTGATGCAACACCCACCAGCCTTAATTCTCGGAGAGAGCAGAGCAGACACAGCTCAGGTGTCCCCTCGGCCTTCCAGGGAAGGGGCGCGGGGGCAGGAGCCCACCCTGCTCCCCAGAGCGCAGCCCCCACAGCCCACCCTCCCCTGGCTGCAGCGCCCCGGCCCCTGGGGGCTGAGCTGGTGGCCGGGGCTCCCCGGGCCCAGCAGCGCGAGGCCAGGGCTGGTGCCCAGGATGGGGTACCCGGAGGTCAGACAGGGAGGGACCCCCGACCCGCGTGCAGTACAGGAGAGGCTCAGGGGAGCCCGCCGAGGACCTAAGTCCCTGCGTCTGCCCATTGGGGGCCACCCCGTCCCTGGCCGGACAGCCCAGCAGCCCCCCCAAACTCTGCGCAGCGCCACCCTCCCTGCAGGCGCCACCCTCCCTGCAGCCCGAGGCGCCAGTGGTGGGTGCGGACTCCGCCCCCAGCCCCCTCCGCCACCGCAGGCCTCCCAGGAAGCCATCAGGACCACGAGGGTCTCCTGGAGCCCTCGTGGACGCGGAGCTCAGCGGGGTGGCACCCCAGTGCCTGGGCGGAGGGGGGACCTGCCTGCCAGCGTGCGCCCTCGGCCCCCCGCCCCCGTCTGTCCCGGAGCCAGGGGCGGGGCGCCCCCCCAGGCGCTGGCCGCTCACCTGGAGCTGTTGCTGATGAGGACGCTCTTGCGAATGGTGCAGTAATACCACACCAGCAGGAAGTTGAAGACCTCATCCATCACCTGGGGGGCGGGGCGGTCAGCCGGAGGGCGGCCGGGGCTGGGGTCCCAGACACCGGTTCCCCCGCCGGCCAGAGGTCCCCACGCTGAGGATCCGCTCGCGCGCAGCGGGGAGCAGCCCCCGCCTTCCTGGGGAAGGGGGGTCAGAGAGCCGCGGGCAGAAGGGGGCCTCCTCCGCGGGCCAGGCTGACCGCTCCCGACCCTGCCCGGCACTCTGACCCCTCCTCCCTGCGCCCCCTGTAAAGACACGGCCGACCTCAAGGTGATCCCCACGGCCCGCAGGACCCCCGGAGGCTCCTGGCACCCAGCCCCTGACCCCAGCAGGTGCACCGCGCACCCCATCTGCAGCCCTGGTGTCTGGGCTCCCACCGACAGGGGAGGCAGACACCAAGCACCCCTTCCTCACTTCCTGCCCGGCAGCTGGGACACCCCGGCGCCAAGTGCCTGTCCTGGGGGGTCACTGGCCGCAGCACACCCCGCTGGCTTCTCAGCGAGGAGGCTGAGGCGAGGCACTGCCCAAGGCCATGCGCCAGGGGACCGCCAGTGAGGCTGGAGACCAGAGGGAAGGCAGGCCACGTGCCAGCTGCCCCATGGGCCGGCCAGGGCCGGGTAGTGCACAGCCAAGGGCCTCACTGAACACCACGCGGGGCCCTGTGGGGGCGGGGCCGGGTGTGGGGGAGGAGCCGGGCGTGGGGCGGGGCCGGGCGCGGGGGAGGAGCTGGGCGTGGGGGAGGAGCCAGGTGTGGGCAGGCACAGGGGAGGGGCAGGGCGGGGTCCGGTGGGGACAGAGTTGGGCAAGGAGCAGAGCCTGTGTGGGGGTGGGGTGGGGGCAGTGCGCCCACTGATCACGCCCTCCCACCCGTGCACAGCACTTGTCCTGCGCCAGATGCCACCACCAGACCAGGCCTGGCTGCCACCTCGCTGCGAAGTTGGCAGCAGGGCGGGGGCAGGACAGGTGGGCTGCCCCCACCTGAGCGCCCCCCAAAGTCACAACCACCCAGGACCTCCGAATATGAGCTCAGGGCACGTGCGGGCCGCCTGGTGACACAAGCTATGCGACGGCTATCGTCTGACAGATTCCGGGTAGCTCGGGAAAAGCTCTGAAAGATCAGACTTTCCATGCTAACTTATGTTATGACCTCCCTTTTTTGTATAATCGTAATATCAAAATATTCTGAGCAACTTTCAGCCTACAATTGGATTGCCTCAGCTGCATAAGGCCTGCCTGCCCTGACAAGCAAGCACTGCACCAGGGTGAGAAATTCC
>NW_004567130.1:18001048-18007452 GCF_000260355.1 Condylura cristata
AGACCATTTTCTTAGAAAAAAGGTGATTGTGATCTTAACCCCTTTCGTATGCTAATGCCATCCCCCTGCCTGCTGGAAATGTATAAAATAAACCTCTGCTAAAGGCAGAGCAGGAAGATTTGCACCCAACTCCGACTCCTGAGTCTTCCTCACTCCCACTCCTCTCCCCATCTTGGAATCTCTGCACGCCCATCTTAGGGTCCTGCCTGTGTTGCCTCCAGACACCTCAAAAGTTGGAGCTGGTCTCCGACAGCCCGGGGTCAGGGTCAGCCCGGTGCTGGGAGGCTGCCCAGCCACTGCCGTCCGGCCATCCCGGCCGGGCGTGACCCCAGACGCGCGTTCCAGGGGCTCTGCCTGTGCTGCTCCCCGCTCTCCGGGGCTCCTCTCACCCACACCTCAGGCCTGCACCCAGCTCTTGTGTGTGTAAACAAGCACCACTAAAGGGAAAAACAACGCGGCTTCGAGGGGACAGGCCTGCGCCGCCAAGGCCGGCCAAGAGGGGACGCAGCTCCTGCGCAGCTCCTGCAGTCCAGGCCGCGGGACACAACACCGCGCGAGGCCGCCCAGGAGACCCAGGAGGAACCGGGCGGGCCAGAGGGGCGGGCGCGGCCAGGGCCTGGGGACAGTGTTCGGCCACTCAGTGCCTGGGTGGGAGAGAAGCTCCCGCCGCCCGCCTGGGAGCACCAAGGGCCACCGCGCGGTGCCAGGCCAGCCGCCACGGCAGCAGCCCTGAGCCTCACATGTGAGGCTGCGCTGGCCATGCCAGCCCACGGCGATGCAGACGCGGCACCCGCTGCCTGCCACCCAGCTTCCAGCCGCCCCACTTCCGGCCACCCCTCCCGCTTCGTGGCAGTCCAGCGCAGCTGGTGCCCTGCCCTTCCCACAGCGCCCACTGGTGCCAGATGGACTCCCGCCGCCGACCACCACTCCGCCGAGCCCCGAGCGCTCAGCACCCTCAGGCCGCCCGCCGAGGACCCGTCTGCTTGGGGCACCTCCTGCGGATCCCGTGGTCACCTGGGAACACTGCCGTTCATGGCGTGGTCGCTGGGTGCCAGTCACCTCAGCAGCCCCACAGACAGGCCAGACTCTGAAGGGTCAGTGGCCAGTCCCTCCCTCGCTGTCGCGCTGACCCTGGCAGATGCGGGAGACCTCGCCCTGGCCACTCGCCCACCCACCAATCCCAGCCACCTGTAGTGCAGGACAAACCGACAGGAGTAGCACGATGGTCAGGTAGAGCTTGAACTTCTCGTACTCGTCCTTGTAGGCGAATCTTGAAGCACAGGCCGGAGGGGCTGCCCTGCAGCTGGGCCATGGCCTCCGCCCAGGCTGGGGCTCCGGAGGGAGCTGTGGTGGCCAGTGGTGCTGGAGGGTCGGGCCGAGCGCCGCAGCCTGCGCCCTGGAAGCCTGGCTGCAGCGCCTGGACCGCAGGGGAGGCCGCGATCCCCGGCCGGTGACCACCCCAGAGCCCGCGAGGAAAGCGCGCTCGGGGCTCATGGCCGAGGCTTGGCGCCAGCCGGGCCCCAATGTGCTTCAGGGGAAACTGGACTGGCCGCACTCACTGGCCTAGTTGCTGAGCAGGGCCACGTTCCCACTGCCGAGCACCAGGGTCAAGTAGAGCCTGGAGGAGAGCGGGCAGGCATCACGGCGGCCCGGCCGGGCCAGGCAGGCCCTGGGCAGAGGGCCCGCCAGACTGGCCCTCGGCCTTGCCGGCGTGCTGCACTGCTCAGGTGTGGCCAGGGCCGGCACTCGAGTGAGCACAGCAGGGTCCCGGGTCATGCAGCCCTGCGGCCAACACTCAAGGGCCAAAGCCCCTTCCGGAGTCGAGGCGCCGCCAGTCCTGGACGTTTCGTGGGAGTGGCCCAGGCAGAGAGGGGGTCTGTCCGGCCCTGGCGCCACTGGGGAACGCGGCTCCCTGGGCCCAGGGCCTGCACTGACCCCCGGGGATAGCCCCTCGCCCCCGCCCAGCCTTCCAGAGACACGTGCCCCGGTGCCGGCCACGGCCAAGAGAACAGCGCCCCAAGGCTGACCACACAAAGCGGGGCGCCCAAGCCTCTGACCCCGCCCGCCTCCCTGGCGTGCTGGCTGTCTCGAGGAGAACCCCCTCTTCTCAGCACGGGCTCTGCAGGCCCGCCCCAGCGGAGGGGCTCGGCGGGCCGCCCGGAGGCGTGTGCCAGCAAGCCAAGGGCCAAGCGCCCCCTCTGACTGCACGGACCCCGGCCCCGGGGCGTCCGGTCAGCGCCTGGCTCCCCAGGGCCAGCCTCAGGCCGCTACTGGCCCTCCCGGCAGTCCGCCCCCCGCGCCAGGCGGCCCGGCCTACCCGTTCCTCTTGGGCAAGTAGGCCTCCATGTCGAACAGGGCCTGCTGCTGCTCCTTGACGCTGGCGCCCATCTGCTGGACGAGCTCCACCTCCTTGTGGTCGGCCCAGCACCCACACCTGGCGCGGGGGACACAGGCTGCAGGTTGCCCCAGCAGGACGCTGCCGGTCGGGCCTCCCAGGGAGCCCGGAGAGGCCCTGGCCGGGTCAGGGGCCGCCCTCTGCCCCGAGGGACCGAGTTTCTTTAACAAGCTTTGTCTTTTTATTTATTTATTTTCCATAGAAGGGGTGTGGGGGAGCAGGACAGGCGGTCTACCTCCGAAACCCACTGCGGACCGACGGGGGGGGGGGGGGGGGCGGCCGGGCCCTGGGGTCACTGCCTGGCCGGGGATGGGCGTGGGCTGCGGCAGTGCCGGCCTGAGACCGGCCCTGGCCATGGGAAGGTGGAGGGTGCACAGGCCTCCAGGCACAGCTGTCAACCAGCCAAGGCCTGGGGCGGCCCTGAGCTTAGTGGACAGCCACAGGCTCGTTCCTGGGGTGTCGGGGTGCTCCTGAGCCACCTTCCACCCCAGGCAGCATCTGGACACCGGCCAGCACAGCAGGCGGAGGCCTGGTCCTGAGTGGGCAGGGGCCAGAGGGGCCACGGACAACCCCGCTGTACCCTGCGCAGTCTAGAAGTGCCCCAGGACCCCAATGAAGGAGCCTGGTGTCCGCAGGGCGCGGGCCCCTGCAGCTCGCTCAGGATGGCCAGGCAGGTGGGGGCCGGCAACCTCCCAGCGGGCAACCTCCTAAGCCCCGCCCCCTCGCCCCGGGTCCGCCCCACCCGGACCCCACCTCCCTTCAGCCCCGCCCCCATCACCGGGCCCCGCCCCTGACCCCCGAGTCCGGCCTCCACCCCCTTGTTCCCGGGCCCGAGCCCCACCCCTCATTTGCCAGGCCATACCCCCTGGTCCCAAGTCCCGCCTCCTGGGCTCCACCCCCTTGTTCCGAGGCCCTCCTCCCGGGGCCCAAGTCCCGCCCCTGAGCGCAGGCCCCGCCTCTCATCGCCAGGCCCCGCCCCACCGCGCACCTGCTCAGCTAGCGCCTCATGCCCTGCAGCCGGCTCCTGTGCCTGCGGACCGAGATGCCGCACAGGGTCTGCAGTGCCATCAGCTCCTCCAGCCTTCGCGGTAGAGGCGGTGCGTCTCCTGCGGGCGGGCAGGGTTCGCTGCGTCAGGCAGGGGCCGTCACGCTGCGCAGCGCAGACCCCCACTCCGCTGCCCAGGGTGGAGGCACCCGCGCTGCGCGGGGAGCCGCTCGGCGGCCAGGCCAGGCGCGCCCTGGGCCGGATCAGAGCTCGCGGGCCTTGCGGGCAGGCCCCCGCCCGGTCCGCAGAGTCTGAGAGTGGAGGTGTGAGCTGCCCCCCTCTGATGATTCTGTCCGGGAGGGCGCGAGGGTCGCCGACCGGCGGGCGGCCGGGTCCACCACGCGCAGCACGGGCTTGGGCACCTCCCCTCAATCCCCTGGCCAGTTCACTCTGGCAGTGAAGCCAGTAGCCCAGGTCGGGATGAAGCACGCGCCACACCCCTGAAGCCCGCCTGCCCCCCATCCCTCAAGCCCACCTGCCTGGCACAGCCACTGCTCAGCTGCCCCGTCAGGGAGCGTGCCAGGACCAACTGGCCAGCAGGGGACAGCCGCCTCCTCACCCCAGGGACCCGGGCAGGGAGCAGCAACCGAGGACAGTAAAGATGCGGAAACCCAGACACAGGGTATGAGCCCTGAAGTCAAACCCCAGAACCCTAGGAACTTTCCCTGCGGGGCCTCCCGGGGGGGCGCGGCAGGTGGGAGCTGCGCTGCGGAGCTCAGTGCCCGCAGGAGGTGGCCCCGGGAGCAGAGCTGCTGCCCCTCAGCAGTGTTCTCTGTCCATCCACTCCGACCCTGGGGAGCCCTCTCACCCCCACCTCTGGCCTGCACCCCAGTTCTGTTGCATAAGTAAATAAATATTTAAATAAAAAGAAAGCTCTGGATCACACACACTGCGAGCTGGGGTCACCCTCCCCCAGGCATGCAGGCACTCAGGGTCCTGCTGCGGCTGCCGCCCGTCTGCCGGGGACGGATCAAAACCAGGCACATGGCTGCCCGGACCCCAACGGCCACGGATGCCTGCAGCCCCCCACCTGGTGGCCTCGGCACCCGTGGCCCCCACCCCACGGACACGCGCCCCATGGCCACAGGTGCTCACAGCCTGGCTGCCAGAGAACACGGAGCCGCCTCTGTGGGAGACACACACGTGTCTGGTCTCCTCTAAGGGCCCCTCAGCAGGACCCCCATGGCGCAGGCAGGAAGGGCCACGGGCGCTGCTGGCCAGGCAGGCCGTGTGCTGGGATCCGCAGGCGCCAGAGCCCCATGCAGGGGCAGCACTGGGCCAGTGGCTGCCGGGGGCCTACGGCACCCCACCCCGCCCGGCTCACCGGCTGGCCAGGCACTGCCGCACGGGGCTTCCCACACCAGGCCCAGCCCAGGCGCGGCCAGAGCGACAGGGCAGTCACCCCGGCCGATGGTCACGAGCCCGAAGCCATGCTCGGGCGGGCGGGCGGGGCCACACAGCCTGTCCTGGCCCTGAGGACGAGCCCACCTTCTGCACACTGGTGTCCGGTCCCCTTTGGGACCACCACCTGGTGATGACTCCCTGCAGTGACACTGGCCTGGGGCCTGTGGTGGCCGAGGCTGCGTGAACCCACGGCCTCACTGCCTGCCTGGCCTGCCCAAGGCCCAGAGTGTTAGCACCCTGGCCCTGGGCCCGCCCGGTCACGCGAGCCCACCAGCCTGGCGCTGCAGGTCACAGCCACCGCGTGCATGCCCTGGCCCAGCTCCCGCCTGCCGCCTCGAGGCTGCTGCTGCCCAGGGCGGCTCTCCAGGTGCCCACAGCCCTCAGCGCTGTGACCCTGCAGCCAGAGGCCGAGGCAGAGACCCCTGGGCGGGGAGCCCCAGGGTAAGGGTCCGGGGCTCTGGCCTCTCCCCACCAGCAGCTCGAGGACCAGCCCGCGCCTGCCCAGCCACAGAGAGCCAGCACCCTGGGGCTGGGCAGTAGAGCGGGTGAGGATGCACTTCTGGCGGGACACATGGCACCTCCACGGGAACCCCGAGCCTGCAGTGGGCAGCAGGGACCTGCCGCCCACTCCACAACACGCCACGTGACTCGCAGCCTGGGCCCTGCGGCAGGCAGTCCACGGCTAGGTGGGCAGGTGGCACCATCGGCAAGTCCAGCCTAACTGCCCGGGCCAGGCTCCGCCCCACGTTCCCGCTGGTGGCCCTGCTCCCTGCTGTCTGGGGCCTGCAGCTGTCCAGCCAGCGCCGCCCGACCCAGCGGCCGCCACCAAAACCTGCGGCCAGTGTGGCCCCAGACAGGGCCACTGAGTGTCCCTGCTCCTGGGGAAGAGCGCAGGCCAGGCTCGCCACCACCCTGGCGTGCCCCGGGCACAATGTCCAGGCCTGCCGCTCCTGCACCCGCGCTGCAGCGAGACCCAGGAACGCGGCCACAGCCCGTCCAGGCTGCCCGCCCATCCAGGCTGCCCGCCCACCGAGTGCAACCCCGGGCGCCAGGGTCCTGCCGCTGGACACAGGACCAGGAGCTGGCAAAACCGTCCCTTGACTTCGCTGGACATGACCTGGAGCCCAGTGGGTCAAAGTGCTGAGAAGTCGCCCCAGTCTTCGTCTTCCCCGTGGGAGCGGGGCCAGAAGGGCCGCGGGACAGTCCAAGCCCTGACTGGCGAGATACCCACCACACATCTGCGCTGGTCCGGGGATGCCTTCCCGCCTCCACTCACCCAGCAGCTCCCCTCCCGCTCCTCAGTCCCTCCCTATTCCCCCTGCACCAAGGCCCTGGCAGGTTCCCTGCAAGGCCAGCCCCCTCACACCGGGCACCCCCCCCTGCAGCCAGGGGCTGGACCTTGTGCCCCGGCAAAGGGCCGCATGGTGCGTCTGCCCAGGAAGCAGCCGAGCCCCGTGGTGCCGACAAGCCCCGTGGGGGGGCCAACGCGAGCCCAGGCTCCCTAGCACGGCTCAAGCACACGGCTGAGGCCAAGCCGCGGAGCGCGAAGGCCCGCCCGCG
>NW_004567130.1:18007805-18010767 GCF_000260355.1 Condylura cristata
CCCCTTGCCCCGCCCGGGAACTCCCAGACGCGGGACCTGGGGCGAGCTTATTTGGGGTGTATTTTAGGGGTCTGCGTGTTCTGCTCCCCACTGTCTCTGGGGGTCCGCTCATCCCCCTCCCCACCTCTGAATTCCACTGCTGAGCGGGCAGCAGGGAGACAGGGGGACTGCTGCGCCCTGGGGCCGGCCCTTGCTGGGGGTGGACTCCCGCTGCGCTGAGCCCCGGGAGGTCCCGTGTGCACCCGCTGACCCACCTGCCCACGAGGACCTGAGGCTGCCCCATCACCGCCCGCTGCTGCAAACCCTGCAGAACATGGGGCGGGGGATGGTTTCCTCCCCGGGAGAGAAGCCCGAAAATGGGATTGTCACATCGGGTGTTATTTCCGCTTTTTAAATAGATTTCTAAATAGATTTATTTAGATTTCTAAATAGATTTCATTTTATTTATTGATGCACACAAGAACTGGGGTGCAGGCCAGAGGCATAAAGGGTGAGAGGACGCCCCAGAGACAGAGCGGGAAGCAGAAGAGGAGGGTCCCCAGACACCCACGGCTGCGGGGCCGCGGGGAGACAGGGGGGGCTGCTGCCCACAGGTCCCTCCGGCCGGGGATGGACTTGAGCTGCAGGGGCTGGACGCTTTGTAGCGCAGGGACTGGGCCCCCGCACCGGGAGGCCCCTCGATGTCCGGTATTAGATAGCGAAAGTTTCCCCAACCGCAGCCTGCAGTAGGGGGGGGTCTCCGGGAGGGCGCTTCCCAGGCTCGTCAGAGCCAAGAATAAGCGGGACCGCCAGGACCAGGCTCCCTGCTGCCCCACTCGCGGGCACAAAACGCTGTCCACCGCGCCCCCGCCCCCACCCCCCAGGCCGGAAACCCCAACTTGTCTCCCAGGCTGTCGCTTCCTTGCTGCGAACCGAACAGCGTGTCCCGGCGGCCTTCGGCCAGGGTCTCCGGAGTGAGGGTGCCGGTGCCCAGGCTCGGGGTGTGCCTCCCGGCCTCAGGCCACACAGCGGGGTGTGGCCCAGGGCTGGCCGTGGCGCCCCGCCAGAGAGGCGCACAGGAAGGCTGCGCTCAGGCCCCGCCTTCCCCAGCCCAGGAGCCGCGGCCGCTGGCAGAACCATCTTACCGCTGTTCACGACTGACCGACTGACCGTTCCTAAAGCTCTCGGAAAATCTCATCAGTCCGACCCCCGACAGAGCATCCACCAGCAGTGGGGACTCAGCGACTGCTCCCATCACTCTGCTCTTTCCACGTCAGCCGTCACCCTGCGGCCTCCCGTCACCACACGCCTACGCGCCCCCCCATATTTGACCCCATTCCCCACCCGCCCCCGGAAAATGTCTCTGATACACGGTTGCTCCTTACCATTTCCCACCCTGGTCCTTATGCTCCTGCTGAGCGAGACACCCGGGCTCGTCTGCTTCTTTCTGGTTATCTCACCAGAGAACTGAGTAACTTTTTCTTTTCTTTTCCAAGTGCAAATTTGATTTATTCAGTTTGGAAAATAGTTTGGTAATATATATTAAAGTTGATTGTATGTGTACTCTATGATCCAGAAATTCCACTATTGTTAACAACATTTATAATAGCCAAGCAACTTTTTTTTTTTAAAACATTTATGTATTGATGCACACAGGGCTGGGGTGCAGGCCAGCGGTGCCGGGGCGAGAGGCTTCCCCAGACACAGAGTGGGGCTCAGGGCAGGCGGACAGACAGAGTACACCGCTGAGGGGCGCAGCGAGCGGTCAGGAGGGGTCTGCGGTCGCCTGTGGTCACCCCCCCCCACCCCGTGGGGTCACCCCGGGCGGAGTCGAATGAATTCGCGGCAGAGGCCTCAGCTCCTCGGTGCTGCCCTTCACCCGCTGCCCACCAGGGGGCGCCAAACACAGCGGCGTCTCACTGCCCTGAAGGTCACAGCAGTGCAGGCCAGTGGACTGCACTCAGGGCGCCTCCCTGGGGGCGCGGGGCGGAGTTCCCCGCGGTCAAGCCTTCCGCAGCCACTGCAGCCATCCCGGCCAGGAGTGACCGGGCCCAGCAGACCCCTCCGACCCCCCCGCTGCCCCTCAGCACCCTCAGCAGGGTGCTTCGGTGACCCGCCTGTCTGTTCCCCGCTGTCTCCGGGAGCCCCCTCATCCACGGCACCTCTGGCCTGCACCCCAGTTCTTGTGTGCAAATAAATACATCATAGGTTTCTAATTATATAGGTCAACGTAAATAGGGACGTGGACACCTGTTTCCCTCCCACCCAGGTTCAAGAATGAGGGCGACCATAACGCTGGCCTAGAGCGCAGCTTCAGGGCAGACGGTGGGGCGCCTGCAGACCGGCTCCCGCACTCCCCACAGGGGTGGGCACACGGCAGACAGCGGGGGGCGGAACAGGCGGACCCCCTGAAATACACTGCGCCCCGTGGTCACTTCCTGGCCAGGGCCAACTCTACAGGGTGGCTGCTGCTGGCTTAGCACGGGGAGTGATCCCTGCCCACTGGGAGGGCCACGTTTGCACCCGCTTGGGGTTCACAATGCCCCCCCATGTTAGCGACGAGCCGATCACCTCTGCGGTGACGGGCAATGGCCAGCGCCAGGAAGGTCGGCGCCCCACCGAGGCCCTACAGGCAGGGCGGGCCACACCATCTGCGACTGCCTCGCTGCCAGAAGCCTGCGGAGTGACCACCCCAAGCCCTTACAGCTAGAAGGTCTCTGTCCCTTGCTCCACTTCCTCGGCTTCACCCTCCTGCCCGCGACCGCCAACTGAGCGGCCGCACCCAGTGTCTCTGCCTGGGCCTCCCACGTGCACGCCGGGACCCCGCGCCCCAACAGAAATCCGCGAGGCCTTTTTGCAACTGTGAAGTTCCGCGCCCAAGTCCTGGTCTCTGTCCTTCACTCAGCGATGTGGCGGCGCGCGCACAGCCCGGGGTCAGGCCCGCGGTTCATGCCCCCCCCCCAGTGTCCCCCCAGGGTCCAGC
>NW_004567130.1:18011672-18017460 GCF_000260355.1 Condylura cristata
CCCGGTCAGCTGCAGCCCCCAGTCAGCTGCGGCCCTGGTCAGCTGCAGCCCCCGCGGTCAGCTGCTGCCCCCGCGGTCGGCTGCGGCCCCCGCGGTTAGCTGTGCCGCAGGGGCCCCCATGTCGCGCCCTGGCCGGTGACATAGCTGGCCTTCCAGGTCACCTGCGTTTGAATGTGAGTGGTCACCTCTTTGACGGCAGCCCAGGAGGAGGGAGCGGAGGGACCTGACGCCGCTGGACGTACCCTCACCACTGGGGCTCAGCCAGACGCCCCGTCCCTTCGCCTTTGTGAATCCAGACTTTGGAGTGGCCTAGGCGGACACGAGGACCGGCGCCCCGCTCTTCTCGAAGCTTCTTGCACTTCAGCCAGCCCGGCAGCCGCTGGGGGACCCGCTGGGGGATTGTCTGGAAGCTCGAGGACCCCTGACGCGCCGCACCGGAGAGCCCCTAGGGGGCGCGCAGGGCGCAGTGGCTTCTACACACACAGCTTTTTGGGGCGATTCCCCAGCAAAAACACAGCTCAGGGCTGCGCGCCAGCTGTGCAGGGTCTGCACGCGCCTCTGGGCACCACCGCCCCGTCCTTGGAGTGGGTGGTCTCCCAAAGATTGATTGATGCAGGCAGGAGCTGGGGTGAAGCCGCAGGGGCAAGGGCTCAGAGCACGCCCAGAGAGAGCGTGGAGCAGGGCAGGCGGTTGCCCCGAAACACTGCTGAGGGGGCGGCGGGAGGCACGGGGGTCTGCAGGCCTGGGGGTCCCCCTGGCCGGGCAGCGCAGTGGCTACTAACAGCTTGACAGCGCTGAGACTGACCCCTGCGCCACCAGAGAGGCTCTCGGCCCCAATTTTGACAAGAAACTTGGGGATCCCTTGCCAGGCAGAGCTGCCAGGCCTCAGTCGGAGCTCTGTGTCCAAGAAAATGTAGGGACCCATATGTCTGCAGGGGTGTTTATGTGGGCTGTGGAGGGGTCTCTCACCCCAGACTACACAGGGGACTGTCTTGCACCCCTAACTGTCCACAAGGGCCTTCAGAACAGGCCGGATTCTAGGCTCTCCCATGTGGTAGAAACTTGAGAAGGGCCTCCTGGGGCGCGGGGGCGAGTCTCAGCACTGTGAAGTGTCCACAGCCACTGCAGCCTGAGTCCATCTCCCACCAGGGAGGGACCCCAGGGTGCAGTGGACCCCCGTCTCCCGCCGCTCCCCAGCAGTGGGTTTCAGGGGATCCGCCTGTTCTGCTCCCCACTCTGTCTCTGGGAGCCCTCTCATCCTCCACACCTCTGACCTGCACCCCAGTTTTTTTTTATTCATTCCGTCATTCGTTGTTTTTTTTTTATATAACAGTTTATTTTTACATCATTTTGTACTTATTTTTTTCCATCTCAATTGTAATCCCCACGGGTTTCCCATCACTGAGTCACCGTGTGCCATCATCATAATCCTGTGCACCCTTCCCCCCCCCCCCCACCCCCCGTTTTTGATCCTATTCCCCACTCCACCCCCGCAAAATGTCTCTGGTATATGGCTGTTCATTATTATCATTTTCTCGCCTGGTCCATTATACTCCTGCTATGAGCGAAACCATCCAGTATTTTTCTTTTTCTTTCTGGCATATCTCACTAAGCATGATCTTTTCCAGCTCCATCCAAGTTGCTGCAAAAGACATGTGTTTCTCTTTTTTGGTTGCTGAGTAATATTCCATTGTGTATATGTACCACATCTTTTTAATCCAGTCATCTACTTTTGGGCATTTGGGCTGCTTCCATGTTTTTCTAATTGTAAATAAAGCAGCAATAAACATGGGGGCTGCACCCCAGTTTTTGTGTGCATAAATAAATCCTTAAAAAAATAATTCAAAAATGCTCCCCCCCCCATGCACAGGACTGTGGATGGCACACAGGAGATTTGGTGGTGGGAAGCCCGCGGGGATGACAACTGAGATGGAAAAAGGCCCAAAGTGATATAAACATAAAAAACGCGCTCTACCCCTCTGTCTGGCACCTGAATCTGCCCGAGGGGACAGGTGGCTGTGGGCCAGGGAAGCCCAGGATTCGGCTCAGCGCAGCATGTCGGTGCCGCCCGCCGCCCTGGGCAGGAGACCTGGGTTCTGCAGCCTGCTTGGGCCGGGGAAGAGCTGCTGTCCACGGGTGCGGTGAGGTTTCTCCTGAGGACTTCAGATCGGCCGTGGCCTCGGAAAACAGCGTGTGTGGGACTGACGCAGGGCGTGGCTTGTAACAGCCTGGGGAAAGCGCTGGCAGCCACCAGCATGGCCCGGGGACTGGGCTTCAACAGGTGTCCATGCAGCCCTTCCAGGAGGTTCGCTGCCGGACACATGCCCATAGAAACGGTTGGAGGCGGCCGGGCTGCGGGAGGGGAAAGGGGTCGGCTTCAGCCCCAGCCTGGGGTGACGACAAAGTTCTGGAAAGGGACAGTAGTGGCGTTGCGCAACAACACCGTGAGCATGTTTGATGCACTGAACCGCACACGCGGCGACTTCACCCCCACATCGCAGCAGCCGATCCAGAGGGCCCCATGGGAGCAACCCAAGTGTGCAAAAGTGGAGACCGGACAGGAAGAGGTGGTTTGTCCTCCCCGTGGAATATTACTTGGCGATCATAAAGGATAAACTCCTGCCCTTCGCAGCATGGATAGAGTTGGAAGGGGTGCTATTCAGTGAATAAGCCAGGAGAAAAAAAAAAAAAAAATATATATATATATATATATATATATATATATGTATGTATGTATGTATACGTGTGTGTGTTTTTTTGTATCTCGAATGGGCCCCCTTATGGGGGAATGTAGGGGAACCAAATAAGGAATCAGGGAAAAGCAACTACAGTAAAGTAAAACTCAGAATCACCAGGCAGCAATAGGTGAGAGGCACTGAGGGGAGGCAGAGGCGGAGGCCAGGCGGGGTGGGAGGAGCGGGGCCTGTGCCGTGGGCCGGCAGCTCTGGGGTGGGGGTTCCAGGGAAACCGGGCTACATAGAAACAGGATGAGGCACTGAGTGTTTAAATAGCGATAATAGAACGGTGATGTTTATGCTCTCCTCAGAGTAAACAGAGCTCACACTCGCAGGCGCCAGGAAGCTACCCCCCCACTTCGCTGGGGGCCCTCGTTCCTGATCAGAGGCCTGGTGGCCGCCCTGGGGGCCCACTGTACCCCGGAGCTGGGGACGCTCCTCATGCAGCAGAACGGGGCGCCCGTGCCCCTGTGGCCCAGGCCCTGCCGTTCCCGGGCTGGCGGCCCCCCACCACTCACCCGTCACGCTACTGGCCGGCGGGCACGAGGGAATTCATGGGAGATGCTGGCACAGCAGCAGGGAGGGAGGGAACACAGCCGGGTGCCCGTGGGGCGGGGGACCTGGGTGGCCTGGGCTGGGGCAGACCTGGGGGCAGCTGCCCGGCAGAGGGAGAAGACATGCCCAGGGGCCTCCCCGTGCCCCCAGGTCCAGGCCCAGCCCCCAGGGCAGAGGGTGACCAAGGGCCGCTGGGCTCTGGACCCTCGAGAGCACAGTGGGCCAAGCTGGGGCTGCGGCCGCCCAGGAGGCTCAGGCCGCCCCGGGGCACAGGCGGGAGCAGAGCTGGCCCGCAGGGAGCCCCAGTGGCCGGGGGAAGGTCCTGCAGACACTTCATTTGCGCTCTGGCCTGGGTGCAGCAGCTACAGCAGCAGAAAAGAAGGATCCGACGCCCGCACATGGCTGCCCTGTGCCCACTGCCGATGGGAAGGAAGCAGGTTTGCCTGCAGAAACGCTGGAGATGAGGGTGAGCGGCTGCAGGCCAGCCCCTGGGGCAGGGGCTGGGAAGGCCAGGAGCGGACTCCTGAGGGGCCGTTGCCTTCTGCCCAGGGCGGCCCAGGGCTTTATTCACACAAGCAAGAGTGGGGTTAATAGGTGTGTGCATAAAGCAGAGAACAATTGTCACATTTTTAAGAAGATTTATCTGCGCACATGGGGACTGGGGTGCAGGCCTGAGGTGCAGGGGTGAGAGGACGCCCCAGAGGCAGTGCGGGGAGTGGAACAGGCGAAGCCACTGGAACCCACTGCTGTGGGGGCAGCGGGCAGGCGGAGAGGCCTGAAGACATGTGGTCACTCCCTGCGGGATCGACTGTGCTGGGGGGCCTGCGGGGCGTCTCGGCTGCGCCCTGCCCTATTGCGCCACAGGGAGGACCCTCGGGCCCCCGCCGACACCCGGGACTGTTTGATTTGCTGAGACTGTGGCATTCATCATTCATTGATACGAAGCGCAATTAATACACAAAATGTCCTGACAGTGACCAGTCATCAGTAATCACTCCTGTGCTGATCATCAACAACACACAAGCTGTCTGCGGTGACCAGGCAGCTCTGCGACGTAAGCAGTCTCCGTGTTGGCCTCGGTGACCTCAGCCTCAGAGGTCTCCTGTGAGGAGCCAAGTCAGAAGCACCAGCCACAAGCGGACAGTTCCCGGCCCCTTTTTGGATCTGCAGAAGCAGCTTCTGTCAATCACTGCGCCCGTCACGGTTTTGTCGACCTGGTCTCTGCATCTCACGTAACAATTAGGGGAAAGTGTCTTTCTTCACACGGCCACTGACGATTATCCTGTGCGAGAGGTCGGGGTGAAAGTTAGAGGAAAGAGTGGGAAACTAGTATTTATGACTCCATGACTTAAGAGGAAACTATGTTACTCAAAACTGTAGATCTTTTGTTGTGGAAGGGCAGGAAGTGACCACAGCCCTTGGTCCCCAGAACCCCGGGGCCTGAGCGTCTCCCATGGTCGTGGCACCTCGACGTGGGCCAGCCCTCCAGCAGAGGGATACTGATTAGTTTGCAACGTGCTCTGCTGATGGTGAACAATGCTTCTGTCCTGGAACCAATCGATCCAATCGAGTAATGACTGATTTGATATTGAGCGTTTGTCTGGACAGCTGCTATGCCTCTTGGGAGCAGCCAAGAACAAACGGAAAGACCTGAGGAGCCAGTTGTGGACCTCCCTGGCTTTTCAGGATTTTCCCCGCGTCAGGATCTCACCGTACAGCTGGGTCGTGTGGCCCTCACCAGATGGCAAGAAGCCAGGTGGAAAACACGTGGAGTCCAGTTTCTCCTTAAGATGTATTTATTTACACACACAGAGCTGGGGTGCAGGCCAGAGGTACGGATGTGTGTGAGGCGATTCCCCCAGGGAAGTAATGGGGAGCAGGAGGCAGAGCCCTGACACACTGCTGAGGGGCAGCCGGGTGCAGGAGAGGCCAGCTGTGCCCTGGGGTCCCTCCCGGCCGGGATGCAACTGGCACTACAGTGCCCAGGCAGGTCCGAGGCGCTGAGCCTCCCACAGGGCCACTAGGGGCCCGGTCAGCCAACTTTATGGGGGTGGGGGCGTCCAGGAGCAGAACTAGAAGGTTCCTATTGTGCAGGTTAGCTTTTGGCTACAGAATCGGCTGTTCCCAGATGCAGGGACACCTCTGAAATCATCCTGCAGGGCCTTCAGAAGCCGCTGGGGCTTGTGGCCCTGAGACTGGCCGAGGCCGGCTGGGGATGTGCGTCCAAAACCTGGGGGCTCCTGGGGGCTCGGGGTGGATGGAAGCTGCAGACTGGGCAGGCCAGCGCCAGCCGGGTGGGGGCCAGGGCTTCAGGGGCGGGCGGGGCGGGGCTTTGCTCTGGGCGTCCAGGGCTGGGCACTGCCCCTGTCCCGGGTGGGGCCCCTGGTTTCCTGCAGTGACCCGGAGCTGCCCAGGGGCCAGACCTCCGCCGCCATCCCGCCACTTTGCACGCGGGCGCAAAGGCCTGGCCGAGGCCTGCGGGGGTCAGGAGGGCTGCG
>NW_004567130.1:18017604-18021625 GCF_000260355.1 Condylura cristata
CCTGCAGCTCTCCGCTGTGGTTGCCACAGCGCCCAGCGCCTGGATGCCGCGCGCTGCCCTGCCCTGGGCACCGCGACCCCGTGCTCCGCCAGGTGCATCCAGGTTCTACCGGGGCTGGGGCGGGGGCCGGAGGAGGCTCGGATGTGCCGCGTGGCCCTGCCGCGGCCTCTCCGTGAGCGGCTGTCCGGGGCCGCAGCCCCCTCTGGAGCGCCCGCACCCCAAGTTGGGGAGAGCTGACCTTACCTGCAGGAAGCACGGGCTGACCGCGGGTGCGGGCGCGGGGCGCGGGGCGCTCGCGGCCCTGGAACTGTTGGCTGCCGCCCGAGGGCGCCCGGCGCGGGTCTCCCTGTCGGTGGCGACGGCCCAGCCCGTCCCGGCGCGGCAGTGACTCGGTGGACCCTGCAGAGAGGACTCGCAGCGCGAGGCTCTCGGACTCGGGGCTGGCAGAGGAGCGGAGCACAGCGCAAGCCCGCGGGGACTCCGCGGGGCTGCTCAGGGCGCTTCGAATTTCCAGTCCGGGGAAGTCACCCTGCAAGGGAGGGCCCCCCCACCCCGCGCGGCAGGCCCCGCCTGGGCTCCCTCAGCGGCGAGTGTCAGCGGACCCTCCTGCTCCGCCCCCCACTCTCCCCGCCACCTCGTGCCCCAGCCCGTCTGGACAAAATCAAACAAAGCGTGTCAGAAACTCGGGATGGTCAGCGGAGGGTCGCGGCGCTAAGAGCGCCCGCGCCGGCCCGGTCCGGCCGCGCCGTCATCCTCCCGCGTCTCCCGGGCTCCCACGCGATTGTGCCATCAGACCCGCACCAGGCGGCCGCACAGGAGCCCGAGGCCGCGTCCAGCGCGGGCGTCCGCCAGGGCTGCCTCGCCCAAGGGCCCCGCCGCCGGCATGCCCCTGACCAAGCCGCAGCAGCGGCCACAGCCCCGGTGGAGGGAGTGGGACCGCAGGGCCCAGAAGGACGGGCTGCGGGGCCAGGTGCACGCCACCAACGGCGACCGCTACGTGGGCGAGTGGAGAGACGGCAAGAAGCACGGTGAGGAGCGCCGGGCCGCGGGCGCGGCAAGGGCGGGGACCGCGGAGAAGGGCCCAGCCGCCCGCGGTGTCTTTCGCAGATTTACTCACGGGGTGGCCAGCGCTGACGGCCAGCACCGCCTCAGGGAGGCCGCAGCCAGACCGGACCCCGGGCGCAGCACCCGCCTGGCTCCCGCTCCTGCCTGGCCCCCGGCCCCCAGCGGCGGGCTCGGCACTTCCCAGCTCTGGCCCCAGCTCTGCCTCTGGGGCTCCTCTCACCCCACCCTGCCCTGCACCCCAGCACTGTGTGCACAAGTAAATATATATTTTTAGAGATACTGGGGCACAGGCCGAGGCTCAGGGTGCGGCGCAGGATGCACCGGAGGCAGAGTGGGGAGCAGAACGGCCCTGGCCCTGGCGGGCAGGGATCCCGGAGCCCTGTGCACCAGGGAGGCCGCAGTGGTCTGGCCGCAGATATGGCCAGCTCTGGGCGCCCAGGCCAGCCCCTGCCTGTCCTCTGCCGCCTGCGTATGGCCTGGCCAGCAGAGGGCGCAGCGGCGGCCCCAGCTTGAACTTGGGTTCTGGTCCTCAAAAGGCCGATGACCTTAAGAGGGTTGGGGGGGGTGACGCAGGCACACCCGTCCTCAAAGTACCTGGGCCCCAGTTTACCTGGGCTGAGCCCTGGTCGAACCAGCAGGGGTCGGGGGTCTTGGTGCTGCCCGCTAAGCCCTGAAAACCCAAGTCCTGCCTCCTGCAGACCCCCAGGCAGCGCCTGGTCTGCAGTTCTAGCCTGCTGACCGCCTCCTGCCTGCCCTCCGGGCCGCCCTGGGGCCCCAGCCTGGGCAAACCCGGCCCTGGCCCCGAGGGAGCCTCAGCCCTGGGTGCCTGTCAGGGGGGTGCTGCCTGCCCGGGGAGACAAGGGAGGCCGTCATTCAAGTGGACGGGCAGGAGTTCTGGGTGCTGTCTGTGGGCAGGGGCAGCCACCCAGACCTCCTGGTCCAGATGCCTGCGAGGCTGACCCCCCTCCCCTACGTGGCAGCCCCCAGCCCCTCAAAGGGAGGTTAGCAAGTGCCTGGGGCTCTCAGCCATGGGGCAGCAGAGGGGTGGACAGAGCCCTTTCTGACTGCCGGGCCGGCCCTGCACTGCGTCGCCTGACCACGGGTGAGGCTGCCCCGCTGGCCGGGTCTCAGCTGTTTCGCTCAGACGGGCCGTGCAGGGGCCTGCCCAGTGCTTTGGGCGAGCAGGCAGGGCTGGGCGGGCAGAGGCAGACAAGGGCCTCCCGGAGAGCCTGCCTGTGTCGCAGGGAAGGGAACCCAGATCTGGAAGAAAGGGGCCGTCTATGAGGGTGACTGGAAGCACGGGAAGCGAGACGGCCACGGCACCCTGAGCCTCCCAGACCCCGAGACCGGCAGACACCGGAGGGTGTACTCGGGCTGGTGGAGGGGCGACAAGAAGTGGGTGAGTGGGCTCCCCTGGGGCGCCCACAGCGGGGTTTGGGCGTGTGGCGGGGCGCAGGCCTTACTGCAAGTTACATCCTCGCCGGAGGTGACCCCAGGGCAGCAGACCCCCCTGGCCGCCACTGCCCTCTCAGCAGGGCACGTCGCCACGCTGCCTGTTCTGCCGGCTCCCCACTCCATCTCAGGGTCCCCTCACAGCGCTGGCCTACACCCCAGTTCTCTACGCATAAACAAATAAGTATCAAAAGAAAAGGAAATGGGTGAGGGAGGTGGGCAGTGGGGCGCTTGGGAAAGGGCTGGGGAGGGCAGAGGAAGAGGGGGGCAGAGCTCCTTGAGGCCCAAGGGCCGCCTGCGGCTGCCTGCCCTCCCTGCGGCCCCCTGCCCTCCCTCCGCTCCCCGCTTCCTTCCCCGGCATCCCTCTTCTAAGAACACCTTTCTGGTGGGCCCCAACAAGGGGCAGGAGGGCGGGACGGGGAGCACGGGTCATCTCCCCGCGCTGGGCTGCGAGGGAGAGGGGAGGCCCTGGGGCAGCAGGCCGCAGGGCCCGGCTGACCGGCACAGACTGGGACTTGCTGCCTAAGTTTCTATCCCGAACTCCGGTGAGCACTTATCACTTATGCACACCAGAGCCTGCGGTGGGGGTGAGAGGTCACCCCAGAGGCAGTGCCGAACAGCACAGGTGGACCCACCAAGATACCCTACTGAGGGGGCAGCGGGGAGCCGGGCCTGCCGCCCGTGGGGTCATTCCCTGGTGGGGTGGACTCCGCGGGGACTGTGGGGGGCCAAGCGCTGGCCCTGCCAGCAGGTGGTTTCCGGCTGGCGCAGACACCCCAGAGTAAACGACAGCTTGATGGAGTTAGGATGGGGGGGAGGGGCTTCCTGTAGGGGTGATGCCAAAGTAAGCGGGTGTTGGGGGCAAAGGGGACACCGGGAGCAGCAAACACGGGGCGCCAAAGGTCAGTGGGGCGTCGGGATGGGCGTGGGGAGACTTGGGGAGCTTAACCCAACCTCCTGAAGGTGGGCGTCGTGGGGGTGATTCTTGAGGACTAAACCCACAGCTTTGATGTGATTCTCACAGATATCAGGCTTTTAATGGGCTCAAACCAGACTTGGGGAGAGTTATCAAGGTGGCGACTCAGCAAGGGGGAGACTGCTAGAGCAGGGGCACGGAAGGCCCTGAGATGGGGTGTCTGGGGCTGGAACGCGGAGGGAGGGGGCGGCGGCGGGGGCGAGGCCGCGGCGCGAGGGGCGCCTCTGGCGCAGCGCCTAGCGGGCCGCCCCCGTGTGCGCAGGGCTACGGGGTCCAGTTTTATGGAGACGAGGAGTATTACGAGGGCGAGTGGTGCGGCAACCAGCGCAGTGGGTGGGGCCGTATGTACTACAGCAACGGCGACATCTTCGAAGGCCAGTGGCGGGACGACAAGCCCGACGGGGAGGGCATGCTTCGGCTCAGTGAGTGCCCCGCCCCGCGCCCAGGCCCCGCCCCTCAGCCCGCGGTCCCGCCCCTCAGCCCCGCCCTCAATCCAGGCCCCGCCCCTCAGCCCACCCAGGCCACTCT
>NW_004567130.1:18021741-18031981 GCF_000260355.1 Condylura cristata
GACGGATTGCGGGCCCGGCCGAAGCGCGCGGCGCGAGCCCGGGCCTGACCGCAAGCTGCGCCGATCGAAGGCCTCCTGAGCTCGCGCCGACCGCAGCCCTCACGTAGACGACCCCGGTCATTCTCTGCACGCACCGGGTGCCGCCCTCGCCGATGTGCAGATGGCAGGAAGTCAGCCGGCAGCCCGCGCGCGCCCGCCCGCCCGAGGCGCGCCTCCCCGACGCCAGGGTGTGCCCCGAGTGACCGAGGAGCTGGGCTGGCTGCGCGGTGTGAGGCCCCGCTGGCCTCGGTCCTGCCTCCCCCGCAACACCGCACCGGCTCAGACCCCGCGGCCCTCGAGCAGAAGCAGGGGGCAGCCCCGCCAGGACGAGGCCGCTGTCCCGAGTCCGGGCACATCCTGCCCGCGGTCTGCCTGCCCCCTCACTCCCCATTCTCGCACACAGAGGTGTGGGCTGAGGCCTGCGCCCGACGGCTGGTCTTGGAACTAGCAACTCCAGCCTCCACGAGAGTCCCAGGCAGAGACGCAGGGGCTGCTGTCGCGGGTCTCTGCCTGGGCCCTGCCGGCCTGGTGCCAGCGCCATCTCCAGGCACTGCAGGCTGCAGACGCACTTTATTTTTTAAGATTTAATTTTTTATGTCTTTATGCACAAGAATGGGGCGCGGGCCAGAGGAGCGGGGGTGAGAGGACGCCCCAGAGACAGTGGGGAGGACAGCAGGCGGGTCCCCTGAAACCCACTGCCAAGGGGCTGCGAGGAACCAAGGGCCTTCTGCCCTCTGGTCACTCGCTGGCCGTGTGGACGGGGGCTCAGCGGCTCCATGGTGCTGGAACCCCTGAGACTGTGGACTTCTCCCCAGGGGTGTGGCCTGGAGTTCAAGCCCTGGCTCATAATCTTACCCCTGGAGCTGGGAGGTTTCGTTTTTCTCATCGGTAATGTAAGGACAAAGGTAAAATTTACCTAAAGGGCCTCCCTGGGGGCGCAGAGTGCTGAAGGGCAGCATTGAGAAGCTAAAGCCGTTTCAGCACAAGTTCGATCCCTGCCTGCCCCGGAGGTGACCACAGGGCACCACAGCCCTCTCCTGACCCGCCCGCTGCTCCCTCAGCAGTGGACTTCGTCCATCTGCCTGTTCTGCTCCCCACTGTGTCTCTGGGGAGTCCTCTCATTCTCCCCCTCTGGCCTGTAGCCCAGCTCAATGTGCATAAATAAATCTTTTTCTAAAATTTAACTAAGGAAAACAGAGGTTATGGCGAAGGCCAGATAAGATTTGCATTTGTGAAGTGCCATTGGGTGCCTGGCACGTGTAATGCAGCGGCCGTGGGCGCTGCGCAGGGGGAGCCGCGCTCAGGGCGGCTCCCTCTCGTCTGCCGCCCATGCATGGCGCAGGGCCCCATGGCCGCAGCCTCCAACAGCTCAGCCACCGCTCAGCCAGCCTGGGCCCTGTGGGCGGGGGCGGGTGCTGGAACCCACCGGCCCGTGGCCGCCAGCCCTGCGGCTCCTCCGCCTGGGGCCTGGACGCCACCACAGCCCTGCTCTCCCCGCAGAGGGCGGGAACCGCTACGAGGGCAGCTGGCAGAGAGGCATGAAGAACGGCCCCGGGCGCTTCTTCCACCTGGACCACGGGCAGCTCTTCGAAGGCTTCTGGGTGGACAACGTGCCCAAGTGTGGCACCATGACCGACTTCGGCCGCGACGAGGCCCCGGAGCCCACCCAGTTCCCGATTCCCCAGGTGGGCGGCTCGGCGGGCAGGACAGGGCAGCCGTCCCCTACACCGGGCAGGCGGAGCAGCACTCCGGCGCCACACCCAGCCTGGCCAGGCAGGCCCGGCCGGGAACAGAGGTGGTTTTGTTTTCAGTCAGGTGATCCCGAGTCAGGCAGCACCCCAAGGCTGGCAGCACCCCAAAGCCGGCAGCCCAGCCCTTCTGTGCTCCCAGTCCACCCCTGGCTGCCTCCCTACAGGTCAAACTGGTGGACCCCGACGGCGTGCTAGAAGCAGCCTTGGCCTCGTTTAAGGCGCCAGAGAAAGCAGGAGCCTGATGTCAGGTGAGGCCTCACCTGCTGCCGCCTCTAGCTGGCCCAGGCCGCGCCCAGCCCGGATGCTGCAGCAGGGGCAGCGGCGGAGGCTCCCTTGTGAGTGCCTAGCAGCCGCGGGTCCTCAGTTCAGATGGGCGTCCATTCCCTCCAGCGCTGCCCAGACCGGCCTGTGCGGACCCGGGCTGCCCAGGGGACAGCTTGCAGCCAGAGGTGCGCTCTTCCAGCCCCGCCCCACCGAGTGGCGTGAGAGCAGAGTTTCGGCCCCGCCCCGCGAGAGCCGGTCAGGAGCGCGTGAGCCCCCTGCCCACGCCTCCCAGGGCGTTGCCTGAGCGGCCCACAGCCGACACCGCCCACGCGGGCCTGGGACTCCCGTCACCCCCGGACTCCAGCCCTGCTCTGGAGAATAAAGCGGAAGCCGGTGGCACTCGCCTGGGCCGTGGGGTGACACCAAAGGTGGGGGCTCACTCCCAGTCACTGCAGAGATGGAAGACTCACCAGAGGGCAAAGGCGCGCGGGGCCTCGGGGCGCAGTGTGGGATGTACCGAGGCCGTGAAGCAGGCTGGGGTCCCAGGCCGAGCCTGACCCAACACAGGGCTGGGGTCCCTCGCATGGGGAGAGGCGCTGGGGGCCCGGGCCTCCGCTGTCAGCGCCATCCTGTGAGGGGCAGCGGAAGCCCCGGGGCCTTCCCCGGCCATCTGGCCGGGTGGTGGCTGCGGGCCAGTGCTGCGGTGCTCACCGCTCGCCAGCGGTGTTGGCCAGCGCCCTGAAGCGGGGGCACTCGCCGGGCCAGCACGCACCCGCGAGCGCCCACACCGCAGCGTGGCGGCTACCGCAGGGGCGGCCTGGCCCTGGAGACCCGCTGTGCCCAGCATGGGCGGCTGTCCTGCGCACGAGGCCACTGCGGGAGGCCAGTGGCCGGGCGCCTGAGGCTTGGCCGGGAGGGCTCCGTGGCCAGCAGGCGGGTGCTGGCCTGGCCCTGCGCCCCTGCAGGTTAATAAAGCTGAGGCTGCAGGTTGTCATCTCTGCTCCCGGCCGCTCAGTGCAAGTGCAGCAGCAGGTTGCACTGGGCCAGCTGGTCTGGGGCGGGGGCAGGGTCAGGCTCGCGCTGGCCTGCGGAAATGGCCCGTGTGCGGAGGGCTGGGGCACACACAGCCAGGGCAGCCCGGCGGCCGCTCGGCCTCTGCAGGCCGCTCTGGGACCCGCTGGGCAGCAGCCAGACACGGTGAACACGCCGCAGGCCGGCTGGGGAGGGGCCTGCCGCAAAGGACCGTATGGGCGGGGCGCCGCGACCCAAGGGACCTCCCACCCAGGCGAGGGCTGGCCGGGGCTGGCCAGCTCCCGCTTGGGCAGACTTCCAGGCGCTCTGCCCGTGGACGGGACACAACCACCCACCCGTCAGTGACCGGCATGGGGCGACCAGGGACCCACGAAGCACAGGCCTGGCAGCCTCACTATCACCATTGCCCCTGCAGGCAGTCTCTCGAGGGGTGCGGTCGGCGGGGAGGCCTGCTGGACAGGCGCGGGAGAGGGCCGGCTGCACCGGGGTCAGCAAGGCCCCGCCCCTCGCCCACCTCCCACCTGCGAGCGCCGTGGCTGCCTCTCCGGCTGGTTGCGCGACACTGGGGGTGTATGGGGTCAGCTGAACTGTCCAGACAGGAACCCCATGCCGCCGGCCACGTAACCCACGGCCGGTGTCTAAGCGGGGATACCCGGCGCTGGCGCCGCCTAGCACCTCCCCAGCCACGTGGTGTCCACGGGCCTTGGGTGGAGGCCGCGAGCTTCCCCAGGGACCGGCGCAGGCGAGCCGCAGGCGCAGGGCCGGCTGGGGCCAGCAGAGCTGCCCAGAGACGCACTCGGGTCTTTCAGCTTGTATTTGCGTCCACACACACCGCGCGGCCAGCGGGCTCGCGCACACCGCAGCATGGGGCTGCGGGGCGCTGCGGGGCAGGCCAGGGGTTCTCAGTGGGGGGCAGGCGCCGCCTGGGCTCAGGCGTAGTGGCCGCCGGGCGCCAGGGGGTGGTCCCCTCTGTGGTCCAGCTGGTCCTGCAGGCGGGCAAACTCGGCCAGCTCGTTGAGCTCCTGGAACTGCCGGTCCGTCTTGTGGCTGACCAGGGAGCGGTAGAAGTGGACGGCGAACACGATGAAGACCAGCCCGAAGGGCACCATGATGGTGGTGGAGGCGATGGCGGCCGCCTGGCCCGGGGTGATGCCGCCCGCCGCGCCACTGCTGCCATTGGCCGCCGCGCCGCCGGCCGCGGGCTTGCCGGGGGGCCGCGGCTGGCCAGGCTGCCGCTTGAGGGGCAGGAACTTGACCCAGCAGAGCAGCACCACCTCGGCCAGGAAAAGCAGTGTGCCGATGACCGTGGAGAAGGCCCAGGCCAGCTCGATGTGGCGGTGCATGCGCTCGTGCGGCGACTCCTTGACGGAGTTGAGGTTGTGCACGTTGCTCACCGCCTCGATGTTGGGCAGGATGCAGGTGCTGATCATGAGCGCGAACAGGTGCACGGCCACCAGCACGGTGGTGCAGGCGCTGAAGGCGATGAGCAGCCCCGGCGGGTAGTCATGGTCGGCGTCCAGCTGCACCTCCACCATGGCCACCTGCGGAGGGACAGGCGGCTGAGGGCCGGCCGGGCCTGGCCCCGCCTCTCGCAGCTGGCCCCACCCCTCCAGTCCTGGCCCCTCCCCGCCCTGCTCCCCCAACCTCATGCCCCGTGTCCTCTGACCCCCACCTCCAGCCTGCACCCCAGCTCTCGTGCGCGTACGTAAGTCTTCTAAGAAATGAGCACTTATGTGTGAGTAAACGCATCTTAAGAAAAAGATTCTAGCACACGAGAGCTGGGGCGCAGGCCGGAGGCGATGGGGTGAGTGGACACCCCAGAGGCAGAGTGGGGTGCAGCACAGCGGGTGCCCCGAAGCACATTGCCAAGGCGGGGAGCGGGGGATGGGTCCCTCCGGCGGGGGCTCGAGCCCGGCGCCCCGCATAGCCCTGAGGAGGCCCGTGGGGAGTCCGACAGGGCGGCCGCCTGCACTGGGTCGAGGCGCGCTGTGGGGTCGCTGGGCCCAGGAGGGGCAGGGACGGCGCCGGCAGAAGCGCCCCCGACCTGCCGCACGCCGGCCGGTGGCGCAGCTCGCCGGGTTCTGAGAACACCTGGCGCCGGCACCGGCCCTTCCTAGAAGACACCGGCCGTGGCCAGTGCCCCCGGACAGCCCAGAAGCCCGAGGCCGCGGGCACACGCCTGGCAGTGCCCCACTTCCTGGAGCCTGCGGTGAGGTCATGGGGGCACGTCCGGGCAGTGACCAGATAGCGGGGGCCAGCTCGGGGGTGCAGGCGGCCTCAGGGCAGGGACACCGAGCCGGCCTGGCAGGGCCTTCTGCAGGGCCGCTTGGGGGGCTGGCTCGGCCCTGCCCACAGCAGCCCTGCGCCCACAGGGCCTGGGGGCCATGCGGACCGGCGCAGGCCTGTGTTCCCGCAGGCCGGGCTCGGCCAGGCTCCCTCCCCGCGGGGCCGCAAGGCGCGGCAGGGGCGTGGTCAGAGTGGCTGACCACTGTGTACAGGGCTGGGGTCCTGCCCTCTGCTGCCCAGGCCGGGGCGGGGTCGGCTTCCTGCGACCTGCCCCCCCCACCTCCCCAAGGCTGCTTGAGGTCCGCCCTGTCCCAACCACGGCCAGGGAGGGGCCCCTGTCCAGGCAGCCCCGGCAGCAGGGGTCTCGGGGCCCCGCCTGGTCTGTGCCCCAGTCTCTGGGTGTCCCCTCGCCTGCACCCCGGCTCTTGTGTGTGTGAATAAACCTTTCAGACACATCAAACCCCTCTAACGCCGGCGGACACGGGCTGACTGTCCGGCGGGACAGCCCTACCGGGGGAGGGCCCCGCAGCCACAGGCTGCCAACCCCGGTGCTTCCTCGCGGGGCTTTCAGCCGGCGCCGCCCGCCTGCGCTTCCTTTTCCTGTTTTGCTGCCGCCAACAGAAGGGCCCCAGGGCGCCGTCCGCCAGGCCCAGACGATGGGGTGGGCACCGCAGGCCACTGCCCACGGCCACTGGCTGCTCTGCGTAGGGACAGGGCGGCTGTCCCAAAGCTGCTGGGGGCCTGGCCGGCACCCCGCCCCATGCCAGCGCCAGCGCCACCACAGGGGCCCGCTTTCAGGGTCGTCAGGACCCAACCCAGGGACAAACAGAAAGCCCAGGGAGACCTGGGAGGTGGCCGCAAGTGGGGGCGAGGGCCGCCCGAGACAGGGTGGGGGACAGAAGAGGGGGTCCACGAAGCACACTGCTGGGTGGGGGACAGTGGGGGATGGGGGTCTGTTACGCCCGGGCCCCTCCTGGCTGGGGCAGACTCGCGCTGTGGGGGCTGGGCCGGCTCTGCGGTGCTGGCCCACTGCCCATTGGGGCCAGCACCGTTATTCTTCACGAGTGAGGACGCTACAGCCAGGGCCAAGGTCACTGCCCCAAGGGCCGCACGGTATGCAGGGCCGGACCCCGCCCGCTGGCCCTGAGGCCCTGACACAGTCCCAGCAAGGGTGGCAGGCGGTGAGGTCACCGGGAGGCCCCGTCAGCAGGCCAGCTGGCCCTGGCGTTCTGGGCTCAGACCGGCCACACCATCAGCACGAGAAGCCATCGCCACCTGCAAGCTGCCCGCTGGGCATCTGCGCAGCCGCCACAGGGCAGACCGGGGGGCTCGCCGGTGGTCAGCGGAAGGCCACTGGGCCTGGCACTGGGCGCCCCCAGCCTCGCCCACGCACATGGCTGCCTCAGTGGAACAGTGCCACCCCGCCGAGGCCAGCACCAGCTCCGAGCACCTCACTGGGGCCCAGGGCCGCCAGGGCCAGCAGGGTCCCCTGCCCGGCCCGGAAGAAACCCCATCACCCGTAATTCCTGGAACCGCCGGGCGGCCGGCTGGCCCATCCACTCTGGGGTCCGATCGGCCGTGGGCGGTGCCGAGGGCGACTGAGAGCCAGGCGGCCGCCGCTCACCCGGCCAGCAGGGCGTCTCCAGGGAGCCCCCACCTGAGGCGCCCGCGCTGCAGGTGACCCCGGGGCCTCCAGGGGTGCGGCAGGCGGCTGGGCCGAGGTAAATATAGCAGTGCCGTGGGCCCAAAATAGACGCTCAGCAGCGTCCAGCAGGGCCCGGCACCGCCTCCAGGCCGCAGGGGCAGGCGAGGCCACCCTCGGCGGCGTCCAGGGCCCCGGTGGGCCCGGAGGGCAGGACTGGCCAGCCGGCCGTCAGGGAGAGGCGACTCGCCCCACCCGGAACTGAGGCCACCGGCTGGCCCCGGCGGGTCCCTGGTCTTTGGCCACCACGGCCCAGCTGCTCTAAACAGAGGCACACGACCGGCAGAAACATCCTCTCGGGTGCAGCCAGCCCCCACCGCCCCGCCACAGGCACCCCGCTCTTCTGCACTGAGGGAAGACGCTTGGCCCCGGCGGCGTCACGCCGGCCAGGGAGTGACCCGGGGCCAGCAGAGCCCTGTCCCTGCGGCCCCCAGCAGTGTTCAGGGGTCTGCCCATCCTGCTCCGCCCTCTCTGGGGCGTCTGCTCACACCGCACCTTGGGCCGCGGCCCAGTTTTCAAGCACCTGCACACTTTAATACAGCCACACCGAGGTCCACGCCCGGGGCCGCGGGGGCGCCCCGCACAGGGGGGCAGGGACAGGGCACGCCCTGGCTCCCCGCCAGTCTGTGGCAGGTGCTACCTCCTAGGCTGCACCCCTCGGGCAGGGACGGCGGGGGTCAGTCTGGCGGGAAGGCAGGGGAGCTCTACTGAGAACCACTGCGTGTCCGGGGCGCCCGGCCGGCCAGCTGCGGTCAGGTGGGAAAAGCCACTGCCCGGCTGCCCTTGCCGGCCTCTCCAGACCGAGCTGGCGGCCCCGGTGGCCTCACCCCCGCACCCCCGGTCCGCGGGCAGGGCTGTGGCGATGACCCCTGCAGGGAGCCGCTCGGCCTGGGCAGCGGGCAGCGCGGCCTCTCGGACCACCTGGGCCCCTGCGCCTGGGAGCTGGACCCTGGCCAGCAGGACCAAGCTCGGGAGCCCAGGGGCGCCACAGGCACAACCCCAGGTGAGGGGGCCCAGGGAGTCGGGGCCCCCTGGGGTGAGGGGGCCCAGGAGAGTCAGAGGCCCCCGGGGTGAGGGGGCCCAGGGAGTCGGGGGGCCCCGGGGTGAGGGGGCCCAGGGAGTCGGGGGCCTCCAGGGTGAGGGGGCCCAGGGGAGTCGGGGCCCCCCGGGGTGAGGGGGGCCCCCCGGGGTTAACACAATGCAGCAGCCTGTTACCCTAGAACCTCCCCTGGCTCCCACCGCCAGAGGGGTCGACATTCCCAGCCGTGGCCCCCCAGCACCAGAGGCCATCCCCGCGGAGCCTCCCAACCCCTCAGGGGTGGCCATCAGAGATCCGCCTGGCCAGCTCCTCACTCGGCCTCTGGGGCGCACCCCGCTCAGTGCCAAGTAAATAAACCTCAGGAGAGTGGGTTGGTGACGGCCAGGCTGGGCCTCCACCGTGTCTGCGCCGGCAGGCCCAGGGGCGCCCGGTGGGGCACAGGCCCCGGCAGAGCGGCGGGGGGCTGGGCGCGAGTCCCCGGGGCCGTCCCCACTGCCCGGGCCGGACCAGTCCGCCGTCTGGCCCCGGCACCCCTGTTCTGGGCGGCTCCTGCAGCCTGAGCCTTCACGCCCCGGCAGGGAGCCCCGCCACTCAGGCCAGTCCCGGGGGGGGCGGATGCCCTGAGCCCCCCAACCGAGGGCCCAGGGCCCACGCTCCCTGCTCCCACCACATTCCAGCGCCCACAGGGCGGCCGGCTGGGGATAATCCAGAAATACTTGGTCTGCGGGGAGGCTTCTCCTGGCCGGCAGGCGGCCCCTGCCACCGCTGCTGGGCCACGCCAGCCCCCCGGCCAGGCCGGCTGGCCCCAGGTGAGCCCAGGGCACCTCAGGAGGCCGCCTGGCCGCCCCGGGTGCTGACACTGGCCAGCCAGCTGTGCCTGGGACACGCAGGCCCGGAGTCCCGCCTGCAGGCGACAGAGGGCCCAGCAGCCACTGTCCCTCATCCCCTGGCAGCGACGCCTGCCGCTGCGGCCACCCTGGGCCCGGCCACCTCTCCCCGGCCAGGAGGCCTCCAGGGTCGAAGCGGCGCTGAGTCGCATGGGACAGTGACCAGGGCATGGACCGGGTGCGGGGCACAGGCAGCCCTGCCCTGGCCGCTGCCCGGCCTCCTGGACGCTGCACTTGACCACCGTGGGAAGAAAGTGCCAAGGAAAGGGGAGCAGAGGCCTGCGCCACAACTGGGGCGTCGCCGAGAGGAGCCGATGACTTGGGGTCACGCCTTCCTTGGGCCGGCCCCCCGCCCCGGCCCGGCCTGTGGGGAGGCGGCCAGTGGGCAGCGCCAGGGCGGCCCACGCCAGGCCCCAGGCCCCACCAGCACACTGTGCGTTCCGAGCCTCCCACAGGGTGGGCACACGCTCAGCGCAGAGGTCGGGGCGCACAGCTTTCAGGGTGCTTGGCAGCCGCCAGCCGCTCCCAGAGTTCCTTCAAGCAGAAGCCGCCGGCTGTCCCAGCTTGGCATGGCCGGCGCGGGGCCGCACTCCCCAGGCCACCGCCACCTGTGGGCAGAGACCTTTGCTTGCTGAGGCCAGCGGAGAGGGACACAGCTGAGAGGGACACAGCGGAGAGGGACGCAGCAGAAAGGGAGGGGCTCGGCCTGCACCCCCCCCATTGGCTGGGCCTGGAGTGGGGTGTGCTCAGGGCTCCACGAAGGGCCGGTTCCGGCTCCCTGCCGGCCTCCCCACAGGGCGCAGCAGGCCCCTCCGGTCTCCCTGCAGCGCCCCTCGGCCCAGCCTCTGCGTGCTGCTCCCCTCTCTGTCTGGCGAGTCCTCCCACCCCACACCGCTGGCGTGCACCCTAGTTGTCCAAATAAGTGTTGAAAGTTTCAAAACAACCGGGGCTCCCAGCACTTGTTTGGAGACCGGGGAGGGGGCGGGGCGCTCCCAGAGGCAAGTGAGGTTCCCCGCGCCCGGGGGGGCCCCCTGCGGCCCGGCTGGCCGCCACCGGTGAGGGGGGGACCTCGGCCCCGCTCCCCGGAGAGCCCCGCCCGCCCCTCGCCAACCCCTTGCCGAGGCTCAAGTTTCTGGAGGGGCGACGGTGAGGGGGGCGCGGCCGTCACCCCCGGGCCGGGGGCAGGTGTCGGTCGCCCTAACCGGACCGGCAGGCCGGGCCCCCAGTGGGCCGGCTCCTG
>NW_004567130.1:18032914-18038587 GCF_000260355.1 Condylura cristata
GCGCAGGGCCCCCAGGCTTCCGCGCGCCCCGGCGCCGCCCATCCCGCCGGGCCGCCGTGGCCCTGCCCTGAGGTCACCCAGGACACCCGTCCTTCTCGAACGAGGCGTCTCTTTTCTTTTTTCTAAGATGTTTATGTTTGCGCACACGGAACTGGGGTGCAGGCCCGCGGTGCGGGGTGAGAGGACGCCCCAGAGGCGGAGCGGTCGGGGGGTGGGGGGCGCGCGGGTCCCTGAGACACACTGCGGAGGCCCGGGGAGGCTGCACTTGCTGGTGGGTCTGGGCGGCGCGTTGCGGGGTTGTGGGGGGGCGGACACCCGGGAGCTCCCGAGCAGAGCCAGGAAAGCGCACGGGTCCGCGGAGGGCGTGGGGTGGTGGTCAGGGAGGGGGCAGGTTCAATCTTAGAGGTGCTAGGCAGGATTTGTTTGGTTGAGTTGGGTCACTACCGGCCGGGCACCCCCCCCCGGGGCACCCCACACCCATCAGGTTAGTCGGAGGGAGGGGGTTGAGCGAGCAGTGGGCACCCGAGGACTGACTCGCGGCAGCTGTGCGGCGCCAGCCAGGACCCTTGCCCGGGTGGACCTGGGGTCAGCTAGGGAGTGGAGGCCCATAGTGCCGCTTGTCCAGCACGGCTCCCTGGTCCTCCCACCGCAGGGCCCCTGTGCTCGCCCCCTGTGCTCCGCCCCCGCCCCCCAGACCTCTGGTTCAGATCCTGGAGCTGTGGGCAGGAGGCCCCTGCGCTGCACATGAGGACGGCAGGCCGTGGGCACCTCGGTTCAGGCCGGATATCCCGGCTGGATGCCGTGTGCGGCCTGCAGCTCTGCCCTGGGTCCGGACTCCTGGGCACGGCCACACTTGGGGAAGGAGAGGCCAGGACAGCCCCGGGGAGAGCCTCCCGGAGGCGGGGCACCCCAACTCCCCTGGGTGCTGGAGAGCGTTCCCCACCCCAGTTAGGGGCCCAGAGGAGGTCCTGTTCCCCAGGAACCCCCCCTGGGGGGCTCCTGGATGTCTCCTGGGAAACGGACTCAGTGCTAAGCCTGCGCCTGGTGGCCGGCCACCCAACCGCTGTCCCTGCCGCTGGCCGGCCCAGGTCCCCGCTGGCCGGTCCCTCAGGTTCCGACTGCCGTGCGCCCTGCCAGCACCAGCCCACTTACCCGGTTTCTCTGTTAAGATGCACTTACACCCACAAGAACTGGGGTGCAGGCCAGAGGGGTGGGGTGAGGGGACGCCAGACGCAGTGGGGAGCAGCCAGAGACAGGCGGGGTCCGCTGCGCCCTGGCGGTTACTCCTGGCCTGGGTGGCCTCTGCTGCAGGGGTAGGCGGCTCCCTGCTCACACTCAGCCTGCCCACCAGGGTGCTTGTCCCTGCGGCCTGGTCTTGCGTCCATGCCCCAGCCCTGGGAGGAAGTCCTGTTCCCTGAAAACTGTCCCTCCGGGCAGCGCACAGGCGCTGGAGAAAGAAAATGCCCCTCTGCGGGCCCGCGGAGCCCTGCCACTGCAGAGGAGCCACAGGACGGGGCACTGGGGAGCGGGGTGCTGCTGGGGTTTGTTCAGCTGCTCCTACTCCACACCCCTCCCCATCCTAATTCTATGGGACTGGGATCTTGCGTTGTGCAGTGCGCCCCCAAAACAAATGAACAGCCAGTCGCCGGGCAGCCCGCTGCTGACCGCGCCCTGAGCCCCGGCATGCTGGGTGCTGGGTGGCGCCGCCGGTGCCCCGTGGGGCGCGGGTTCCCCTCCGAGACAAACTTGAACCCTCTGTTCAGTCGCGGGAGACACCGAGGCGCCCAGAAAGGCCATCGCAGGGGACCTGTGGGCCCGCCACATGTGGAGTGCACAAGCAGGAGGCGCACCCCAGAGGGCCCCCTCGACGCCTGTTGTTTCTGACCTGTTACCTGTGGAGAGTCCGGCACAGGCCCCACCCGTGCTGCACAGGTGTGCACTGCCCGCGAGGCACCCCAGGGTTCCCTGCAGCCTCGTGGGGTGTGCCGGGCACGGGCCGCCTAAGCCGAGGTGGGTCTGGGGTCCAGGGCCACCTGCCTGCCTCTGCCCTGCTCACAGCCCCCAGAGCCCCCGGGTTTTAATTCAGGTTACTGAAGCCCATCTGGGCCAGGTCGGCCCTGGCGCCTGGAGCTGCCCCAGCCCCGCAGCCCGGGGCCATCGGGCCAGGGAGTGACGGGGCGCAGCAGACCCCGTCCCTTCTCCCAGGGGGCGTCAGGGGACCCGCTCCTCTGCTCCCCACTGTCTCTGGGGTGTCCTCTTGCGCCCCAGCTCGGGTCTGCACCCCAGTTCCATGTGCATTAACCCGTGAATGTTAAAAATAAATAAAATAAAAGGCCGTTTTGCCTTAAACCGCAGCTGGGCTCAGGGCGCGCTCCGGCCGCTCCGTCGCGCCGTGACCGGGGAGGTCTCAGGCGCGCCCCAGTTCTCCACGCAAACACCTGCTCCTGAGCCCGGTGGGGCTCTGGCGTGCCCCTGGCACATCTTTTGAACCTCACTGCCAACACTTGGGCGCGCGAAGAGCCCAGACGTCGCCCCAGCACAGCCCAGATGGCGCACGCTGCTCCAGCCTCAGCCCCGAGCCTCTGCTCGTCGCTTCCGAGACTGTTTCCTCGGCTCCCAGACCTGGGGTGCAGGCCAGTGGCGCGTGAGGACTCCCGGGGCAGCCGGCCGACTGGACACGGCCACCCTGTGCCAGGCCAGCGGCACCTCTCGCTGTGCCGGTCCGGCCAGGTGGGCTGCAGCGGACTCCGGCCCCCAAGTGGGCGCCGCCAAGGCCCGGGGGGGGGGGGATCGGAGCCCGCCCGCGGGTTGCAGCCTTGGCGGGGTTTGCCTTTTATGGGTCTGGCTGCGGGGCCCCCTCCCTGCGGCCGTGCAGGGCCCCCGAAGCCCTTGGCTGGCAGGCCGAGCCGGCCGGCCAGCTGGATGCAGCTTCAGGGAGCGCGACTGAGCTGCCCGTCCAGGCAGAGGGTGAGGGGCTGGGGCCAGGTCGGGGCCTCATGGCCTGCTGCTGACCCCGAAGTCACGGGGTCCCCAGCCCTACCGGCGGGCCCCCCCCGTCCTGCACCATCTGCGCTTCCGGGCTTTCCAGCGAGGGTCTGTGGGGTCTGCCTGGACATCTGGAAGTCGGACCCAGCCCCGGCCGACCGAGTGAAACAAGTGACCTGTGAGGACAAAGGGGCCTGGCGGGCTCAGGCTCGGCGCTACCACGCCGTCTCCGGGGGTGTGGCAGGGCCAACCCAGCCCCTGCCGCCCCTCGGCCTTGGGTCTCAGTGGCTGCTGCTGCCTGCTCCCCGCTCGCCTCTGGGGCGTCCTCGCACCCCCACCCCTGGCCTGCGCCCCGGTTCTTGCTTGCACCCGTAAACGCAGCTCGCGTGTGCGCGCGGAAGCCAGTCCACACTGTCCGGGTTACAGGGGCTCCTGCGAATTCTGGGCGCCTCGGCCTCCCCTCTGGGAAAGGGGGCGTGTCGGGGTCTGCTCCCCGAAGGGCACAGTGCCCGAAACACAGGGATACTGCCCACGGCCACATGCCGGGCACCTGTGGATGAGAGGCCCTGCGTCAGCCGTCTTGGCCCGGCCCAGGGGGTCTGGGGGCTCGGGGGGCCAGGGGCCCTGGGGGCAGGCAGAGGTCTGGGATCAGCTCCAGGCACAGCAGCAGGCCTGGCTGCTATTTTTACCCCGCGTCCATCTGTCCCCTCGCCGTGCCTCGCCAATGACCGTCCGTCTCCTTTTAGAAAGCCTGAGTCAGGCCAGCCACAGGGCCCGGGCAGGCGCCCCTGCAGTGGGCACCGGACCCCCGCGACCAGCCGCTCGCTCCGGTGCTGGAGCCCTGGCCCGCGGCCGGCCAGCCCAGGGACCGTCCGGCTGGGTCCCAGACACGCCGTGGCCGGGCAGCCTGTAGGCAGACTTGGCGGCTGCCCACGGTGGGGAGAATCCAGGACGCACTACCCAGAGGGGCCCTGAGGGCCTCAGGCTCGCCCCATTAGGGTTTCCTGTGGAGCGCTCCCTGGGGTGCAAGGATCAGCCTGAGCACAGTGAAGCTGCCCCGCCGCTGCAGGCGGAGTCCACCTGGCCAGGGAGGGCCTGGGGCGCAGCAGCCCCCTGCCCCCCTTGCCCCCCAGCAGTGTTCCAGGGGACCCGCCCGTCCTGCTCCGGCTCTGGGGCGTCCTCTCACCCCCACGCCTCGGGTCTGGCTGCCAGTTCTCGTGCACAGAAATCAATTTTAAAAACTAAATTAAAAAAGAAATAAAATGTAAGAAACGTGGATGCTCCGTGCAGCAGGGGAAATAAAGCCCCGGCGGTGTGGCCGCCGCACCGCCGGCCCTGCTCCCCGTGTGGACAGCGCCCGGCAGGAGCTCGCTGGACGGCTGCCGCAGGAGTCACTTTCTTGCAGCTGCTGGACCTCGCGGCGGGCGTCCGGCGCTGCCGTGTACCGGCCAGGCCAGCTGGCCAGCGCGTCACCGGCCGGAGTGGAGGCTGGGCTCCGGTGGGCGGGCAGCTCTGGAGCTGGGCAGGACAGGAGACCGGCCCTGTTCCCTGCCTGGCCCTGCCGGGAGTAGCCCAGTGGAAAACCCGTAGGGGCGGCCCCGGGCTGGGGGGAGACGAGCAGCCCTCTCCTCGCAGAGACCTGGGGTGGCGTCTGGGTAAGGACCTGGGGCGGCAGCTATGCCGCCCCACAGGGCTGAAAGGGCCCCGCCCTGCCCACCCCTGCCGCAGGCTTGACCTGCCCCTGCCGGCCGGCTGCCCCCAGCCCTCCCTGTGGCTTGCACAATGCCTGGGGCCCTGTCCCCGCCCCTGCTGAACCTGCTCTCTGACTGCAGACCTGTCTCGGGACACACGCCGGGTGTGCTGCAGGGCAGTTCGGGAGCCCTTTCCAGAACCCGAATGCCAGGGCGCCTCGCCCGCGGCAGGGCGGCAGGCACGTTGGAACCCCGCTCGGCCTCAGGGGCCCAGAACATGGGTCAGGGACCACCGCAGAGGGCTCAGCCCCCTCTCCCCCCCCCCCCCCCCGCCCTCCCGCCCAGGGGCTGAGCTCCTGCAAGTAGCCACCTCTTCTCCCTCGGTCCAGCAGCACCAGAGCGGGAGGCTGGGGGGGATGAGGCACCGGGGTTTGGGGGGCAACGGCCAGCTCCTTGCCCCAGGGTCTCTGCATGGAGTCTCTGCCGAGCAGACACCTGGGAGCCTGGGGCCATGGGGGGTCGTGAGGGGCCCTGGGGGCCATGAGGGGGGGGGCCATGAGAGGCAGTGAGGGCCTCAGGGAGCCACCACCTGCCCTCTGCCTCTCCCTGGCTGAGCTGCATTTTGAGGTCCAGCCCCTCGAGTGGAAAGCAGTTGGGGTTTTGCGGCTCCTTCACTCATTCACCGCATGTGCCTGGTGCTTGCGCATCCCCTCCCGGCTTTCCCCGCGCCTTCAAAACGCAGGTCAAGTTCATTAGGTGTGCAACGGTCACCAGTGACCACGAGAAGCCTCGCTGCTGCCCAACACCGGGACAGACGGATCCAGCCCACTTTGCGCGATGGGCGCAGTGCGGTTCGCCTAGACGCGCCCGGAGGCCTTGGGGGGCCCCTCCCGCTTCTGGGGCTTGACCCAGCAGCCCGGAGGGATTAAGGGGTGGGGTGGAGGCGGGCTTCCGCAGGTGCAGCCCCTTATGCAGAGAGGACCCGCGTCTGCCCTGG
>NW_004567130.1:18038802-18043931 GCF_000260355.1 Condylura cristata
GGGAGACTGAGGCTGGGCTTGGGGTCCTGGGCACGCCGGGCCTCGCGGCCCGAGCACCTGCCGCCGGCCATCGGGTGCAGCTGCATCTCGCGTGCCCCAGCACCCGGTTCCCCGGCGGGTTCCCCCAGTTGCCGCCTGGAGAGTCCGCGGCTCAGAAGTTGCCAGGGTGGGGGGGAGGCCCAGAACAGCAGCAGCAGCAGCAGCAGCAGCTGCGAACCCCGAGGCGCCGAGCACCCCCACAGGGCCCTGTGAGGCTGGAGCGCGACCCCTTCCGCTCCACTGCGAACTGGGGTCCGGCGGTGCGGGCGCCCTCTCCCGCGGGAGGTGCGGGGCAGCCCCCCCGCGACTGGCTGCTCTGCGAGACCCATTGCCCTGCACGGTCAGCGCGGAGGCGCCTCACTCGCCCACTGCTCCCCGCCAGGCGTGGCCGGGCGCCGAGAGTCAGCCCCTTCGCTTTGCGGGATGCTGTCTCTTGGGGCGACGCCAAAAATCTGGTAAACTGTCTCAGACTTTCACGTCGCCATCTCTCTTCCTTTAGAAATACAACCTGGCCTCCGGGGGCGCCAGGCTGAGTCTCAGCCCCAAGAAGCTGCCGCAGCCCCGCAGCCCCAGGGCCAGCAGAGACAGCGGCAGCAGGCGCCCCCCACCCCGGGGCAGAGTATGGTGCTGACCGCCCGCCCTGTTCCCCGCTGGCCCTGTGGCGCCCTGTGTCCCGCACCTCTGGCCGGGGCCCCAGCTCTCGAGGCCTGACTGAAGGGGCCTCAAGAAATTTCAGCAAAACGAAAGCAAACGGCGTCGCATTTCAGGGCCAGGGCTCCCCTGCACGCCCTGACCTGGCACCCAATGGCCGCAGAGCACGGTGAGGTCAGGCCGGGCCGGTCCTCCCATTGGGCCGCACACCTGTCGCCAGCCTCAGGACCGGTTCCAAGCGGCTGCAACTCGGGGCCTCTGCCCCTGTTAACCCCTTAGCCCACTCATCTCCCACCCACGCTGCCCAGCGCCTCTCCCTGCAGCCCCCTCTCGGCACAGGGAAAGCCTGCTGGACGGGGCAGCGCCAGCTGGACGGGGCAGTGCCGCGTCGGCTGAGTGGGGTCCCTGCTGTCCTGCCGGGCTGAGGTCTGCACTGTGGCCCTGACGGAACCGTGTGGGAGGGCGGCCTCGCCGGTGCTGCCGCCAGCAAGGCTCAGAGCGTGGCCGGGCAAGCGGCCTGGGTGCAGATGGACAGAGCACTGAAGCAGTTTTAGATTGTGGGCGGTTTCACAAGGACAGCACTTTTTTTTTTTAAGATTTATGTGTGCACACAGAACTGGGGCGCAGGCCAGAGGTGCGGGGGTGAGAGGGCGCCCCAGCGACGGAGAGGGGAACAGGACAGATCCGCAAAGTGGGGGCAGGAGGGGCCTGCCACGCCCTGGGGTCACCTGCGGTGGCAGGGTCCTACTGCCGTGCAGTGGTCAGGCCAGCTTGTGGCACCACCCCTCACCTGCTGCGCCCAGGGAGGCCAGCACTGACCCTGTGAACTGCTGCGGTCCACTTTGCTCCCTTTGGTCCACTTTAGAGCATTTCACTGAGGGCCGCAGGGCCCTGCTGCGGGTTCGGTGCCTGCCGTGACCTCAAGGCGCCCCTGCTCTGACGCTGTCCTGCCGTCCTGCATGGGGGACCCAGTACTTGTCTGCAGTTCACTTGCCAGTTTGGAAACCTGCAGGCGCAAAAAGATGAATGAAATGACGCTGACTTTTGAGCCGGCGATGAATGCACCCACCATGCTCAGAAGCTGCTGCAGCAGGGCTCCAGGGGTGCAGCAGCCCCCTACCCCCAGCAGCGTGTCAGTCCACCTGTCTCTTCTGCTCCCCACCCTGGCTCTGGTGAGTCCTCTCATCTCCTGCACCCCAGTTCTTGTACGCGTGAACTGAAAACAATCTTAGAGAGAGAAATGCTGTAGCTCAGGGAAAGAAACAGGCAGTGAGAGGTGGAGGCATCCGGCACAGGTGAGGAGGAGCCGGGCGGAGGGGGGCGGTGTGGCCTGGGTGGCAGCCGGAGCCCGAGCCAGGGCGCAGCCCACGCGGGCCAGGCCGCTGGAGAGGTGCCCAGAGCACTGTTCTTCTCTTCCTTGGCCTCCCCCACCTCCTGGTGGATTTTACGCTGGTAATGAAATACACAGATGCTGATCTGCGCCTCTGGTGTCTGTATGTGTGCACACAGGAACTGGGGTGCCGGTGTCACAGGGCGGGGCACCCCTGAACCCCCAAACCTGCCTGCCCTGAGTGGGTTCTGCCACCCGCCGCATCAAGACAAAACACAAAACATTAATGAAAAGGGACTTTAATACAGGGAGTGTGCAACACGGGACACAGAGTGCAACTCCTGAATCAGATACCTGAAGCCACCTGTCCCCCCCCCCCATGGGCAAAAGTCCCCCCAAAATGACGGGCAAAAGCCAGGCCCGAAAGCTGCCACAGACCAAAGCACCTTCAGGCCAGGGCCCACGGACAAGGGTCAGACATGGCCGGCCCGTCTGGGAGGAGAGCAACATCTGAATCGCCATCAACACTGCCAGTAGCCTCCCACGGCCTCCCGCCCACATCTGCCTCAGCTGGTCCGGGCTGGACGCCGGCTCAGTCCTCCATCCCTGCTCCTGCTCCCGGTGGCTCCTCAGGCCCCTCAGGCCCCACCCTGCTTCCTCCAGCTTCAGGTTCCTCCTCTTCGCTCCTTTTTATCGGCTCCGCTCCACCCTCCTCCTGGGTGGGGCAGGGAACCTGGAACTTCCCCTTTTCCTGGGGACCCCCTGTTTCAAGGGGATGCCCCAGAGACAGCGGGGAGCACAGCAGGCCAGTGGACTGAAACCCACTGCTGAGGGGCCCGCAGAGGACGAGGGAGGTCTGGTGCGCCCTGGGCCCCTCCCTGGCCGGGGTGCGCTCGCGCTGCTGAGGCCGTGGGCGTGTCCCAGGGCCGGGGCTGCCCTGTCCACGGGCGGCCCTGCTCTGGCAGTGTGGACCCGAGAATGGGGTGCCATCACCCACACTGAGGGCGACCACCTCTTCCTCGGGACCGCACAGCACTCTCCTGGCAGGCACGAGGTCCAGGATTCCCGGGCCACTTGTCCAGCTTTCACATGGTTTCCGTCCTGCCGTGGTGGCTCCATTTCTGAGGCTTCCCGCCAGTGTGCACGCCGCCAGCTGCCCTGGGAGGCCGGGCTGGGGTGGGGGGTGGGGGGCCGCAGCTCCCACCCTTGGGCGCCCCGGTCTGCCCTCATGGCCCTCCACCACTTCATTTTCTTGGGGCGCCTTCACTCACTGCCTGGGCATCTCTGGAGGGCCGGCCCAGAGCCCAGCGCCAGGCTAGACCACGAGGGTTGGGGAGCTGGTGTAGCGGTCAGAGGAATTCCGGAAAACTCTGAGGACGCACTGTCTGCGAGTGAGCGGCCCGCGCCCCAAGGGCTTGCCCGCCGAGGTGGGGACGGCCCCAGCCGGCAGACAGTGGGGCTGTGGGCCGGCCGAACTTGTGGGCTCAGGGTTATGTGACGCTGGGGATGCCCCGGGTCAGGACCGGGGTGGGGGCCCACCCGCCCCGGGATCCCCAGAGGGCCCCTGAGAGCAGCTTCGCTCAAGCGCGGACGTCCCCAGGAGCCCGCTCCACACTCAGCGGCAGGGCGGCTTCCCGCGCCGCTCCCAGGATTCCGGATTTCGGGGGGAGTGGGCCTCCCAGCAGCGGGCGCACGCTGCCGGCCCCAACCGGCCGGACACTCCTCCGGCCTGGAGCTCGGGAACCTGGGGGTGAGGGGCCTGGGGTGCCCCAGGCCGGACCTGCTGGTGCGGCAGGAAGTCCCCCCTATTATGTTTCAAATGCCACCGGCCAGGAATTCTGACTTGTCTTTCTCCACTGGAACGCGGAGGCTCTGGGCCAGCTTCCCGCCCCTCACCTACCGGCCCACTCTGGGGGCACAATTAGCCAGCTCCCCCAGGGTCTGGCCCTCCCCCCTCGGCCCCAAACAACCTCCTCCCCCACGGGAGCAAATGCCTGGGATTCTTTCAGCAGGAGGACAAAGCCTTTCATCTGCCAATTACTGATAAAGGGGACATGCAAATATCCGGGAGGTGATCCATCACCGCGAGGTCACGCTGGGCTCTGGGCTGCCTCCCGCCGGGGAGCCACCACCGGCCGCTGTCCACGGCAGGGTGCGGGCGGGAGGGGCTCAGGTGGTGGCCGCTCACCCCTCCCACGCACAGCCAGAGCCCCCAGGGGGCCTGGCGACACCTGGGGGTGTCTTCACTGTAGGTGCAGCCTTGGGGCGCGTGCCCCCAACCCCCGCCGCTTCTGGGGACACCTCCAGGATGGGGCAGGGAAAGGCCCAGAGGAGGCAGGGCCAGCCGCACCCACTCAGCCCCCCCCCACTCAGCCCCCTGGGGCCTGCAGCCTGCTCCCCTCACCCTGCCTGCGAAGATGCCTATTGTGTGGGGACCCAGGGCCGTCAGGAACAGCCGCGGCCACGCCAGGCCAGGCCAGGCAGAGCCAGCAGCCCCGGGGCTGGGCCGGCTGGGGAGCAGCGCCTGGCCGGGACTTGGTCGGAGGAGTCCTGCTTCTCCCGCTGGACCTTGGGGCTCCCGCTATCTCCCGTTGGGCGATTTCAGTTTGGCAACAAATTTTTCAGGTTTGCCCACCTCACCCCACTTAAAAAACTACAAAAGGGGAGCCAGCAGGCTCCCAGGTGCAGCCAGGGGGTGCGCAGGTGGGTGTGGCCCCCCGCAGCGCCCTCGGCGTCCCAGGACTCAGCGACCAGCTCCTGGCCGCCGGCGGCGGCCTTTCCAGCAGCCGCCACCTGTTCGGCCGCCACCCGCTCAGAGGCGAAAGCCGGGGGCCAGGCCAGCTCGCCCCGGTCGCCACCGGCCTCTCTCTGCTCCCCACCGTCAGGGCCCGTCGGAGCGCTCTGGCCCAGCTTTTGCCACACCCAAGTCGACCGCCGGGGGTTCCTCGCGGGCCCCCACGCGGGGAGTCGGCTTGGTGTGGCCACAGCCGGGTGCGGGGACAGGCAAGAGCCCCAGACCTGAGGCGCGTCGCGCTGCCATCGCTCCGCCGAGCGGCCCCTAGGGCGCGCCAGACGCCCCCGCGCCGCACCCCGGGGCACGGTGCACCCC
>NW_004567130.1:18045775-18058509 GCF_000260355.1 Condylura cristata
CAGTGACCACACCCGCTCCGCGCGCAGGGCCTCTTGGGGCCCCCCCACTCCGCCTGCCCGCACCCGCCTGCCGGGAGCTGGCGCTAGGGCCGTCGCCTCCAGCCTGGGGTCGTGTGAACCCTGCCCCGCCGCCCCCAAGCCGGAGGTCGGGGAGCTCGGCGCCCTGACAGCGGGAAGTGGTGGCTGGAGGCCCCGGGGACCCCCAGACGGAGTTTGCTTGTCACTTTGATTGGGAGATTCGGGACACCCCTCTGTGTGGAGGGGTGCCCTGGAGCCCGCGGCCCCTGCCGGCGCAGAGCAGAGGTCGGGAGCCCTGTGGGGTGTTGGGGTGCCACTCCTCCGGGCGGAGTCTCCCCTGCCCCAGTGCTGAGAAGGGGGGGGTTCCTTCTGGCTTGGGGTGACGCGTGTGGGGGCTGAGGGCCGCCCGCCCGGGCGTCGCTACCCCATTCCCTGTTTGCGCGTCTGCACCCCCACTTGCGTCCCCCTCGGGCGCCCCGCCGTCCTGGGGAGCCCTCGCCTGAGCGGGGCGTGGTTCTGGTCGACTGCCGCCGCGGGGAGAGCCTGGCCGGCAGCTTTTGCATATTTGAAGTTTCTCTTTTGTGCGGCTGCTTCCTGGGGTGCTGGGCTGGGAGGCTGGGCCGGGGGAGGGGAGGCACAGTCGCTGAATGCCAGGTGGGGGGCCTGGGTCGGCGGGCTTCCCGTGGCTGGGGGGGGACCTGGCCTGGCTCCCCAGGAGCCGCTGGCGGGTGGAGGAGGCCGGGGCCCCTTCCCGGCCTTTGTGAGGGCTGCACCGTCCGGCGGTTGGGGCCCGGTGAGGAAGTGGGAGCCAGGCCTGGGGGGCAGGCGGGTGTGGGGGGGGAGGGGGCTAGTGTCCTGCAATGTGGTCAGCTCTTTCCAAAGGAGCTGGCCCTGGGGTCTCCAGGGCCTGGGCAGGAGGGAGGGGCTTGGATAGGGACCCCCTCCCCAGAGGAGGGCTCCAACGGACCCTCCCCGGGAAGGGGCTCGGAGGTGGGGGGGGCCTGGGGCTCCTCCGTGGCTTCACTGCCGCTTCTCCGCCCGCTGGGCTCAGACCCTCAGGAATGGGCACTCACTGGAGCTCCTGGGTCCTGGCCTGTGGGGCACTGGGCTGGCCCCGCCTCCCCCGCCCGGCCTCCCAGGCTGGGCTGGCCTGGTGACTGTCCCTACAGCGCTGGGGGGGTCTTTCTGCCCACTGCTGCTGCCCGAGGGGGTGGCTTGGTGACCTGTGGTGGGGGGGGCGTGCTCGACCCTTTGTCCTGGGGTCTGGTGGCTTTGGGCCTCCCTCCTGAGGCTTCCGGCATGCTCCAGGGTGCCCCTCAGGGGTCAGGGTCCAGCAGAGCAACCGCAGGCAGGGTCGAGGTCCCACTGCGAACCACCTCTAAGACAACCAAGCTGCACCCAGTGCCGCTCTTTGGCCCCAAGACAGTTTCCAGGGGGACGGGGTCCCCCATCTGCGTGCCCTGCGCCCCGGGGCATGGACCTCTCTCTGCCTCCCCGCCCAGGCCTGTAGGTGGCTTCTCTGGTTTTTGCCACCCTGAGCCGGCTGGGGGTGCCCTGAGCCGCCTGGGGGTGCCCTGAGCCGGCTGGGGGTGCCTTCTGCCTCTCTGGCCGGGAGGGGTCTTGCAGAGCTCCCGGTCCCCCGCCCGCCGCTGGCTGCAGGGGACACGGGCGATGGCTGGGAGCCCGCGGCCTGGTGGCTGTGGCCTCTCCTGAGCTTCGCCAGCCCCTGTCCTTTAGGGGAGCCCGTGCCCGCGCCTCCTTCTCTGTCCCGCGTCCCCCGACCAACCTCCTTTCTCCCTCACGACCTAATGGGTTTCAACCCTGACGCCTGGCAGACTTCAACTACGAGTACGTGCAGAAGGAGGCCCTCAGGGTGCCGCTGATATTCCGGGAGAAGGCCGGCCTGGGGATCAGGTGAGCGCCCACCTGCGCGCCCCAAGAAGCGCCCCTCCTGCCTGCCTGGGAGGACTGTCGCGCCCCGAGAAGCGCCCCTCCTGCCTGCCTGGGAGGACTGTCCCTCACGGTCTGGCCAAGGGAGCGCCCCGGCGGGAGCCTCCGCCCGACTTCCCGAGGGACCGGACCCCGAAGCCGGGTGGGGAAACCGAGGCAGGCCCTGGGCCTCTTCTCACCGACCCCGTCCTCTCACGGGAAGCTCGCCTGTTCCTGGGGCTTAGCGGCCGCCCATCTCTGGTTGACTGCTCCTGGGGCCCTGTGGGCCCAGGTGGGCAGCCCGGCCCTGAGGAGCAGGTTGGGGTGTGATGTGCCCCCACCCCTCGGCCCGGCACCGCCTCGGCCTCCATCCTGCCCTGGCGGGACTCCCCAGGCGCTCACCAGGCCGGCGTGGACTCCGTGGCTGCGCACCGGCCGGGGCGGCGCCCGTCCCATCGGGCACGGGAGCAGCACGTGCCCCACCCGTGGGCGGCGTTTTCCAGAGGGACAGGCAGGCGCACACGCTTTTGGGGGGCCCGTGCCAGCGTCCCCCGTGGCCCAGCCCAGGCGTCCAGCCGCGGAGCCATGTCTGTGCGGGGTGGGCGGCCGCTGCCCTGCTGGGTGAGGAAGGGGCCAGGCTGGGGCACCTCCCGGGGTTCCCAGACGGGGGTGGGGCCCTGTGGGGTGCCGCGCTGGCCGCGCCCACCTCTGCCTCTTTTCCAGGATGCCCGACCCCGACTTCACCGTGCGGGACGTCAAGCTCCTCGTGGGTGAGTGGCTGGCGGCGGCAGCGCCCTGGCCGCCTGCTGTGGGGGCTCTGTGCGCCCCTGAGGAGGCCCCCAGGAGGCGCAGGGCCGCCGTGGGGGGCGTGGGTCAGGAGCAGCTCGGAGGTGCTGGGCTGCGCGCTGGGGTGTTTGGGGCGCTGGCGAGCCCCAGCGTGGGCGTCAGCAGCCAGCCTGGCCCCTGTGGGCGTGCGTGGGCTGTGCAGACTCTGGGCGCTTTGTGGCCTCAGGAGACTTCCGGCGTGGGGGGGGTTCCCCGCCTGTGTCCTTCCCCAGGCTTGGGGTGGCAGGTCGCTCCCTGCGCCCCTTTCCCGGCCGAGTCCCGCCCCTGGGGCCTGACAGGTTGCTCAGTGACCCCCTGTTCTCAGAGTGTCTCCAGTAGCAAGAGCAGGTGGGATCCCAGGGTGGGGATGGGCGGGGCTGTGGGAAAGGACCCCAGAGACAGGCAGGTGGGTGCAGCGGCAGGGCCAGGGGGTGGGGGGCGGCGGGAACCCCTACAGGTGGCGTGGAGGTGCTGGTGGGGCATTTGGGGGTGCTCCCGTGCAGTGCAAAGTCGCTGGGACTTTTTTTGAGAAAGATTTATTTTTATGTACGCACACAAGAGCTGGGGCACAGGCCAGGGGTGTGGGGGTACTCATCAGAGACAGTGGGGAGCAGAGCAGGTGGGTCCCCTGACGCCCACTGCTGAGGGAGCCGTGGGGGATGGAGGGGCTGTTGTGCCCTGGGATCTGTGGCCTGGGACAGCCTCACCGTACTGACCTCAGGGCTGTGGCCTGGGCCCTCAGGTCTGGTCAGATGGTGGAGGCCGGTAGAGGCGAGTGGAGGTCGGTGGAGGCCGGCGGAGGCTGGTGGAAGCCGGGGTGGAGGCGGGTGGATGCAGGCGGAGGCGAGTGGAGGTCAGTGGAGGCCGGTGGAGATGGGTGGAGGCCGGCGGAGGCTGGCTGTCCAGTAGCCGGCGAGGCCACGCTCGCGTGCCGGCTGGTCCACAGCAGCCAACGCGAGGGTGGCCAGGGGTGGCTGCATGGCGGTCGGTGCCCGGGGTCCCCACCCTCCCGGGTGCGGTGCTGGGGCCATGGGGGTGCCATGGGGGCCGAGGCCGCGGCTGGCCCAGTGGCTCAGGGCTGGCACAGCTTCGGGGTGCTCTGAAACAGCCCCCCCCTCTGCTCCCCTGCCCTGGCCCTCCAGTGCTGTCCGGGGCAGCGTAGCCCCACCCTTGCCTGGCCCAGGCCCCGTCCCTGCCCTCAGTGTCCACACTGACCGTCGCCTCAGAGCGGAAGCCCAGGGCTGGGGGGCAGTGGACGCTTGTGCCAGAACGCCCCTCTGTCCCTGCCAGTAACCGCCATATTTTTCTTGGAGTATAAATGTTTTTCTGTGTTTTGCTGGTTTCTTTTGGGTTGTTCACATTCTCTGGTCATTTACATGTCATACACATGTGTGTTTTCTTTTTGTCTTAAGATTTAATTTTTATTTACTTATGCACACCAGAGCTGGAGTGCAGGCCAGAGGCGCGGGGATGAGAGGACGCCCCAGAGACAGAGCTGGGAGCAGGACAGACAGATCCCCTGAGACCCACTGCTGAGGGGGAGGCGGGGAGACAGGAGGGGGCTGCTGCGCCCTGGGGTCCCTCCCTGGCCGGGGTCGAGCTGGTGCTGCGGGGGCTGCGGGCGGCTTCACAGTGCTGCACTTTAGCCCGGGGAGGCCCCACATAGTTTAATTCCTGATGTGGGGTCTCACCCTCGTCCACCCACTGTCTGGCCGGGAAACCTGCCCCTCCTTCCCTGGCTCTGCCACTGTGCAGCTGTCTTCGCTCTTGCAGGCGGCAGACGAGCGCTTGGCTTGAATCGCTCTCGTCCTCTTCAGCCAGGGTGATGTTTGCTTTCCTGAGGGCGTCCTTCGCGTATCACTCTTACCCTGTGTGCTTAGGTTAGTTTTACATGCAGTGTGACTTTATTTTTATTTACTTGTTTATTAGAAGATTTATTTATTATGTACGCACACAGAACTGGGGCGCAGGCCAGAGGTGTGGGGGCGGTGAGAGGACGCCCCAGAGACAGAGTGGGGAGCAGAACAGGCAGACGGATGAAGGACACCGCCGAGGGGAGCGGTGGGCGGGTCAGGAGAGGGCTGCGGCTCCCTGGGGGTCACCCCTGGTCGGCTTCAACTTCTTAGTGCTGCGCTTTAAGTCGCTGCGCCCCCAGGGAGGGCCCTATTTTTTGTTTGTTTTTCATAATTCCTCATGTTCATCACCCATTTCATCCCCTGTCCCTTTTCCTCCCCCACCTTCTTACCTCAGGCATCCTCAGGGTTTTTATTGATGTCCAGTGGTGGTTCTTGAAAGTATCTTTCGTTACCGAATTGTCTGCTGTGTAAACGTCCAGGCTTTGGGTCACTCTGACTTACTGCACTTAGTTCTCTCAGATTCCCTCCGTGTTGCTGAAAAGGGCTGCCGCTCATCCTTTGTCCTGACCTATAGTAGTCCACGTGTGGCAGTGGCCACCTTGGCCTCGTCTTCCGTGGGTGGACGCTTAGGCTGCTTCCGTGTCCTGACTGTTGTGAATATGTGGCTGGGAACGTTGTCGCCATGTGGACCTCTGTGTTTGCAGTTTGATGGTCTGCAGCTCCAAGCCTGAGTGGGATTGCCAGGTTGCACAGAATCCCATTTTCAGTGTTTTTTTTTTTTTTTTAAGATTTATTTATTTATGCATACAAAACTGGGGTATGGGCCAGAGTTGGGGGTTATGAGGTGCCCCAGAGACAGAGTGGGAAGCAGAACAGGTAGGTTGCTGAGGGGAGCAGTGGGGAGACAGGAGGGGTCTGCTGGGCCCGGGGTCCCTCCCCGCCAGGGCGGCTTCCTGGCGCGGAGCTGACCTGCCCCTGCAGCCGCCTGCCCCCGCTGCCCTGGGCTGTTACCCTGTCCCCGAGAGCTGGGGTGTCAGATCCGGCCCGTGCGCCCAGCACTCGCCTTCGCCCAGCACTCGCCTTTGTTTGTCCGACGAGACACCGCGACTCGCCTGCCCAGCCGCCCGTCCAGGGGTGCCCCGGGCTCGCTCGGCCCCGGGGCCAGTCTGGGGACGGGGCCTGTCTGGGGACAGCGCCACCTGGGCCTTACACGCGCCGCGCGCTTCCCGGCCGGAGTGGCCGCCTGGCCTTGCGGACTAGGAGGCTGCGGCCAGAGGTGGGCTGCTGGCTCCTGCTGGCCTCAGGGCCTCTGGGGAGGGTGCGGCAGGCGCCGGGAGCGGTGGAAGAGCGCTGGCCACCTGGGCATGCTGGAGAAGGTTCTGAGGGCCGGTGCCGCCCATGGGTCTGGCCCAGTCTTCAGGGTGACCTTGGGCGCCGGCTGGCGCAGGTGGAGGCGCGAGGTGAGGGGCGCCAGGGAGGTGGGTTTTGCTGGTGGGTTTGCATCTGGAGGGCCACAGCACCCTCGGCCTGCACTGGGCGCTGCTGGCCACCTGCTCCCCGGGTCCTTGGTCCTGGGGGTTCCCCTCTTAAGGGGGGGGGCCCCTTCCGTCTGGCCCAGTAGTCCTGGGCCAAGCCAGTGTCTTCCTCACTTGATCTCTTCCCCGTCCCCGGTAGGGGGGCCGGAAGGAGACCTGAACCCCTGGGCCTGGTGGTTCTCAGGGGAACCCCAGGAAGGCGGGTCTGACCTGACATCACCGCCTTGCCCCGCTTCAGCCTCAGCCGCCTCTTTTGTTTCTGTGTCTGGTTCTGTCAGTTTCTATGTGAAGAGTTGTGGTGGCGGAAACAAATGAAGGCCAGCCCCTTCCTGTCTTCACACAGAGGCTCGGGCCTGGGCGGGGCGGGGGCAGGCCTGCGGCAGGGGTGGGGGGGCCACCCGCGTCTGTCCCCAGCCTGGAGGGAGGGGGGCGGGTGCTGCCCCCACCATCGTGTGGCTGGTGGGTGTCGCGGCGGCGCGCTGGGCTGCAGCCTGGTCCTGCAGGTGGGCCGCGGCTTCCTGGGGCGGCCGGGAGGGGCCGCGGCACTTTCCGTCACTTTCTCTCGGCGCCTCTCACTGCTCAGCCTCCTGGCCATTGCCTAGGCCCCAGGCCGCTGCGCCCTGCCGGAGGGTGGACGCCCTGCCCTGGCCTGCTCTGCCCTGTCCTGCCCTGCCCAGGGCCTCGGTCCTCAGCTCTTCACCCGCGAGGCCCCTCGGTGTGTGCAGGCGAAGCCACGTGGTTCACACGTCACTTTATTATGAAATGACACAAGTAGCAGGAGGTACGGCAGCTGCGGGACCCACGCCCGCATGCCCACGCTGCCACGTCCACGGCCCACGTCCACACCCGCACGTCCACGCCCGCACGTCCATGCCCACACATCCACGCCAGCAGGTCCATGCCTGCACGTCCAAGCCTGCAGGTCCACGCCTGCACGTCCACGCCTGCACATCCACGCCGCCTCTCCCGAAGCCTCCTGGGCCCCCAGAATTGTTCAGGGCCACTTCTAGGAGAGCTGGGTGGGGGGAGGACGCCCCAGAGACAGAGCGGGGAGCAGCGCAGATGGCCTGACTGACACCTGCTGGGGGCAGCGGGGGACGGGAGCCTGCTAGCCCTGGGGTCCCTCCCTGGCTGGGTGGACTCGGACGCAGGGGCTGGGCAGCCTGCAGAGCTGCGGGTTAGGAGCCCGGGAGGCCCAGCGAGGATGTTCAGCAGCTCAGTCAGCAGCACCCGCCTGGCCTGTGCTGTCAGTCCGGCCCTGCCTTGCTGCGCAGCGGTCAGGACGCAGGACTGCCAGCAGCTGTAGCCGCGTCACTGCGAGTTCGACCCCGGCCCGGAGGTGACCCCCGGGTCCGGCAGACCCCAGAAGGACAGTGAAGGAGGCTGCCAGTGACCGCCGGGGCTGCCCTCCCCACCCCCCGGGCTGGACCTGAGCTCATGCCTGGGTCCAGAGGTCAAGCTGCGGCTGGGCGGGCAGGTGCTGGGGCGCCGGCGCTGGGCGGCCCCTTTTGGGCCAGGGGCACCCCGCAGCCCCGCCCGACTCCGGACTCTATCCCCACGTCCGTCCCTGTGTTCAGACACCGCTGGCTGGGGTCCCACCCTGACCCACACAGCGGACCCTTATTTTCACTTTTCACTTGACCGCACCCCCAAAAACCCGTTTCCAAGAAAGTTTGCACCCACAGGCTTTGGGGTCTCGCTCTGATATTCTGAGGCTGCAGGCGGGGGTGACCTGTCCAGCCTAGTTCTGTGTTTTTAGGGTGTATTCCCTTGCACACGCAAAAGCTGGGGCGCAGGCCGGAGGTACAGGTGGGGAAGGGGTGAGGGCACCCCAGAGACAGTGGGGAGTGGAATGGGCGGGTCCCCTGAGATGCTTCTGCCGGGGGGCAGGGAGTCTGCTGTGCCTGCGGTCACCCCCTGCCCGGGGACAGCCCGCCCAGGGCTGCGGCCAGGAGCTGTACGTGCGCCCGGGGCCTCTGGTGTCTGGTGCGTCCACCACTTGCTGCAGCGGAAAAACATGGACTCTGGGGAGACCCACCCTGGTTAGTGGCTCGGCCTGTGCGGTGGCTCCGGCCACCACCGCGTGGGTCTCGGCTGCTCTGGACACCCCGCCCAGCGCCCGGCCGCTGCTCACGGCTGGTCCCAGCCGAGCTGCGTGGCTCCAGCCACCTTGTCTGGCCACGGCGCCTCAGGAGAGGCCCTGGCCCGGGGCTCGACCGGCGGGGGCTCCCGTCCAGGGCTCCCGTCCGGCAGGCTCAGGTCAGCAGCGCGTCGGCTAGGGCCTGGGACCTCTGTGTGGCTCTCTGACCCCCGTGCCAGCCTCTCCCCAGGGACTCATCAGACCGGGGCGGCCGTGGGTGCCTGCGCCGTGTCCAGCAGACTCCCAGGTGGTCACCCCAAAGCCCCTGCGAGCCCAGCTGTTGAGGAGCCCGAGAGAGGGAGCAGCTCTGGCCGCAGGCTCAGGGCTGCCCCCTGGTGGAGCTGCCGAGATGCCCCGGGGGTCAGCGCTGCAGGAGTCAGTGCCCTGGGGGCGCGTGTGTGTGTGGGGGGACCGGCAGGGCCCAGGGTGCTTCCAGCGCCCCGTGCTCCTGGGCGAGTGGGGCGCTGCTGGTAGGCCTCGGTTCCACTCCACCACGGCCCCCGGCATCCGGGGCCACCGGCATCCTGCCTGCCAGCTGCACGCCCGGGCGGGCTGCCTGTGTGAGCCGGGGGCACGTGTGTCCTGGAGGCGGCCGGCTGGCTGCCCACCACGGGCGGGCTGTCCAGCGCGCGGCTGTGGGGCCCGTTGGCCCCCCGGCTCCCCACTCGAGAGGAGCCCGTGTGATTGTCCAGCAAGTACTGATCCGGGTGGGCCGGACGGGCCCGGGCGCAGTGACCGTGGCCGGCCTCTGCCCGCGTTAGGGGTCGGCAGACTTTCTCGTGAAGAGCTGGGGCAGGGGCTGCGTGGGGAGCCGGCCATGCCGCCCTGGTCTGTGGAGGGGACTCGTGGCCACCGGCTGCTTCTGCCGCGCTGGACGCAAAGCCTTGGCCGTGGGCGGCCATGGGGTGGACGGGCCCTGCCCAGGGAGGCCGGGGCCTGTGTCGTTCTTCGGTCAAGGCCGAGGTGTCCATAGGCCTGTGAGCTGGGCCGGCCCCAGGACAGGCGGGGCCTGAAGCCCACGGCTGAGGGCGGGGGTGGGGGGCGGGCGCTGGCTCCCCCTGAGACCCCTGGGTCTGGCCCGTCCCCTGTGGCCGACGCCCCACAGCCAGTTCACAGAGGGGCGTCGCGTCCCGCAGCATCTTGCCTGCGGGGCTCAGGCCGGGCGGGGCCTCGGGGCAAGCCTGGCGTCCTGGGGCCGGCCGAGCAGGCGCCCACGCCGCGTGTGCCGCAGGGAGCCGGCGCCTGGTGGACGTGATGGACGTGGACACGCAGAAGGGCACGGAGATGAGCATGGCACAGTTCGTGCGCTACTATGAGACGCCCGAGGGCCAGCGGGGGAAGCTGTACAACGCCATCAGCCTGGAGTTCAGCCACACCAAGCTGGAGCCCCTGGTGAAGCGCCCGGCCGTGGTAGGCGCCGCCCCACCGCCCTGCCCGCTGCCCCCAGCTGCCCTCTCACCCCGTGGACGTGGTGGCCGGCGGCTCCGAGCGCGTGCTGACGCAGGCGGCTTGCAGGTGGACCTGGTGGACTGGGTGGACAACATGTGGCCCCAGCACTTGAAGGAGAAGCAGACGGAAGCCACGAACGCTATCGCAGAGATGAAGTACCCCAAAGTGAAGAAGTAAGGGGCAAGGGGACGCGGGCGCGGGGGGCCATGGGCGTCCTGCTGCCGGGCATGGCCTGCGTTCTGCTCGGGCCTGTGCTGGCCTCTGGTCCGTCTGTCTCCCCGCAGCAGCGTTTCCCGGGGTGACCTTTCTATTTTCGGGGACCCTCGCCAAGGGCGCTGCCTGCATTGAGGGCCGGGCGGAGCCTGGTGGCCTTTTGCTTCTGCTCTCAAGACCTGCACCCCGAACACGGCCAGGGGCCCCCGCTCGCCCCGGCCGGCCCCAGGCTGTGCCCCAGCGTCGGGACCGAGCTGGGACCCCAGCGGCATGTCCAGCAGCCTGACCCAGGGCAGAGGCGGTGTGGGGCCACCGTGTCTCACCCCCACGGGGACTGGGCGCGCACCTCTGTCTACCCGGCCGGACCCTCCCGGTCGCCGGCCCTCGCGCAGCGTGGCCTCCCTGGCCGTCTGGCGTGACCCTCGCTACGCTCACCAGCCCTGGCCTGGGCGTCCGAGGCGCTGGACCGTGGGGAGACCCTTCGGCCGCCTCCGGCTCTGGCTTCATCGCGGGGATGTCCGGAGTGGCATGGGCTGGCTGGGCGGCCCGGGAGGGACGGGGGTCTTGGGGCGGGTGGCCCGCGGGTGGCCCCGGGCCTGAAGGACAGAGGCCGGTGGGGGGCCACAGGGCCTGGGCCGCTGCCAGAGGCCTTGGCCGTCGTGGCCAGCAGGACGGTGCAAGGGCGCCATCCCCGTGTGTCCAGAAAGAAGCCGGCCTACTGGGGCGTGCGGACACTGCGGCCCCCATAATTGAGAGCTCGCCGGGGCGCGAGACCGGGGAGTTGGGTGGGGGAAGGTGGACCGGGCAGCGGTGGCCGCGGGCTCCTGTCAGGGCTCAGTTTCCTTCCTGCAAAGTGGGGTTCGCCTCAGTGCCCCCCGTGGTGGGGGGACTGGAGCCCCACTGGACCTGCAGGGTGGCTGGGACTAGCTGCCCGCACAGACTGGTCTCAGCTGCTGCTTGCCTGTGGGGCCTTGTCCCCCACGACGCTTGGTGCTGTCAGAGTTTCTCGGGGCCTCCCTGGGGCGCAGCGGCTGCCATAGCCCCCCGGTGAGGGTTGGACCCCGGCCAGGGAGGGGCCCCGGGGCGCGGCAGGTCCCCTGCCGTCTCCCCGAAGCCCCTCAGCAGTGGGCTTCGTCCATCCGCCTGCTCTGCCCCCGCCCTGTCTCTGGGGTGTCCTCTGGCCACCCTGGCCTGCGCCCCAGGTCTGCGTGTACGTAAAACTTAAACAATGCATTACTTACCTACACACACAGACCCGGGGTGCAGGCCAGAGATACAGGGGTGGGGTGGGGTGAGGCAAAGCGGGGTGCGGAGCAGGCGGGTCCCCTGAAGCCAGTGCTCAGGGGCAGCGGGCAGACAGGAGGGGGGTGCTGCGCCCGGGGCCTCCCTGGCCGGCTGCTCAGACTCACCACAGCCTCACTCGTGAGCTGCCACTGGATGGCCCGGCGGGCTGCGTCCTCCGCCTACGGCACCGAGCCACGCTGCGCACCGAGCCACGCTGCGCACCGTGCGTGTGCTGGTGGGGGGTTCACACCTTCGCGGTGTGGCCCCAGAGCGCCCCCGCCGGGCCCAGCTTCCCCTCTGCTCGTTGCTCTGCTCAGATTTCCCGTCGGGTCTGCCCAGGCCGCGTGGGGCCGGTCTGTGGGCCCGTCTCCACCCAGCGGCCCCCACGGCCTCCTGCAGCGCCACCCCCAGCGCCACGCGCCACCCCCAGTGCCGCCCGGCTCCCGCCGGGTCTCATCTCCCAGCTGGGTCATGCTCCGCGGGGGTCTCTGCACCCCTCTGGCTGGGCCCCCATGGCGGCCACAGCTGGCCACGCGGTCGATCCGCCAGTGCAGGGCGGCGCCTGTCTCAAGGACAGTTTACGTTCATGTCGTCGGAGCGTGGCTGCGGGACGTAGGGTGCAGGCCCCAGTCAGGGGGCGAGAGGAGAGCCCCCTGCTGAGGGCGGCGGCGAGACGGGGCTCGGCCCTGGGTTCCTCCCTGGCGGGTCACGTCCAGCTGCAGGGGTCTCACCCCTGCACCCCAGGGCGAGCTTGAGCGGGCAGAACATCCCTGGACTGGGGCCGCTGCTGGCCGACCTGTGGCCGCCTTGCGACCTGTGAATGACGGACGTGCCCACCGGTGTGGCCGCTGGAAACGGCTCTGCCGGCCACTTCCTGACGTGCGGCTGACTTGGCTCCCGAAGGATGACGGGGCGCCCCGAATCAGACCGCGCTGCCGCCCCTACTGGAGCATTCGCTCATACCTGGGGCACCCCAACCTGTCCTCTGCCCCTGAGGCCACCCCTGCGGTCAGGGAGGGGCAGGGCTGAGCCTGGGGGGCCTGTGATGGGAGCTGGAGGACCCCCAAGCCTGCGTCCCTCTGCTTCTTAGAGTCGGGGACTTGCCCAGGGCCCTGGGGGGGGCTGGGGGTAGCCCCCATGAGTCTGCCCTGGGGGGCTCCTAGGGGGGCTGGGGGTAGTAGCCCTGGTGAGTCTCTGCCCTGGGGGGGTCCTGGGAGAGGGGTGGGGGTAGCCCCTGTGAGTCTGCCCTGGGGTGGCTTCTGTGAGTCCGCTGGGGAATGGGCTCTGCCATTTTACCCCTGGGCCATGACTGCGGGATTGGGGGGACAGCTGAGGGCACAGCTGGCAGAGGCTGCCTGGGGCGTTGGGGGCCGCAGGGTTCCGTGTGAACCCCTCTCGCTGCCCTTGGCCAGCTGCCCCGCCCGGGGGTGGGGGGATCCTCAGCCCTGGGGGTGCTGGGACCCCGAGCTCCGGCTCTGAGGCGCC
>NW_004567130.1:18059324-18059954 GCF_000260355.1 Condylura cristata
GCGCGCCCGGAGCTCGCGGGCGTGTGTTTACACAGTTGTGCAACTGGTCCGTTGGGCAACAGTCAGCACCCCAAAGCGAAGGCCCGACCCCCCCACCGTCCCCGCCGCAGTGCCGCCAGTTGCCCGTGCTGCGTGGGCCCCAGCTGGCCGCCCCCGGGGGACCCTGGGCTCTTGGTGCCCCCGTGCAGCCTGCGGGCTCTCGCGCAGAGGCTGCTGCAGGGCAGGCGCCGGGGTGCGCGCTGGGGGGCAGGTGCCGGGTGCACCCCAGGACTGCAAAGCAGCCTGTCAATGGTGCAGAACAGACCCTGTGGGGAGGGTGCTGACCTCCGCGTGGCCAGCTCCCCGGGGACCTGAAAGCCAGCACCCCCAGACTTGGGGGTTACCCACCGGGATCCCTCAGGGGGAGATGCGTTTACAAAAGCCCGGAAGAGAACGTTCCCCAGCGCCCTGGCCTTGCCGCTGCTAACCTCTTGGAGTCCCCCTCCCCCACTGCTCGCACACCTTTCCGGGTTCTCCCCCCCCCACCTCTCTGACGCCCCCCACCTCTCAGGGGCACCCCCTCATCTCTGTGGGGGCCACCCCCTGCTGCCTGTGGACCACCCCGGGTCCCTCCCCCGCTGCCCCACGACC
>NW_004567130.1:18060171-18062273 GCF_000260355.1 Condylura cristata
CCGCGCCCTGACCTCTGGGCCCCCGCCGCACCCCGACCTCAGGGACCCCGCCGCACCCCGACCTCAGGGACCCCGCCGCACCCCGACCTCTGGGTCCCCGCCCGCAGGTACTGTCTGATGAGCGTCAAGGGCTGCTTCACCGACTTCCACATAGACTTCGGGGGCACCTCAGTCTGGTACCACGTGTTCCGGGGCGGGAAGGTGAGTGCGGCCCGCTGGCCCAATGTCTGCACCCCGGGTCGGCACCCCGCCCCGGCCCAGTCTGCCCTCCCCGGGCCACGCCCCACTTCCTGGGGGCTCCCCCGGATCCCAGAACCCCGCCTTGGGCCCCGCGGCCCCTACAAGACCCTCTTGTGTCAGTGGGGTGCAGGTCCCCTGGCCCCACTCGAGGTCGCTGACTGCAGGGACAGACGCGGGGTGCGGGGGGGTGCCTGCCAGGGTGTCTGGGCCCCGGGGTCCGGGAGCCCCCGTGAGCACAGGAGCCGGGGAGTGTCGGGGAGGCGCCCCGCCCCGCGTCGCGTCCTCTCGGGCATGGGCACAGCTGCTACTCGCTGGGCAGCCGGGGGCGCCCCTGCTGGGGTCCCCGCTGCTGGCGTGGACGGGCCCGGACCCCCCAGGTCTTCTGGCTGATCCCCCCGACCCTGCACAACCTGGCGCTGTACGAGGAGTGGGTGCTGTCGGGCAAGCAGAGCGACGTCTTCCTGGGCGACCGCGTGGAGCGCTGCCAGCGCATCGAGCTTCAGCAGGGCCACACGTTCTTCATCCCCTCCGGTGGGTCCCCGCGCTGCCCATGGCCCCCCGCTGCCCGCGGGGCTGCAGGGGCGAGGCCGTCCGGAACTGGCCGGGGGTCACCGCGAGGGTGACCGCCCGGGGCTGGGGTGACCGCCCGGGGCTGGGTTGACCACCTGGGGTTGTGACCGCACAGGGGCTGAGGTGACCGCCCAGGGCTGGGTGACCGCAGAGGGGCTGGGGTGACCGCAGAGGGGCTGGGGTGACTGCAGAGGGGCTGAGGTGACCACAGAGGGGCTGGGGTGACCCAGGGCTGGGTGACCGTAGAGGGGCTGGGGTGACTGCCCAGGGTTGGGGTGACTGCTCAAGCCGGCGTCATGTCCTCCCCGCCCTGCCTGCCCGGCCCCAGTGCCGCGCCGGGACCCCCGGTCAGCATGGCCCTGCATGTAGTAGCCAGCAGGCTCGAGTGGGGCCAGCTGCCGCCTCACCCCAGCATGCGCCTGGGGTCCCATGCCGCGGCTTCTGCGCGCCAGCCCCCAGGCCCAGAGCAGGGAGCGCGATGGGGCCTCCTGGAGGCTAGGAGCCAGCGCTTTGGGGTCTGGGCTCCCCGACTTCTTTGACCACTTCCTAGACTATGGGACCTCTCCCCTCGCACACCCCCGGGGGGGCTTAGGTGGGGGGGGTTAGTGACCTGCTGGGCTGGATGGAGGTGTTTCCCACCTTTTCCCGGAGCGGGCCCGCTCCCTTGGGAGCCCCAAGGATTCCTGACTCAGGCCAGGCTGAGGAGCAGGACTGACTGGGGGCTGGGTGACCCACCTAAGGGGGTACAGGCCAGTGAGGGGCCTGGCGCAGCCCGGACGTGAGGGGGAGGGGGCCGCGGGCCACGCGGAGGGGCGCCCGCGTCCGCGGCCTGTGGCCCCAGGACAGGTGTTGCGGGCGGCGAGGGGGCCCCGGTTGGGCGGGCTGCTTGCCCTGGGCGTGGGCGGGTCCACGGGGCGGCATGGCCTGCGCTGCCCGGTGAGCGGCCGTCGGCCCTGCCTGCCCGGTGCTGCCCTGGGCTCTCCCATGTTCACTGTTTGCCGACCCTAGGGCCGGGGCGCAGGCGGGAGGGGGTGAGCGGGCGCCCCGAGGTGGCGGGAGCCGGGCAGGCGGACCAACGAGGCGCAGCGCTGGGGGGCCCTGCACCCGGCCCCTCAGCGTCTGGCCCGCGGGCTGCCGTCCCCAGGCTGGATCCACGCGGTCTATACCCCGGTGGACTCGCTGGTGTTCGGGGGCAACATCCTGCACAGCTTCAACGTGCCCATGCAGCTGCGCATCTGTGAGATCGAGGACAGGACCCGGGTGAGGCCCCGGGACCTGGTCCCCGCCCCTGG
>NW_004567130.1:18062687-18070182 GCF_000260355.1 Condylura cristata
GGTGCCTCCAGGCCTCGGCAGCAGCCGCTCGGGCGAGGCGGGGCCGCTCCTCCTCTTCGGCTCTCTGCCGCTCCGCAGCTTGCCATGGGGGTGCTGGGGGCCCCCGTCACGGTGCTGGGAACCGAGCCTTGGGCTCCCTCGGTCCTCACTGGGTGCCCGGCCACCCGGCGGTCAGTGCCCCACACGTCGTCAGCGTGCCTCCCCCAGCTGAAGACCGACCCTGGACGGGCGCCACCTGGCTCACGGCCCAGCCGGGCCGCGGGGGGCCCCTCTCTGGACCCCCGGTTCCAGACACCCCCGATGGGGTCCCAGAACTTGCGGCTCCGCTGCCTTCACACAGGGGGAGAAGTAGCAGGCGGGTGTGGTGGGCGGAGCGGGCCACCGGCTGCCCTGCGGGGCGAGGCTGCGAGCCCGGGCCCCCCCCAGCCGGGGGCGTCCGGCCCAAGTGGCCCGTCTCGGGGCACGGGGAGTGAGGTGCCCGGGCCCGCGGCCATGGGGCGCTCACGTCAGCCCCCTCCTGCGCCCAGATGCCCCGCGGAAGCCCAGTGTAGACGGCTTCTCTTCCGACTCCTGGCTGGACATGGAGGAGTCCTGCGAGCAGCAGCCCCTGGAGGAGGAGGAGGACGAGGAGGGGGACGCCGATGGCCCCGCTTCGCCCCCGGGCGCTGCCGAGCACCAGGAGGCCCCTGGCAAGAGGCCCGGGGCACCCGCCTGGCGGCCGCTCAAGCAGACACTGTCCGCCGAGTCAGAGGAGGGCGTGAGGGCCGCGGCCCTGCCCGCCGGCTGTGCCCGGACGCCCGCCGGCTCTCCCGCTGCCGAGGTCTCCACCCGGTGGACCCACCTCACCGAGTTTGAGCTGAAGGGCTTGAAGGCCCTGGTGGAGAAGCTCGAGTCCCTCCCGGAGAGCAAGAAGTGCGTGCCCGAGGGCATCGAGGACCCGCAGGCGCTCCTGGAGGGAGTGAAGGTGGGCAGGGCGCCGGGCGCGGGCCGCGGGCTGGGTGTCCGCGGGAGGCCGTGGAGCTGAGGGCTGGGCGCCCGCGGGGCCAGGCGTCCGCCAAGCCGAGCCAGGCACCACCTGCCCTCCGGGCCCCTTTCCAAACCGTGGAAGTTGGCTCTGTACAGGTTGGGCCACGCCGGCCCCCCATGGGGCCCTCAACCCTCCGGCCTCTGGCCGCACCCCCCGGGCGTCCTGACCCGGCCCCATGCGTGCCGTCCCCGGGCAGCAGCGGCGCGTCTGACGTTCTCCCTCGACTCGAGGTCACATCTAAGGTGGGGTGTGCGTGGCCCGAGGGGCCCTTTGTTCAGTGGGGCGTCACCTTGCCCTCTCGCGGCCGTTAGTCCGGGTCTGAGTGAGTCGCGGAGGGCGGGCGGCCCCCAGGGGTCTGCTCCCCGCTGGTCCCTGGGAGCTGGTCCTGGGCGGGCGGCCGCGAGGCTCTGGAGGAGCCCGGAGCCTTGGGGCTCGGGCCCGGCGGAGGAGGGGTCATGGCCGGAGAGCAGAGCGTGGCGCCGGCATGGAGGCGCCGGGCGCAGACCCCAGCTGACACCAAGAGTACCCCCGGGGTTCGAGAAGTCACATCCCCGGGTGCAGTGGGCTCCAGTCTGTGGACTTGTTAACCAGTGGGCGGAACAGCTGCCGCCGAGCTCCCGAGGGCCGTCCCGGGGAGGCCTCTTAGGCCGTGTCCGCTGCTCTCTCCCGCCCACGGTCTGGGGTGCCCCGCCTGGACTCCCGGGAGCCCCGCGTGCTGGCCGGCCTGGGGGCTGCAGGAAGAGCCTGTCAAGTCAGGCACAGAGATACTCGCCCCCTGCGGGTCAGCGTTGCCCGCTGCGGCTGGTCCGGCCCACGCAGCCTTCAGGGGCCCTGGGGAGCCTCTGGGGGTTTTCTGTACCAGCTGCCAGTACCCCGGTTCGCCACGACGCTCACGTGTGCGGGCCCCGGTCCCGTGGCCGGCGGCCAGCCAGGCCTCGCTCCAGGGCGGCGAGCCGGCGTGCCGGTCCGAAGCGCAGGCCGCCCAGTGCCGGAGAGGCCGCCCGGCCTGCTGCTGGCGGGGCCCGGAGACGCCACCTCGCAGGGTAACATGAGCGTTTAGGCGAGCGTGTCTTAGGGACTCCGGGTCCACGGCTCCTGCCCACGCGGCAGGGCCTGGCGGGGTTCAGTGCGCCGGCGCTTAGCAGGTCGGGGGGCAGTTCCCGCCGATCTCACTGCGGCCTCAGGCCCTGCGCGTCTTCACGTGGCCCCTAGGGCCTGGGAGAGGCAAGGCGCCACATGCCCGGTCTGTTGCCCGGCCCAGTGAGCACCCAGCTTTCACTCGTGCAGCCCCCCACAGAGCAGCGCTGGCCCCCGAAGCCCACGTCACACCCTCCTGGGCTCCCACTCCCCGAGGGGGCCGGTGGGGGAGGCCTGCGGGCTTGGCGCACCTGCGGTGCCAGACCCGAGTCCCTCGTTTGCGTTGTGCTGTGGAGCAGTGACGGACTGACCGACGCTGGCACCTTTTGTGTCCTCTGGGGTCCAGCCCCGACCCGACTGCTGTTTGTGTTCTTGCTGTTTCTTTGTTTCTGTTTATCTTTAAATATCGATTTGTTTACACGCAGAAGGGCTGGGGCACAGGCAAGGGCTGGGGCGCAGGCCGGAGGTGCGGGGGGCGGTGAGAAGACACCCCAGAGACAGTGGGGAGCAGAACAGGCGGTCCACCGAATCCCGCGGCTGAGGGGGGCCGGGCAGGGTCCGCTGTGCCCCGGGGTCGCCCCGGCCGGGGCTGGAGCTCGTGCTGCGGGGCCACGGACACACCCGAGCTGAGGCTGACCCCTGCCTGCGAGCGAGAAACCCTGCCGGGCTGAGGCTCGGCCTCCCTCCCGTGGCCGGCACTGGTGCCCGGGTTCGTGTGTGTTTAGGGGAGTTTACAGAACTTTCTTTGGATTTACGGGAAAATAGAGACGGTGCGTGTTTCCCTCCCTGCCGCTTCTCCTGGCACCGTCTTACCGTAGTCTGGCACGTTCTCTCGGTGAAGGAGTTAACACGTAGAAGGAATTAATGGCAACTCAAAGGTGATGTTTTCGTTTCTCTACCTGCAGCACCTTGCTCTCCCTCCACCGACCCTCCTGTGCTAGTGCCTGTTCCCGCCCTGGCGGCTCCCTCTCCTCCCTCTCTCCTGCCCCCGCCTTCCCTCTGGTGACCAGTACACTTTCCGCCAAGAGTGAGAACTGTCTGCTTTGCTTTGCCAGTCTGTGTTCACGTTGTCATTATTTCACTTCCGTTCACCTAACCTTGAGGTCCTGGAAGGCACAGCGGCGGCTTTTTGATAGCTGTATAGTACTCCGTGGGCCCATGTCCCTCGACTTCTTTCTGTATCCAGTCGTCTTGCTGGACCCTTGGTTGGCTCCGGGCGTGGCGGCCGTGAGCGCACACCCATCTTTCAACGCAGCCGTTGCATTCCCCTTGCGTTGACACCTGGCTGCGATGGCGGGCTTGTGACTGAGTGGCGCTCGTGGCATTCGGGGAAGCCTAGCATAGCTTTCCGCTGCCTGTCCTGGCGACTGTCCTGCTCCCCGGCGCCTGCTGCGCACCCACACAGGGTGGCGCTGCTGCCTCTTGGCGGTGGCACTTGCTCAGATTTGTCCCGGTCGGGACTTCGTAGAGGGCCTCTCTGGGGACCCGCGGCTTCCCTTCCCAAGTTCCGTCGGTCCGTGGGTGCAAGCGCGCCCCTTCTCGAGGCCGGGCTTCAGCAGTGACGCAGACCTGGAGTGGGGCCAGGACCCGTTCGGGGAGGGAGAAGGGTGGGGACTCTGCCTGGGGGCGGGGGCTGCACCCCAGCCCCCAAGTCTCCCCGAGTACGCTCCGGAGGTGTGGCGTTTTACCCCTGGAAGAGGGTCTCAGGTTACCTGCACGCCGGGCCCAAGTCTGGAGCTGGAGTCACCCCTAGAAGCCCCGGTGCCGGCTCGCGAGGGCCGCGCTGGGCCTTACTTCCCAGCCAGGTCCTGGCCAGATGGCCGGTCCTAGGCCAGCGCAGGTGCAGCCTGTCCCTGCTGCAGGAACAGCGGCCGACCTGTTGCCCCAGCGGTCAGGGCGCGTGGGGAGGCGCCGTGGTCCCCGGGGCTCCAGGCGTGGGGGTGCACGGCTGCCTCGAGCACCTGGCTTGGTCTGTGGCCCCAGAAGCCCCGGTGCCGCGGCGCAACCCTCGGGGGGCGGGGGCGGGCTGTGGGGCGCGGCTGGGGTTCCCCCATTGCAGTCTGGCACGCGGCTGCCTGGAGAGGGCGACCGTGTTGCCCGGACCCGGGGCCGGGTGGGGTGGGCGTGGTGGCGGGCATGGCCGCCAGCCCCCAGAAGCCCCCCCAGACTCCGCGACCAGGCTAACCGGGCCCCTGTCCCCACAGAACGTCTTGAAGGAGCATGCAGACGATGACCCCAGCCTGGCCATCACGGGGGTCCCTGTGGTCACCTGGCCCAAGAAGATGCCAAAGGTAAGGCGGGGGTGGGGGGGGGCTCTGGGCCAGGGCGGAACTGCACTCAGGCGCTGCCGCGCGGCGAGGGCTCAGCACGGGGGGAGGTGCACGCTCCGTGGCCCGGGCAGCCTGGGGCTCCCGTGGGCAACAAGAGTGGTGGCCGCAGCCCCACCAGAAGCGGGCCCTGTGTCTGGCTCCTCGAGGTCTGATCCGCACACACACGGAGCTGGGGGTCGAGGACCCCGAGAACAGGCGGCCGGCCGGCCGCTGCGGGCCCCTCCCCTGGCCTCGCCGAGGCCTGAATGGGCGTGACCTGTGTGTGCTGGCCACACTGGCAGTTTGCGCTGAGGACTCAGCCAGGCGGGTCAGGCAAGGCCGCTGTTTCTTCGTGTGGCCATGAAATGTGGGGGAGCGTGGCCTCTGCGCCGTGGCCTTTGCGTGGCCGTGGCCTCTGTGTGGGCTCACATGACTGGTTCTCCTGCAGCGAGTTCGCCTCTGGCGCTGTGTTTGGGGCCTGATCTGGGGCCCGTGGGGTTCAGCCCGGCTGCATACGCAGATGCTCTGCGCAAGGGGCAGCACCCCCGGGCTGCAGCCTGGGCCTCGCCTTCTGCGGGAGTGGGCGCTCGTGCCCTCTGCATCCTGCTGTCTGGCGCCGAGGGCCTTCAAGACAGCGCCTGTGCCCGGCCCCGGGGCTGTACCCCTGGGGCTCCTCCTGCAGCCAGGCCGGCCGGGGGTGGGGGCCGCACGGGTTCGGGAGGCCTGTGGGCAGCTCCTGTAAGCTCCTTATCAGGAGACGGCTGTTGCCTGGCCTGGTCAGCAATGCCCAGCACGTCGGGGTCAGAGCGTGTGCCGCTGCCAGGGCAGCAGAGCTGTAGGCGCCCCGCAGCACCCTGGCAGCGCCCCGCCTCTCACCCAGGTCCTGCCTCCGGGCTTCACGGGGACTTTCCGGGCTGCGCCTGGGCCGCTTGTCAACTTCACCGGCGCCAGCAGGCACTGCCCTGTGGCCCTCCGCTCAGCCGGCCGGTCCAGGCCCACTCCCTGTGGGTGGGTGCCCAGAGTGGACGTCACGCACTCCCGATGCGGCTGCCGCCCTCGTCCCATCAGCCGCCGGCGCTCCCACCGTGCCATGGATTTGCCCGGATGCGTCCAGCTCCGTGGCCGGTGGCTGCCCGGCTGGCAGGACTCTGGGCCGCGCGTCTGGCGTCACACTGGCCTGGCTGCGGTCGCTCCGGGCTCGCAGTTGGAGGCGGGCGGTCCCTTGGGGCCAGGGGTGTGGACGGGGCCCCGGCGTGTCCCTTCCCCGAAGGGGGGCCCCCTCATTCAGGACACGGGGACCCGCTTCCGGCTCCCGTTGGCTGTCGCTCAGAGCCGTGACGCTGGGGCTGTGGCCGCGTGAGTCTGGTGACCTGGGCTGCGCCGCCCCGTGCCCGGAGCCTCTGTTGTCACTTGGCCTGGCCCCGGGGTCCTGCCTGGGCTGGGGGCTGGGGCCGGCTCACGGGGCTCCCCGAGCTCTCCCGCAGGGCTCGGGTGTGGGTGGCTGCCCACGGCGCCCAGGGCCGAGCTGCTGGGATGTGGGCTGTGACTGCCCGCTGCGGCCAGCTGGCCCGGCGTCCACCATGGGCGCGAGGCCGGCAGGGTCTCATTGGGGAGCGAATGGGCGCAAGCACCAGGCAGAGCGGAGCCTGCGCTGACCGCTGCGGCCACCGACCGTCGCCATGGCTCCTTCGCTTCAGCGCCGGCCGGGGTCCCTTTTCCAAAGCCGCGTCGCTCTCCAGCGCATGGACTGACCGCTCTTGGGGCCGGACACTGCGCACTGGCTGCCTCTGCCCTTGGCAGCTTCTGCGTGGAAACCCCATGTCGGGTGCCGGCCCGTGGTCACCCTGTGCAGCCGGAGGTGCTGCCGGACTCGGCCATCCCCGCACCCCGCTGGCCCCCCCGTGTCTCACCACACTGGTCACCTCTCGCTTTTGCTGGTGGGGTCACCGCCAGCCTGGGAGGCGTGGGGCGACGTTTGTTTTTCATTCTTCCACTTACGTGCTGCAGTGCCCTTCTGGCCGCAGCGGGCACCTGGCCGCCCCCTGCACATAGCGACCGCGGCCCTGTCCAGCTGCTCTCGGGGCCCTGTTTCTCGTGTGGTTTGCGTGTTCACGCACACAGGGTGGGGCGCAGGCTGGAGGTGGCGGGGCGAGAGGACGCCCTGGACGGAGCGGGGAGCGGGACAGGCGGGTCCCCTGGAGCCCACGGCCGGGGCGGCAGGGAGACGGGCCCGGGGTCCGCCCCTGCGGCTGCCTGGGGCTGGCGCACTCACGCCAGGCCCGGCTGGTCACGGTCGCCTGGCCAACACCGCCACGGCTGGCTGCCCGCACCCGCGGGCCTCTGGGGGGGGCTCCCCACGTGCTCCCTGGGGGCCGGAGCCCCTGCAGCCCTGCTGGGCTGGCGGGGGGCAGGAAGCTCGCTGGTGGCTTCAGCACTTTCCCTTTCTCTTCTCGTTCTGGGTGCCGACCATGCCAGCGGTCCCCAACGCAGCAGCCCTGCGGCCGGGTGGGGCCACACACATGGGCAACCCGTGGGTGACGCCTGCACCTGCAGGGCCTCATGGCGGGGCTCTGCCCCCGGCACCTGGGGCCAGCTGGTGCTGGCCGCTGGTGCCCCGGAAATGCCCGCCCGCCGCTGGTCCCGTGGCCAGCACCCCAGTGGGCACCTGGGGCCAGCTGGGGCAACTCCCCCACCCGGCCACTGAGGGCGGCTGCTGAGGTCTGCTGAGGTCTGCAGAGGCCCAGAGGCCGCTGCCCCCCAGGGGAGCTTCCCAGTGTGGGGTCGGCGCCGGCCCCTCAGTCCCAGCCCGGCGGTACTTCCCGGGCCTGGACATCAGTGGCCACCGGGGAGAGCGGCCCGCCGGCCGCTGAGCCCTCCCCCGGCTGCCCAGTGCCTGGCCCTGCAGGCCCGGTCAGGCGGGGACCGCGGGCGGGGGATCAGCAGCTCACCTGCGGGCCAGTCCCGGGCTCCTCTGGAAGCCGAGCGCCCACCCCACCCCTGGGGCCGGCAGCGCGCCCCCCTC
>NW_004567130.1:18071308-18075845 GCF_000260355.1 Condylura cristata
GCCCCCGCCCCGGCAGCCCCGCCCCGCCCCTGCCGGGGTGCCCGTGGCGACCAACTGATCCCTGCGCTGCACGGGCGCAGGTGTTTGGACTCCCGAGCCCTCCAGCCCGGTGGTGCCCCCCGCTCCCGGCTCCAGGCAACCCACTCCCTGCTCCCAGCCCGAGCCCGACCTGGCCGAGGCTGCTGTCCCCGCCTTCTGTCCCCGCCTGAGGCCCTGGCGCTGGGCCCAGGGCCGGTGTCCATCGCGGGTGCCGGTGTCACCGCTGAGGCGCCCGGTGTCCCGCTGTTTTATTGGCTGCGGCTTGTCGAGACCCCCTTTCCGGCCTCTGGGCCAGGCCCCTTGGCCTGGGGAGGGGGGGGGGAGCTTGCCCCCCCCCACCCCGCCCCCCTTCCATCCGGATGTGGGCTCCCACCAAAGCTGCCCTGTGCACGGCCAGCTGGACTCTCCCGCTCAGGTCCTGGGCACCGCCAGTGGGCAGCACTTTTCCACTCAGCCCCGGCAGAGGTGGCAGTTGTTGGGCCCCCACTCCGCGCACCGGCGCCATCCTCACCAGGCCTCCTGCACCCGCCTGAGAAGGGCTCCCCCAGCAGCGTCCGACAGGCCCTTCCCGCCTCCTAGTCCTTTCCTGGCCGGCGGCTCACAGCCCTGCGGCCTTCAGCCCGCCGCCCGCCCTGCCCCAGCTGTGCCCAGCCCTGCGGCCTGTGGCTGCCTGCACCCCTGGGGCCAGGGTCCCCATGTCCGGGGCCCAGGGCTCCGCTGGCCGCCAGCTGAGGGCTCGCCCAGAGTAGCAGCCTCCGACTCTGAAGCTGCCGCTTCTGGCCGACAGCTGGCGCACGTGACCCGGTGTGTCTGCACCGGAGGTAGATGGGGGTGCTGAGACGGGATGAACCCTCGAACCCTCCAAAAGGGGCGTGCTTGGAGCGAGGTGCCTGCCTGGGGCTCGCGGGTTGGTCCCGGCTCCGCCCTGCGCACGTAAGCAGGGCTCCCCAGGGCGACAGCCTGCGACCTGCGCCTCGAAGCCCAGCGCCCCCGGGGGCCGTCACTGTGGCTTTGGGGACACGTGTTGAAGTGACCTGTTCGTCCCTGCCGGCAGCGTTAGCATGACAAAAGGGAAACCCAGGCTGCCCTGCTGGGGTCCTGGGGGCACTGAGAGCTGTCTTACTCCGCCGGGGCAGGCCTTTGGGGTTTGTGGCCTTCCTGGCCCCACTGGTCTCCCTGGACAGCTGACGCTGGCGACCCGGCTGGACCCCGCCGCCCTCCTCGGCGGCTCTCGCTCCCCGGGCATCTGGCGGGCACCGTGGAATCTCCCCCTGCGGAGGCCGTGCGCCCTCCCCGGGGACGCCGCTGCCGGGCTGCCACAGCACTGGGGCCCGCTGCTGCGCCCGGAGGGACCGGCCCGGCGCCGGGGCCGGCCCCGCCCTCACCAGCCTGTGTCCCCCACAGAACCGGGCAGTCGGCCGGCCCAAGGGCAAGCTGGGCCCATCCTCTGCGGTGAAGTTAGCTGGCAGCCGGGCGGCGGCAGGCGCGCGCCGGCGCCGGACGCGATGCCGCAAGTGCGAGGCCTGCCTGCGGACGGAGTGCGGCGAGTGCCACTTCTGCAAGGACATGAAGAAGTTCGGGGGCCCCGGGCGCATGAAGCAGAGCTGCATCATGAGGCAGTGCATCGCGGTGAGTGCGGGGGCGGCGCCCCGGTACCGGAGCCCCAGCGAGGGGGAGGGGCCCGGGAGAGGGTAGGGTGGGGCTTCACCCTGCTGTCCACCCCCGCCTGCTTCTGGCCTGGCCGCCTGCGAGCATGGAGTGGGGTGCAAGCCGATCCCGGAACTTCTCACCTGCCGGCTGAAACCAAACCCACCCGCAGCGCCCCGTTCCCACCCCTCTGCTCTGGGGGCCGCCAGTGTAGCTGCAGGGGGGACTGTTCACGTGTACTCTGCGCCCGGGTTCGTCAGGCCGGCGACGCTGCGGGGGCTCTGGGCGGGCGCTTGCATTCGGAGGCCGCGCAGCCGGCCCGAGCCGGTGGTCGGGGAGCCGTGGCATCCCGGGGCCCGCTGGGTGTTTTGGGTCAAGCGCCCGGCGGGGGGGCTGCTCCGTCTGCATCCCAGCCCCCCAACACTGGCCACTTCTGTTGTTTGGGTTTGGGGGCCACAGCTGGCTGAGAGCTCCCAAGTCCCGTCTGCACTCTCCTGGGTGTGCGGCCTTTGGGTCTGTGGGTCTGGGGGGCCTGAGCCTCCGCCCTCGTCGCCGGGTGTCAGAGGTCACCGGTCCTGAGTGGCTGAGGATTCCGGGGACTCGTAGCCCCAACAGACCGTCTGTCCGCATGGGGACTATTTCTGGCGCGGGGTCTGTGGGGCCGAGTGTGGTCCCGGCCCGGCCCCGCTCCTGGCGGGCGCCCGTACGGGCAGCGGCGGCTGAGGCAGCGACTGTGTCCCCTGGCTGGCTGCTGCCTTTTCTGGGACTGACGGCAGGTGGCCGTGGCCGGGCCGTGGCCTTGCGCCCTCCGGCTGCCGACTCGCAGCCTCCTGGCTTCTCTGGCCCCGGCCTCCCCTGGCGCCTGCCCCCTTGGGGCCCTCACAGCCGCCCCACCCCCAGGGCTCCCCACGCAGCCCGTGAACCCTGCTGCTCTCCTCACGGAGGGCCCCTTGGAGCCCCAACTCCCTCCTGTGGACCTGCCATGCGCCAGCCCGCCGCCTCCGATGGCACCTGCCCGGGCTTCTCTGGGCCCCGTGACTTCGGCGCCCCGTCCCCTCGGCAGCTGCTCCCCGAGGCGCCCAGTGCCAGGGCCCATGGCCTGTTGCAGGCCCGAGGGCATGTCCCTCCCCGTCCTCCGCACGACCTGCGCTCTCTACTCCTGCAGTCTGCCTGGCCCAACTCGCCGCAGCTGGGGCCTCGCCTCACTCTCGGGGTCTCGGTCTTCACTCGTGAACCGCAGAAGGACCCCAGAGAGCTCTTTTTCTGTGTGCTGTTTATTAATATTGCTGCAGTAACTCTTCATTGGAAAATAGCGCGAAGCCCACGGCGTGTTAACAGAATGAAAAACTGGTGAGAGGCCGACTGGGCTTTGGTGCTGCAAACCTGTCGGGTCCTCAGAGGCACTGGTTCACCTGTGCTGGGCAGTCTGCCGGGATTCCTGACTGGAGGGGCCCTCTGCGGAGGGTGAGCTTGGAAAGGGGAGTTTTTCACGGCCTTGGGCTGGCCTGATATCCCCAGAGCTCGGGCTCCCCTTTCTTAGCTTAGTTGCAGTATGGATTGGAAACTGTCTGAGCATTTTTCAAGTCATTACACTGCAGCTCACGGGCAGTTTCTGCCTTTGAGTGGCTGCGCTGCCCCTGCCCAGCCCTAGCGCCCAGCGCTGGCCGTCTGCAAAACACTGGTGGCGAGATACAGGGGTTCTTAAGACACTGGCAGGTGGATCACATCAGCCGGCAGCACGACCCCCACCCCCCAAAGAAAACAACTTAAGTTTTAACCTTTGAAACAGACTGCCAGTTTCTGTGCTGGAGGTGGTCTGCGCACTTCCCGCCCAGGAGACCTGCCGGTGGTGGGCTGGTGTCGCCCCTTCAAGCACAGGTGGCACCGGCTGGCCCTGCCCTGCGTGGTGGCCACGGTCAGGGGCGTGGCCGGAGCAGGGAGGGGGAGGGGGTGGGGGTGCACGTTGGTCCCTGGCCAGCCGCCTGCTTGCCGGCCTGGGGCACCACACTGGGCGCAGACCCGCCCCTCAGCCCGGGCCTCCCCGCCCTGCCTCGTGTGACCTCCACCCGGGCTGCTCACACCGCTGCCCTCCTGCAGCCAGTGCTGCCCCACACGGCCGTGTGCCTCGTGTGCGGCGAGGCGGGGAAGGAGGACACCGCGGAGGAGGAGGAGGGCAGGTTCAGCCTCATGCTCATGGAGTGCTCCATCTGCAACGAGATCATCCACCCGGGGTGCCTCAAGGTGAGCGCCTTGCCCGGCCCTGCCCCCGGCCCCGCCTCCTTCCGCCAGCCCCGCCCCTCTCCATTCGGCCCCGCCCTCTTCCATCCGGCCCCACCCCCAGTTCAGAGACCGGCGCAGGGTGGGGGGTCCTGCGTGGGGGTGTTAGCTTCCTTTTCCGGGGGCCCAGGCCGGGCTGGTCGAGCCCGGGCGAGCGAGCTCGGCCTTCCTCGGGCTCCGAGGGTGAGCACCGCCCCGGACGCCACAGGGCCACGGAGGCCCCGCCCTCGGCCGCCCGTGCCGCTGGCCCCTACGGACAGGGCCGGGCAGATAGGGCCAGGGCGGGGCTCCCTCCCGGTGGCCGTTCTCGCCCTGTCGCTGGCCACACCGGCCCCCGCAGGCTGCCTCCTTCCCGGGCGGGGTCGGCCCACACCTCGCACCCCATACCCGGCCGGGACAGGCGTTCAGCAGTTTGTTGGGAGCTTGCGCGGCCCTGGCCCCTGCGGCGTCAAGGCCGAGCCCACCAACCGCTGCGGCCGTGCCCCCGCAGATTAAGGAGTCGGAGGGCGTGGTCAACGACGAGCTGCCCAACTGTTGGGAGTGCCCCAAGTGCAACCACGCCGGCAAGACCGGG
>NW_004567130.1:18075980-18098634 GCF_000260355.1 Condylura cristata
GCGGGCACACACTGTCGCTTCTCTCCTCTCGGCCCACAAGCAAAAGCGAGGCCCCGGCTTCAAGTACGCGTCCAACCTGCCGGGCTCCCTGCTCAAGGAGCAGAAGATGAACCGCGACAGCAAGGACGGCCCAGAGCCTGCCAAGCGGAGGAGCGAGTGCGAGGAGGCTCCACGGCGCAGGTCGGACGAGCACCCCAAGAAGGTGCCCCCCGACGGCATCCTGCGCCGAAAGTCGGACGACGTGCACCTGCGGAGGAAGCGGAAATATGAGAAGCCGCAGGAGCTGGGTGGCCGCAAGCGAGTACGGGGGCGGGGCTGGGCTGGGCTGGGGCCAGCCGGGAGGTCTCCTGTGTGCCTAGAGCCCGGCCCTCAGGAGAGGGGGCCCCCTGAGAGCCGCTCCTTCCCTTCCCGCCGTTCCAGGCCTCCACGCTCCAGACGGCCCCCGGCTCTTCCTCCCACCTGTCGCCGCGGCCCCCCCTGGGCAGCAGCCTCAGCCCGTGGTGGAGATCCAGCCTCACTTACTTCCAGCAGCAGGTGCTCCCTTCTCGCCCGCCCACGGGGTCCCCTGGCCGCAGTGCCCACCGCTGGCCTGGCCTGGCCTGCCCTGCCCCTGGCGGCCTCGGGGAGGGGCGGCCTTGGCCTGCCCTGCTCTGCGTGTGGCCGCCACGAGGGGGCGCCCGGCGGAGGCCCTTGCGCAGGCCACTGCACCCGGCGGTGGGGCGGCGGTGGGGCAGGAGGTCCGCAGGGGCTCCCAGCTTCTTCCTGCCTGCCCACTTGTGCAGGAGGAGGTGGGGGTGGGAGTGGACCCCGCCCCCTCTGGCCACCAGCCCCGGCCAGCCTGCCTGCTTTCCCTCCCATGACAGCTGAAACCTGGCAAGGAGGACAAGCTTTTCAGGAAAAAGGTACCGCCACCTCCGCCCGTCAGCCCACCCGCCTGCAGGGGGTTCCCCGCCCCCGCTGGCCCCTCACTCCCCGCCTCCCCGCAGCGCCGGTCCTGGAAGAACACGGAGGACCGGATGGCGCTAGCCAAGCCCCTCCGGCGCTTCAAGCAAGAGCCGGAGGACGACCTACCCGAGGCGCCCCCCAAGCCCAGGGAGAGCGACCACTCGCGCTCCAGCTCCCCCACGGCGGGGCCCAGCACAGAGGCGGCCGAGGGCCCAGAGGACAAGAAGAAGGTGAAGACGCGCCGGAAGAGGCGGCTGCCTGGCAAGGAGCTGAGCCGCGAGCTGAGCAAAGAGCTCAACCAGGAGATCCAGAGGACCGAGAGCAGCCTGGCCCACGAGAACCAGCCGCCCATCAAGTCGGAGCCCGAGAGCGAGGGCGAGGAGCGTGAGCGCCCCCACCGCTTCAGCAAGGGGCTCAGCGGGGCCCCCCGGGAGCTGCGGCACCAGCTGGGGCCCGGGCTACGCAGCCCCCCGCGGGTCATCTCCCGGCCCCCGCCTGCCGTGTCCCCGCCCAGGTGCGTCCAGATGGAGCGGCACGTGATCCGGCCGCCCCCCATCAGCCCACCCCCCGACTCGCTGCCTCTGGACGACGGGGCGGCCCATGTCATGCACCGCGAGGTGTGGATGGCCGTGTTCAGCTACCTCAGCCACCCGGACCTGTGTGTCTGCATGCGGGTCTGCAGGACCTGGAACCGCTGGTGAGGGCCACGCGCTGCGGCCGCCTGTGTGTGCTCCGGGCGCGGGGGCAGCTGGGCTGGGCCCCTGCCATGCCGGGGTGCCTGCCGCCGGTCATTCTGGCCTGCCCAGGCAGTCTTGTCTGTGCTCCTGAGCTGCCACCAACAGGGGCAGTGGGGGCTAGGCAACCACCGTCCGCACAGAGCTGGCCCGGGAGCTCGCCCCGGCTCTTGGTGCTCCGGCCACGGCCAGGCTGCTGAGGGGCCAGGCCTGAGCCAAAGCCCTGCGGGCTCTTGACTGGCCCAGTGCCCACTGCGGCCCTGGAGGGTGGGGCTAGGAGCCGCCCCTGAGCTCAGCAGGTGTGGGCTCCCCACTCCTGACCCGCCCCGCCGGCCCCAGGTGCTGCGATAAGCGGTTGTGGACCCGCATCGACCTGAACCACTGCAAGTCCATCACGCCCCTGATGCTGAGCGGCATCATCCGGCGGCAGCCCGTCTCCCTGGACCTCAGCTGGACCAACGTCTCCAAGAAGCAGCTGAGCTGGCTCATCAACCGACTGCCTGGTGAGCGCTGGGCGTGCGGGGACCGCAGGGGGCTGGCGCCGCCTGACCACCCCTCTGCCCCCAGGACTCCGAGACCTGGTGCTGTCGGGCTGCTCCTGGATCGCCGTCTCTGCCCTCTGCAGCTCCAGCTGCCCGCTGCTCCGGACCCTGGACGTCCAGTGGGTGGAAGGGCTAAAGGATGCCCAGATGCGGGACCTCCTGTCCCCGCCCACAGACAACAGGCCCGGTGAGTACGCGCTGGGCCCGGCCAGCCCCGAGGGCCTGCTGCAGGCTCTGCGGGTGACCCTCCTTGGCTTCAGGCCTCCAGGGGTTTTGGGGTCCGTGCGGTTGGACAGATAACTCATGGGGCCACCGAGGTCAGGCTCGGGCCGCTGCTCCTGGCCAGCTCTCTGGAGCGAGGCGACCGTGGCTGCCCAGACTGGGCACCCAGCGGCTGAGACCTGGGCCTGGTGTCCGGTGTCCTGTCTGGAACCTGCAAGTACAGGTGTGTGACGTGGACCCTGCTGCCGCTCCAGCATCGGTGGCTCTGATGGGCCCGCTGGCCGGAGGGGCCCGAGCGGGTCCCGGGCACTGGTGCGCCTCCCCCACCCCGCAGGCCAGATGGACAACCGCAGCAAGCTCCGCAACGTCGTGGAGCTGCGGCTCGCGGGCCTGGACATCACAGACGCCTCCTTGCGGCTCGTCATCCGCCACATGCCCCTGTTGTCCAAGCTGCACCTCAGCTACTGCAACCACGTCACCGACCAGTCCATCAACCTGCTCACTGCCGTGGGCACCACCACCCGGGACTCCTTAACTGAGATCAGCCTGTCAGGTCAGTCGGCGCCGGCTGCCAGCGTACGCACGTGACCTGACCCTCGCACCCGCCGGGGAGGACAACGCTGCTGGGGCCGCCCTGGCCGCACCCAGAGCCCAGACCCTGGCCCTCGGCGTGCTCCTGAGGATGGGGTGGCCGGCTCAGCCTGCCCCCAGAGTTGGCCCGGTAGCGGCGCCGGCGGGGTTGGGTGTCTGAGTCTGGGAGCGCGCTCTGGCCTTGGGAGTCACCGTGAGCAAAAGTGGACTCTGACCGCCTCCGCTGTCCTCCATGATGCTGTCAGGGCTGCTGGGGGGCATCCCTGGGATGCGCGAGCCGTGGTTGTCTCGGCGGCTGTTCTTCCCCAACGCCTGCTGCCAGGACGTGGGGCCAGTGCGGGGCCTCCGTGTGGGGTGTGCCGGGCGCCAGGCCTCCTTGCCGGCTCTGACACCGGGGGTCTCGGCCACCACCATGGTCCATCTGGGCGGCCACTGGAGCCCAGCAGGTGGGCCCCGAGCGTGTCCAGGCGGGAGCGCGTGCAGGAAGGATGGGCTTCTTGCCATGTCCTGCAGTGTCCCCTCACGTCGCGGAGCTCACTGGGCGAGGTGGTGCCGCTTGTCCCCGGCTTGTCTGGGCCATGGGCTTGCCTGGGGTCTGGCTCGGGGCCAGCTGCAGTCCCGGGGGCAGCCTCTGCTCCTGGGGCTGGTGCGCTGGAGAGGAGGGCGGTGCACCCCTTTTGGGCCCCGGTTCTCATCGCGAGGCCACAGCCCGCAGCCCCTGAGCTTGGGCATGGGGGTCACTGCTCCTGCACCCACTTTTTCTCCTGTTGGTCCGGTTTGTGACTCACCGAGAAGCCGCCGCCTCTCACTGTGGGCCACGTGGGTGTGGTCCCCTGCCCCCAGTTCCTGCAGCTGCCCCCGCCGCTGGCGGGGCCGAGCCTGCGCCTTAACTCTGTCCCCGCACTTCCGGTGCGTGCTCGCCAGACCTGGCGAGGCCCCAGGGAGGCCCCTCCGTGAGCTTCCTGCTGGCCCTGCTGGTGTCTTGTGTCCCCTCTTCCTCGCTTCCCTGCGGCTTGGTAGAGGGGTCAGCTGGACCCTCCTTCGGGCGCGTCCCACTGACAGGTGAGAGGTGTGGACCCGGTGGGGCCCCACCCCCGGCAGTGGGGCCCACCCATCGGGGCCTTGCACCTCCGCGCCCCCCACCATCTTCTCCGTCCTTTCCCGATGGGTGCTTGCTTGGCAGCCAACTGGGCCCTGGGCGTCCCTTCCCCTCTGCTCCGGTTCTGTGGGGTCTTGAGCCCACGCAGATGCTGAGCAGACACTGAAGGTGCCCTTGGCACCGCAGGCGCTGGCCTGGATTTTGGGGACCTGCCGGTGCCTGTCCAGGGTGCTTATTGCCCACGGCCTCACAGCTGCAACTGTGTGTGGCTGGGCTGAGCGTCCCGCTTGCACCCCCAGGCTCTCCGCGGCTTGCGTGTCTGGGAGCTGCCGCCTGCGGTTTGCTGTGTGACTGTGGGCGTCTCCATGCGGCCCAGGGATGCAGGTCCTCAGATGCGCGGCCTGCAGTTTCTCCCCATTCCGTGTTCTTTTTCCATTCTCCTGAGAATGGTCTTTGATGCACAGAATTTGTTTTATAAGATTTACTCATTCATGTACACAAGAACTGGGGTGCAGGCCAGAGGTGTGGGGGTGAGAGCCCCACAGAGCGGGGAGCAGAAGTGGCTGATCTACTGAAATCCCTTGCTGAGGGGGTAGTGGGGGGCAGGGGGCTCTGCTGGCCTGGGGTCACTCCCCGCTGGGGATGGCCTGGTGCCACATTGGCCGCAGACGCTTCATAGCGCTGAGGCTTAGCCCTTGCGCCCCCGTAAACATCTCCACTGGATCACGTTAGGTCTGTTTCCCCTTTACCTGTGTCTTTGGGATCACGTTCGAGAAGCCACGGTGACTTCAGGTTCGTGATTCTCCGGCCTTTTGGGCTAAGGCCTGTTTCTTTTTTCCCGAGCTCTGTTTCCCTCCAAGCGCTCCGTAGTTTCACGCCTTCTGTTTCGGCCTTTGAGTCGCTTGGGTTTCGTGTGTGGCTGGGGTGGGCCTTGGTGGTGTCGTGTTGCGTGTGAGCGTCCAGTTTGCTCAGCACTGTGTCCCCCCAGCCTCAGCCCCTTGCCGAGATCATCTAACTGAAAGAAAGAGGATTTGCTTCTTTGCTCCTAGGTTCTGCACTCTGTCTTTGACCTTTTCTGTTTCCGCAAACATCCCTTGATACTTCACACCAATTTCATGGACTCTGTGCGTCACTTCGGGTAATGCTTTGTTGCTGACCAACGAAATGGGTTTATTTAGAACGAGAGTCATTGCAGAGGGCAGCGCCTGCGAGACAGAGGTGCTCCCAATCGTCTCTTCGTGGTGTTAGCAACTGAACCTCCCTTCCCACAAACTTGGTCTCTCCAGTTTGTGGACTTGCGGTTCTTCCTTAAATTTATTCCGCAGTTTGTTCTTTTTGATGCTGCCGTAAACAAATGCTTCACTCTTCTTTCAGCTTTTCATCGTTGGCAGATGGAGGGACTGCTGGTTTCGTTGCGCTCTGTACCCTGCATTTGGCCCAATTGTTTCATTAGTTCTAACCGTTGCACGTTTTAGGGTTTCCTGTACATGGAAACGTGTCACCGAAACACGCTTTTATCACCTTACCGGAAGTATCATTTAAAACATTTGGCCGTGTGGCCTGCCCAGGAGTAACTTGCCGTGAGGTGGGCATCACCTTCATGGCCCCATGTCTGAGAGCGGACTCAGCCCTTCAGGCGCCCCCACAGTTGGAGGCAGAGCGGCTCCTGCTGGCTGAGGGTCAGTTCCAGGCTCCACACTTTGGCCCAGTGCATCCCTGGCCAGGGAGGGACCCCAGGGTGCAGGGGACCCGCCTGTTCTGCTCCCCACTGTGTCTCTGGGGCACTCTCTTACCCCCACACCTCTGGCCTACGCCCCAGTTCTATGCCAAAGAAAAACACAAGTGGAAAGTGGAAACCTTGTTATTGCCCCAGAGCCCACCTGCCAGGTCGCTCACTGAGCGCCGAAGCACGGTCTGGCGAGGACCCCGGACTGTGGCAGGTCAGCACTGGCCGCCCCGCATCCCTGCTGCCCGCTGGCTCAGGGCCGTGTGGGGGCTTCGTGGCGGTAGCTGTGGGCTCCGTCTGTCCGTGCGGGTGCCGGCACCTGCCATTGGCAGAGTGCACCGGGAGCTGCCGCAGCTGCCCTTGCCCTGGGTCCACCTGGGTCCAGTCGGCTTCCTCATGACCACAGCTAGAGCAGGCAGAGACCAGCACTGGCAGCAGGCGAGTGGCCGTTGCCGCCACTGGGCTCTGGGCTGAGGCCCGGCTGCCTCCTCTTCTCAGGCGTCTTTGGCGCCATCACTGACCCCACTGGGGTAGTGTGAGGTTCTCAGCCCGAGTCCTCTCTGGTCCCTGCTTCAAAGCTCCTGGAACCGGGGGCCTTTTGGGGGGCTGTTTTGGTCTCCTGGTGACCTGGGAGACAGTGTGCTTGTGAAGCAGATACTGGGTCTCCCACCGCTGGCCAGTCCTGCGTGCCAGGGTTGCAGCCGCTGGCCCAGGCTGGCACTGAGCCGCGGGGCTGCCTTCTCCCCGGAAGTAGGCGGGGCAGGGTGGGCCCATGTAGGCGGGGGCTTCCTGCAGGTGCTGGAGGGCGGCGTGGCGCAATCCCCTTTGCAGCAAGCTGAGGAGAGGGTCACCCATGTGGGGGCAGTATGTGAGGGCTCGATGGGGGGGTCCTTCTGGAAAACAGTTGTAGCTGTGCAGCGGCTCTGCAGTGTCCCGGGCACCCCGAGCTCCCAAGGATCAGGTTCCCCTCGTGTCGCTGAGGCCTTTGTCTGGGTGTTGGGGCGCGAGACCGTGCTCAGCAGACTTGATGGGGGCGACTTGGGGCAGCAGCGAGGGTGGGCCACTCTGCCCTGGCCACCTCCTGTCCTGTCCTGTCTGCGTGGCCTCGCCGGTGGAGCATGGGCAGGCGCCTGCGCGTACGCAGGCCGCCCTTAGGAAGTGCAGGCTGATGGGTTCCTACCCGGAGGGGAGAGCTGTCCAGGGAGGGATAAGACTCAGCAGGGTGGGGGCCTCTGTGGGGTTCCTGGGCAGTGCCTTGGGCTGTGCGGCTGCCCCAGCAGGGCCCTGGGGAGGCCTGCAGGTGTTGTAGCGTGCTGCACTGCAGCTCTGTGTCTGCGAGACCGTTGGTGGGGCAGAGAGGCGCTGCCCCTGCCTCTGGTGCGGCGGTGGGGTCTGACAGCCCGAGCACACCGGCACGCAGGTTCCTGGGGACAGCTGGAGCTTTGCGTGTGCGCGTAAGTGTCTGATGGAGGGCCATTCCCCGCCGCCTTGCGCCCCCTCACAGTGCGCTCTCTCCTGCAGACTGCAATAAGGTCACTGACCAGTGCCTGTCCTTCTTCAAACGCTGCGGCAACATCTGTCACATAGACCTGAGGTACTGCAAGCAAGTCACCAGGGAAGGCTGTGAGCAGTTCATAGCCGAGATGTCTGTGAGCGTCCAGTTTGGACAAGTGGAAGAGAAACTCCTGCAGAAACTGAGCTAGTCCCAGAATCCGTGTGCGCATCCTGGGGCGGGGGGTGACGTGGCAGCGGGTCGTCACCACAGCGGGGGCTTTCCTTTCTGTCTGGGCGTGGAACAAGAGACCACAGAGCGGGTCAGGGTGCGCGGCTGCAGGGGAGAAGCCCCCCCTCCCCTCCAGGGACAGTGCTGTGGCACCCCCCTGCGTGTCCTCAGTCGCAGCCGCGCTGCTTTCTGGACGGACCGTTGCTAAGAGGCGTTGACAAGAACATTCCTGCTGGAGAGGACGGCGGACGCGGGAGCCTCTGGCCGCAGCCGAGCCGGGGGTGGGGGGGGGTTTCGTGGGCGGTGGCATTTTGGTTTGGACACCTCATTCCTTGACTTGGGTTTTCGGTGCCGACACACGGCAGACCGCACACATCTGCTGCCCTTGGCGACTATTTTTCTTTGGTTTGGTTTTGTTACATCTTACATGATGCAGAACTATTTTTGTACAAATTGTTTAAAACGTTATTTATGCAGGGTTTGGAGCATACCAGTGTTTTTATTGTTTTGAAGTTGCCAACTTTCCTGATTTCCTTGAGGGGAGAGATGGGGACCTGGGCTTCATTGACACAGTGCCCAGGTCTGACAGAGCAGGCTCGGCCTTTGGGGCACAGCATGTTTAGCCGGAAGCCGCCAGCCTGCTTTGTCCGTCACCAAGTCACCTAAGCATGTGGAATACTAAGTGGTGGTCAGGGAGAGATGCCGGCCAGCTTCCCTCCGGGTAGAGTTCACCTTTCCTCACTTTGACCATTCAGACGCAGTCCCGGCACTCAGGAGGGCCGCGCCCCAGCCCGGGCTCCGCACTCTGCACAGCGAGTCACAGGCAGGCAGTGACCCGGCGCAGCCTTTTCTGTTCCTCTTCTGGGGGTGTGTGCAGCCCCATGCAGGCCTGCCATGTGGCTGTTTCCTAGTGTGACGTTCCGCATTCATAAGTGCCATTGTGAGGTGTTGTTTTCCTAGATCTTCCCCGACGTGGTTTTACCTTTGTTGAATTTGTATAAACAATTGTACAAAAAAAGAAATCACTCTTGGATTTGAGGGTTTCTGTCCTGGGAGGGAACGAGGAGTCCGGAACGGAGGAGGCAGTTGGCGCCACGTGCTGTCAGGTTTTGGGGCAAGAGGTGCTGTGGCTCCTCTTCACGTGAGAGCTGTGGAGGCCTGCTGGTCTGCCCATCTTCAGAAAGGTCTGTCTGTGGGTGAACTGGGCCTCAGCGGTGGACGCGCTTGGCAACTGGCTGTTAACTTTCTTCAAGGGCAGGTGGCCTGCCTGCTTGGTTGCCCGTGACCGCCCATCGGCCACTTGGCGTTTCCTGAAGGTGGGGCTCCATCTCCTCACCGCCCGCTCAGGGCGGCTACGGGCTGTGTGGTGCGGTCTTGGGCCAGGCTGACCGAGGCACCGTCTCCTGGGGATGACCCAGACTCCAGTCAGGTGTAGTTTTGGAGGGGAGAATTTCTTGTGACCACCTGCACCTCCTGCAGAACGACTGTTTTGGAGAACTGGAGGGGCAACCTGCCGGCTGTTTGCTGCAAGCGGCCCCCCAGTGCCTTGGTACTTGCGCACAGTGAAGGCTTCAGGTCCGAGACCCCACCCATCCAGCGGTCCTTCCGGACCCCAGCTGGAGAGGCTCAGGCAACTGGGTGGGCCTCAAGTCAGACTCGGGAGGTGCTGTGGAGGCAGACCTGGCTTCGCTGTGGCTGGCCTGTGGGGGCCAGGCCACTCTGGCCTGCTTCCTGGTCGTGGAGCACCCCAGGAGCCAAAGTCCTGGTCTCGGCGGCCTGTGTTTTCCAAGCTTCCCAGGGAGAGTTACCCATAGCCGGTCACATCAGCCTTGCTCGGGAGTGCTGAGGCAGCAGTGGGTCCGGGTGCCCCAGTTCTCAGGGTAGGGGCCCAGCCACCCACCATGTTTCCCAGAGCACAGAGGAGGGGAAGCGGGGTAGCCAGGCTCCCCGGGGAGTGTTTCCCAGAGGCAGGCCCAGCAGGGCTGTGGTCTCAGACACCCCCCGGGCCCCACCAGCCTTGTGAGGCCAGCCTGAGCCCGCTGCGGCAAACTACTTCCAAGCCCCGCAGTGCACACGCTCTCATGATGGCTGTAAAGCTGGGGAGCACGGTCCGTGCTAGGCCTCAACTGCCCTCCCCAGGCCCGCCTCCCCTTTCTTGGAAACGTAGTATTGACGGTGAGGACACCTTACAGCCCAGGCTTCAGGCGACATCCTTTGTGTTGAGGACAGGACATGTCTTTGGAGTGTCGACAACTGTGGCCTCCAGCGTCTGGTCCTGAGAGGTCTCTGGTAGGGGTCTGAACACCAGGTGGGTCCGCGGGGAAATGTCAGTAGCAAGCAGGCTAGTGCCTTTGGGCCAGTTATGTTAAGTCCAGTCTGCCAGACTAAACTTGCTGGCTGCCACTAAACCTTGGTCACGTCAGATGCTGCCAGGCAACGTCGTCACGTCGGGGCCGTCGCCAGGTGCGTTTACACAAACCCCAAGGGGAATGCAACCCGTGCTACGCCGAGACCACACAAGGGTGCGTCAGCCTTCTCTGCTTTAGGCAGACCCAGCCCACTGCCTAGCTCCTCAGTGTGCTGGGCCCTTTCTGCTGGCCTGCACCGGGACGTCCCTGCACACAGCCAGTAGCTGTGGGGCCAACTGGTTCAGCATGCACAGAGGAGCCGGGTGCAGCAGACACTCTGGTGCGGCCAGGCCCTGCGCGTCCATGGAGGCCAAGACCTGGCCGACCACGCTGCAGTGAGCAGCCCAGGCCCAGGACAGGCTGGAGCCCAGTCTGGTCTGCCACACTGCCTGCCACCCAAGCGCGGCTGCCTCCCCGGGCCCTGACCACCACTTGTGACCTGCTGCAGCCAGGAGGTCAGTCGAGTGCTGGGAGCTCGTCCTGCATGGCTCATTGGCTCTACAATGCTAAAGAGTCAAAACACTTAAAATCAGAACTAGGTTCCAATGTGGCCACTTTGGAACTAACTTCTCAGCCAGGCCCCGCATCTGGAATGAGGCGTCACCTCCGGGTGCCAGGCTGGCGGAGGCAGCGCACAGAACCGGTCGCCATGGGGCACAGAGCGAACTGCTGGGAAGTCGCAGCCACCGCTCAGCCCGCGGCCGCCCTGAAGGAGGGAGCGGGAACCACACACGCTCGTTCAAGATGTAGCGCTGAGGTTGGAACTGACCGGGATAAGGCAGACAAAAGCAGTTAACTCTAATTTTATTCCTAAAGATCAAATCAGCCAGCAGGTAGCACTGAAAATACACTTTCACTATACAAAACAGTGTAAACTGGTTACACGCTGATAAAGAATTTAACACACGTACTGTAGTGAAAGCAGTGCGATGCAGCCCTTGCTGCGAAAGCTGTGCGTGAACAGACGTGGACGAGTTCAGGCCAAGGCCCTGGCAGCTGAACAGGTCAGTTCCCAGGGACACCAAACAGAGCAACAGCAGAAACTCACTCGTCTGAGTCAAGTGAACCTTGAGGGGCCACTTCAGCACGTGCCATGCCGGCCGCTTGTGGACAATGACCTACCTAATCCCAAAGACACAAGCTTCAAACTCCAAGTAGCTTAAGTTAAAAACAGGGCAAAGGAAACGTAGGTGAATGGAGCGCATCCGCCCGTGAGCGGTAGCAGGTGCCACGAGTAGCCTGGCTTTGGCAGCGAGTGGTCACGGTGTGTGGAGCCTGAGGCCCCGAGGTGCACGGGCGCGTGGCGTGGCCCCGAGTTACTGGAACATGGGTGGACCTCTCGGCCCCCAGTTAGTAGTGGAAAGGACTCTTAAAAAGCCGCTCAGGCCGCCGAGTGGTCCTCTTCTGGCCCTGGTGCACCGCCATGTCTGGGTGCCAGCTGGGCGGTGCTTTTGGCGACTGCTTCAGGACTTGAACACGTGCACAGCGCGCACCACATACTGGCGGCAGATGGGGCACTCACTCATGCGCTTGCCGCACTTGGTGCAGGCGACCATGTGCCCGCACTCGAGCAGCACACAGTCGATGACCGCGTCCATGCAGATGCGGCAGAGGCTGTCGTCCTCCTCGTCCTGCAGCTGCAGCCGCTCACCATCTGCAAGAAAACGGGGCTGTGGGACAAGCTGCGACTGCGCGCAGGCCCGTTTGTGCCCCCCGGAGCAGCAATGTGGTGCTGCTCACCGGTGACGAGGATGCAACCTCCTGGGAAGAGTGACCGAGGCTGCCTGCATGTGGGCCACGGGGACTGCTTCACTCCACACTCAGAGTCAGTTGTGGGGTGGCGCCCCGGCCTGGACAGCATCTCGAGCCATCTATCCTGCGTAACCCATGGACCCCGCGAGACTACCTGGAGAGGGAGAAGTCACTCGGCCTCTCAGAGAACAGGAATTTGGGCTTGAAGGGCCACGTAGACCCTGAACTTAGACAGGCTTCCACGTCAGGAGACTCCTGTAGCCTGGGGCTTCAGAAGGCCCGTAGCCCATGCCACACTGCGGAGCAGGGCAAGTAGGGAAGGCGGCAGGTGGGCCGCAGTGAGACACTGGATGCCTGAACCTGGATTCAGTCTCCTTGCCTGCAGAGAAGGTTCCTTTCTGCAATTCTGTGCAGCTAGAGTACGTCAGGCTGTTAGGTAAAGACACTGGGGTGAGCCTGGTTGGGCGGTGAAGCCAGTGACTCGGAAAGACTAGTTGTGCTGTGAACCAGAGCACGCATTCCCCCAGCCCGAAGACTCGACGAGGTCGACTGGGCAGCGAGCTGACTGAAGGGCCCTGGCAGAAGGCGAGGTAGCTGCACTCAGCCTGAGGGGCAGTGTTCACTGCAGCCACTGTCCACCATGGCATCTGCGCTGACAGGCGAGCTGCCCCCTCACGGCCAGGATGTCATTTCTCAGCTCCCAGGGTCGGTGTGGAACCCGATGACGGGCCTTCCTGTATCTGCCACTGTGGCACCCTCTGGGAAGGTGTGCCAGGGTACCTTGGGCCTACTGTTCCCACAGAAAGCTGGAACTCCACCCAGCTTTTAAGAAACCCAACGTGGCAAAAGCTAATCACAAGAGTCCTGAAGTCCAGCTAAGAACTGAGACCACCACAGGCTGACTTAACACCCCGCGTTTGTTTCCCTCTCCTCAGAATGCCCTCGGGCTTGCCCCGTGAGGCGTTCTGCGTCATGCGTCCCGACCCAAAGTCCTGAGCTGAGCTTTCCCAGCATGCACGGCAGGCTTTGGGCTGTTCAACACTTTGGCTCCACAGAATCCCCCTATCTGGTTATCTCACTTGTAGCCTTTAAATCTGAAGCATTTTTAGAGACCCAAAGAATTTCATTTGAGCTATTAGGAGACTCTAGGGAAGGAAAAAGAAGGACCTACATGACTTTTGGTTTTCTTCATTCTCTTTGTATAACCGGTTTACTTTCTCTACCAGCTCCCACTTTTCACAACAGCCAGAATAGTTGACAAAATTCCGTGCCAGGATTTCCTTCAGCTGGCGCACGCTCATCCCTTCCACATCTTCGAGACTTGACAGGTCAGACAGCGAAGCTCTTACTCTCTTCTTAGAGAGGCCAGGCCCCTAAAAGCAGAGCTTGCATTACCTCTCTTCAGACCCAGGCCTGCCGCCGCGAGCAGTGCATATGCTCTCCTCGCCCTCCAGCCCCCGTGGCCCAATGCCCTCCCCAGACTACCAGTCCTTGAAATGCTTTACGTAGTATTCTACATTTGAACGTTCAAACGCCTTCCTGTGCTAGCCTAGCAAAGTCCACACAGGCGTTTTTCCTCCCTGACAGCCAGCCTGTCAGGGAACCCAAGTTTTACACACAATTTTTTTTAGATGTATTTTATTTATGCACTCAAGAACTGGGGTGCAGGGGGTGAGAGGATGCCCCAGAGACCAAGCGGGGCACAGAACTGGCAGATTCACTGAAACCCACTGCTGAGGGAGGCAGTGGGAGGCAGGTGGGGCCTGATGCACCCTGGGGTCACTCCCTGGTCGGGGCTGGACTCACAGCTTCACAGTGCTGAGACTTAAGCCCTGCGCCCCCAGGGGCCCTTCCGCAAGATCTTACCTGATCCTCTAAGTTTTCATCATCGTCATCATCATCGTCGTCGTCGTCGTCATCTTCTATGTTTGCTGAAGCTATCTCACTTTGTACCTACACGCAGGATGGATCTGCTCAGGTAACCATGCACACTCACCGTGAGCGAACCTTTCTGCGGGTCCCCCCGAGACACTCCCCAGCAGCCCGCAAACTGCGACTCTCTGGACCCAGCATGCTGCTTCCCCTCCCGAGTTAGAGGCTCTGGGCGATAGACAAGCTACCTCCGCCGGGTTAACTCACAGGGCAGTCCTCGCCGGTCTACACGTGTGAGCAGGGTACTGGGGTGGGAGGCCAAAGCCGCACGTGTGGTGCGTGCAGTGTCACTCAGAGGAGCTGCAGATAAAGGCTTTAACCAGAGCCTCTAAAGTTGCAGCTGGAAACTAAGCTGGACTAAGGTCAGCCCAGGAGTCAGACACTTGACTCGAAAGACCTCGATCCTTTATCACTCAGACATTCTAATTCCACACAGTGCTTCCTGGGTTTGCTGGTGGCTATTGCTAGTTCTAGGTGTCAGAAATGTGTTAACAGTCAGATAGGCTTTAGGAAAACCAGAAAAATCTCTTTAAATTGCATCTTTCTATCTTGGCTGTTTTGGCGACTGATGACCTGACAGTCTGCTTGCAACCTCGGGAGTTCCCCAGTAAATCCACCGACACAAGCACCGCACTGGAAACAGGGCTTCATCCTCGCCCACCTGGTGGCAGCTGCCCAAGAGTGAGCTGCGAGCTGGCGCAAAAGCCAGGGCTGTGTCTTGTTTGCACCTAATGACGCCTCTTGGGAGAACAGTGAAACTCAGCTTGGCTTTGCGACTGTCAGCAAAGCAGCTAACCCAACTTGCCCCTACTTCTAATAACCCCTTTCCTCGGGAGTTTAAATATGGAGAGAACTGTTTAAAACAACTTTTCTAGCGTCTTAAGACCACTCCCATGTGGCCCAGCCTTAACAGATCACTTGGTCAGGGTGACCAGACATCACTGGGACAATGTTCTATAAATTAATTTCGCTGACTAGTAAGCAGCCATATTCCTTTGCTGGTGAGATGATGGTAACAGTTGGCTGAAATTCCAGCTTTGCTGTGGCACCAGGGTCACCTCTAGGTGATTTTCACGGTCACCAACACGCAGTACCACTGCCTATAACAGCATCAAACTACTGCAAAGTAAGTTTACGTGCTACTTTTCAGTCCTCGTAACAGCGTCTCCGTGTAGGCTACAGAAACTAAGAGTGGGGAGCTACTCTGGAGTTCCTCACCCCGCCGGGTCTGGGGCCACCTGGCACCTGAGCACTGAGCCACCAAGCTCGGGGTTCAGCAGTGCGTGGGGTCTGCTCCTGCACAGAGTCATCAGGCCCTGGGCCCCGGCACTCCTGGCCAGGAGCAGGCAAGCCGGCCCCGGGCGGTGCTCGTACCTGTGCCAGCGCTCCAGATCCGAAGGTGCGGCCTCCACCCACCAGCTCTCCCTGGAGCGAAGACATGGTAGCTGCGGGCGCTGTGTAGTTTGAAAAAAAGGAGTGTGTGAAAAAGCTGGATGTCTGGGACCTAGAGGAGCTCAGGCTGCTGGTGTCCCCGTCGTCCTCGGGGCCCAGCCCGTGGTGGCACAGCACCAGGTCTACCAAGTCCGCCTTCTCCCGACACGTGTCGGTCGGTATGTCCCTAAGGAGAAGATACTGGCGCAGGTCCTTCACTTTTAGCCGCATTAGCCGGGGGCGCTGAAAGGCTGTCTCCTGCAGCAAGTGGCATGTGGCGCATCTGCGGAGGTTTTCTTGTGGGACCGAGCACACAGAGCAGAAGCCTTTCTTGCAGTCTCGGCACACGTGCTGAGGGGAGAGAGAAACCCGTTCGCCACTGGCCGCACATGGGCCTGGCAGGCGCACAGCCTTCCTTTCGCCTCTACTGAATGCCGTCTCCCGGGCACCAGACAGCGCTTGCGAGCGTTCTCATGTGCCGGGAACCAGGAAGACCGAAGGCAGTGCGAGGCAGTTTGGTTTCCCGGAGGTTCGGGTGCAGTCCTTGAAGAAAACACTCCCGTGTTACCGAATTAAAACCTCCACCCCTTGCTTGCAAACATGTAATTAGTGAAGCAGAGCTGGCGGCAGCGCATGGAGGCAAGCACCACCGCCAGGCGCTCTGCTCACGCAGCGTGAGCACAACTCAGTGCGCACCTGCGCTGTCTGGCCGACCCGAGCCCGCAGGTGCCGCCCGGCGGCCCTTGCCTGAGGAGCCTCTGTCAGCTTAACCTCACTCCGCTGGCAAAATCCGAAGAGGTTGCTTCTGCTCGCTCCGTCACCCCCACGAGCTACTGCCTTGCTCCAAGTGTTCTGAAGGCCCGATCTGATGGTCAGGGACTAGCATGGCCTCAAACAGGGTGGCTCTCAGAGCCCCGATCTGGCCCAGAGAAAGCTGCTTTAGCTCAAGTGCTTTGTGTCAAATCCCCATACGGTAATTACCTCAGCTACACTCCTATGCTCACTTGAATTACAAATGTGGGTAGGGTTACATTTCTGTAAACCCGGGACCAGAGTTACAGCAAATCCTCTCAGAGTTATAGACCAATTAGATTTCTTGCTTCAAGACCTCAGCATCACCAGAGGATGAAAGCTGGTCAGAGGAGAAAGCTGTGCCGCTTGCGAGTCAGTGTCTAGTCAGAGAGCCAGCAGGGAGATGGCTAACTGGACTAGCTTTTTACAAAATTTTAAGAAAGAAATGGTTCATCAGTATTCAAAATAATGTCCAGCCCCAGATTCACCAGCGTCTTTTGTATGTGATGTTCCAGCCAACTCACCTTTTTCCTAAAGACTGAAAACGAAAGTCCACAGGCTTTGCAAACTATATTGGGCCCTTCTGTAGGCGCTGGCGGGTAAGTGGCAAAGTCGGAGTTTGGTGTGAATCTGAATGGCCCCGTGCCTCCTGCAAATCCTGACTGCTGGCCCCTGACGGCTCCGGTTCCCATGACTTCATTCAGCAGCCCACAGCACGACGCCCACATAGACGTGGCCCCCGCCTGAGGAAACACAAGGAAGGACCACAGTGTACAGAGAAAGGGCAGGGGTGCCACCTTGGAGAGGTAACTTGGCCCTAAATAACTTTGATCTTATGCCTGTTGGCGTCAAAATCTCAAGTTCTTTGGAACCGTTTGGCAGTGGGAGTACTCACTGTTAGAAAGGAAGAGAGACAACTTGATCCCCACTGAAGCTGCACGAGCGCGTGCCAGTAGGGGGACGAACAGACGCGTGTCCTGCGCAATGTGCTCACGCCCGAACGTGTCCCCGGCTCCCCTGAAGTCGGCTCTCACCGATGTCCTATATACATCCTGTCTGGCAACCTGACACCGGTAACTGCTGTGTAGCACAGCTGTGTGGGCTGCGGCAGATTTCCCGACTATGACTTGGCAGAAAGAATGTAAATTTAAATTACTTAATTTCATTACACTCCTTTCTTCTGTAGCTGAGCACAATAAACAACAGCATATGTTAAAATAAAATTTTAATGACTAGGAAAGCATCAAAATGTCAACTGAAGTGCTCTCTAGAGTTCTCATGCAAGTTACCTTCAAGTTTCCCTCTGCTTCCTAAATTCTTACCAAGATTACACTTAACAACAGTGTAATTCACAAAGCATTATCCTACCTTTGTGAATCGGAGACTTTTTGCCCTCATCTTCTCCTGCGAACCACAACTGCTGTCACACTCTACCTCCCTCTAGTGACCTGTCCCTCTACTGGGGACCTCAGAAACCTGAAAAGCAAGCTCGTCATCGGCAGGTAGAATGTTTTCAGAACAGGCCCGGGAGTCTCTCCATGCTAAAGGTAAAAAGACTGCGGAGCCAGACGCACTTCCCTCCCTAGTCCCCCTTCTCGCCCTTACGCTGGGTAACCACAGAGAACGTCTACTCAGTGGCAGCCCAGGGAGTGAGGCGGCAGCGGCTAACGTGCAACATGGAACAATCCCAGCTACACGTTCCATCTGGTGGATGTGCTGTTCTTCCCAACAGGCTCTTTAAAACAACGTAATGGCCCTCCCTGGTGGCGCAGTGGGTTAAAGCACTGTACTAAGAAGCTGAAACCACTTCCGCATGAGTTCTATTCCCACCTGCCCCGGAGGTGACCACATGGTGTGGCAGACCTCTCCTGACCCGCCCGCTGCTCCCCTCAGCAGTGTACTTCGTTGATCTGCCTGTTCTGCTCCCCACTCTGTATCTGGTGAAGTCTTTCGCCACCCCTGAGTCTCTGGCCTGTACCCCAGTTCTGTATGCACAAATAAATAAATCTTAAAAACAAAAAAAAACAAAAAAAAACAACGTAATGGCCTTAAGAGGCCACCTGGAAGGCAACAGGACAGTGCTACTGCCCAGGAACGACAAGCTATATTAAGTGTGGGGGGCGGGGAGAAGGTGAAGCAGTAAGAAACTACATCACTAGGTTCAGTCTTAAGTAGTGGGCAGGGTCCCTGACTGAAGTATTACAAGGCTTGACAAGCGGTCACTCTCCAGAAATAGCAATGCCCATGGAAGTTGTTACCAATGACCTGCAACTTTCAGTACAGACCTCAAGCTCCAGAGCCATGGCTTGAAAGCATGAAAAGCCAGATTTACTGTGTGTTTAGAATGTTCTTTCAGTGTAGGACTCAGTCAGTGAGCTCTCCGAAAACAACTGAAGAGGTTTTTAAAAATTCAATTTGCACAAATTGGGGGGGGGGGGAGACCAGCACAACAAAATCGGGGGAGAATACCTCCGCTACAGAAAGGGTCACTGGGATAAGCGTTTTCCCCCCTTCCTTCCAGGAGTTTATAAAGAAGTGATGTTTCTGAGTCTCTGCTTCCTGCTGACCTCACTACTAAACACACAGCTCTTGACAGAACTTTCTTCAACAGCATATAGTTCCTGTCACGACTGGTAAGTAAATAACTGTACAAAAGTTTATTTTACCTCTTAAAAGGCAGTGTAACATCCTTTAAATTTTGTGTGCTGCCAGAAAGATCAAATTGTGTCTTGATGAAAAAGCAAACGAAAGAGTCTGACCTGGCGGACTCCTAACACCCTTTTAAACACAACTGCCCACCCAGCGTGCTAGCGAGGTGGGCCGCACCCTGGCAAGAGCACACATTTTCAAGTGATGTTAATGAGTGATCATCCCAGTTCTGGGCTGAAAATGTCCACAGCTCTGGTGTTTATTTTGGGGACACAGGCAGAATCTCTAGGTAGACAGCAGTGTTGGAGGACAGCACTCTCATTCGATTTCTCCTATTTCTGTAAAGTGGAGGGAATTTCTGCACTCCCCAGAAGGGAAAAAAATAGAACACTCCCGGCTTCTTTTTTCTTCTCTGTAAGATAAAAATCACACACACCCCGGCCAGCCGCCAGTGTTGCTATAGCCTAACTTTAGTACAACTAAGCTCAAGACCATAGCAGAGAGAGAGAAGACACTGGAGATTCCAGGTTCCAGCCTCCGAGAGAATGCGTCCCAGCGAGGGCAGCTGGCCTCGCACTGACAGGGAAGCCACCTAAGCGCCGCCAACGGCGGGGCTGGGACGGACATGCTCCAGCTGCTCTGCAAGGTCCAAATTTGAAACGGCGCCTTCTCCGGCCACGAGCTTCCTCTGAAGCCTCTCAGCGGAGTCCAACAGTTTCCTCTACTTTAAGTCCTGGTTTCCTGGCACCCAGCACTGCTGACATGAAGGTGACGTTGTTAGCAGCTCCACCCCAGCCTCCCCGGAGCAGGTATTTTTAGTCCTGTGGCTCGACGACGGCACTGTCACTGCCTCAAGCTGAGAAGTGCCTGGGCTGACATAGCCCTCAGGACAGCGGTTGGAGTCACCCCGGGAGCCCGAACTACGGGGCCCGGGTCCCCTACCAGAGAGCCCACGTAACTGGCTTAGGGCACAACAATCTGAGCACCAAAGCACCACAACAATCTGAGCACAACAATCTGAGCACCCTTGTCCCCACTGGCAGCCTGTGGCCCCATGCCGCCAGGTACAGCGGGACAGGCCTGCTGGAGTGTTCACGCCTGCTCCCCTCAGCAAGCCAGGGCTGATGACTCCTGAGAGAGCCTCTTCCCTTTACCACACGCTGGCCTGGCAGTTGGATTGGAATTTGGAACCTTCGTTTTTCCACTCTTTGTCTTTCTGCCGTTTTCTTGTGTGAAATCTCCAATCTGGAGAAAGACCGTGCACGGTCTGTCAAAAACAGCTGCACACTGCTTTTGTCCTCCCTGACCCCCAAGTTGAAGAGGCCACATGGAAAGTGAAGCCTCCAGGGCTCGCACCCCTCCCATCTCTCTTGTTTCTCGCTCTCGCACATTCCCTCTGAGTTCCAGCTTCACGCATTTTCCTCCCGGTGCCCCAGGAGCAGGCACATCCCTGCATCCCTACCAAGCAGATGTCACCTTGATCTTCCCCTCGTAATACTTGAGTGTCCTACACCAATCTTTCCCCCCCTCAGATCTGTTCAAATTTTCTGTTGCAACTTGACATAATAGTCCTAATTTCAAGCAGCACAATCTATGAAAGCAATTAGGGATCTATTTAAGAGAACATTTTCCCAACAGTTCACTGAATCTGTGCTCTTGAAGAGCGCGTGTGGGGGTGTCAGGTCAGGAACAAGCCAATGTGTTCTCAGAACTCTCGTCTCTACCCCGTTACATTTCCTCGGGGTCCAGTTACCAGTCTGACAGGGTAGTAACCAAAAAGCTTCCCCCTTTTTGTGAGTTGCCTTTGAAAGCTTTAGAGATCCACTAGGCTCCTGTTTCCCCTGTGCATCTCGCTCTTGCTCCGAGGTCTCCCGCCAGCGGCATGGGCCTCGTTTTGTTTTGGTTCCTTCTTTGTTCATGTGTTGGTAGCAGATCGTCCCATTTCCTCCTCCATTTTCTGAACAAACTCACTTCCTAGACAGATATGCACAGGACAGCCACTGGCTTTTGAATTTCTAGTAAATTGAGAGTTATGGTTCTGCCGCACTCCAGAGGGGCGTGTTTCTTACATGAGGCCATCATCCACCTGCTAAAGCCACTGCTCTGCTGTGCGGGAACCCGAAGTCTAGGTCTTGGCCAACTAAAGCCCCACCGTGGGCTTCCATGGTTAGCAATTCTGAGCCCTCCTTGGGGTTGGGACCACAACTGAGACAGCAGCACCCTCCACTAACCCCCATGAATCCAGGAAATTAGGACAACAGTAACTTGCAAATTGGCTGCAATTTGAGTGAGGCAACTATCCGCCCAGCACAAATTCTAAACTCAAGGAATTAAGCTCTGTTTGTACATTAGTTTTTAACCTCTATGTTTACTGAGGACAAATGCCATTTTCGTGGCAATCTAATCCCTTCCCCACATACTCACATGGGGAAAAACTGCTCCTGACTACGGCCGTGGGGTCACGGCTCCCGGACACGTCAGTTAAGCACCAGGCATCACATTAGAAACAGACCAGGGCCTCCCTGGTGGGTCAGGGGCTGGGCCTCAGCCCTGTGGAGCTACCCGCAGCTGCTGCAGTGCGAGTTCCAGCCCGTCATTGGAAAGGGCCCGCAGTGAGGAAGCCCTGAAGCCTCTTGTCTGGACTGCCCGACACCTGGATCTCGTGTTGTTCTGGTACCCAGCGCGCCAGTTTTTGTCATTTTTGAAAGCCAGTGTACTCAGATTTTACCTTTGTTCCCCCGCTCAATTAAGAAATAAGCTAAATCCAAAGTGCTGGGGTTTTGCTCATAATGCCACCTGAGAAACTGCCCTCACAGTTGTACCCAGGGTGTGCAGATGGCTGTGCCGCCCAACAGCAGCTCTTCCCTTGCCGGTGAGGGAGACCTCAACGCGGTCCTCCACACTCCCGCCCCCCAAGAACCAGGTTTCAGAAGGTGCTAAGCCAAGAAATGTGGCCCCTGTATGACATTCACCGACACAGGTTCCTCCTCTCTCCCTGGCAGTGCCAAGTGTTCCTTCTATGTCATTCCTTCCTGAGAATGACTTAGAAATCTCCCTTCAGTAGGGGAGCACAGAGGGGCTGGAAGTCTGGCCAGTTTGCCTGAGAGGAGAACACAGTTCCCAGTGCTTCCAGCGTCCACAGTATAATCCCAACCTGAAGGCACTTCTGGCTGTGGCCTGCAGCCAGCCCACCCTGCAGCTTCCAAGGCCGCAGGCTGCACAGTGAGGGGGAGTGGTGGCCTGAGGTGCTTTCAGAAGTCTCTGGGGAAATACTTCTCATGCTCACTTAAAGAGTGAATCAAAACTGTAGGCCAGTTTTGGTTCCCGTCCTAAACCGATGCAATGCGCCCCTTAAGGATTCCAGCCAGTGAAAGTCCAGGAAGGCGCGTGAAGAACAGGCCGCAGTGTCCATGGTGGAAGCCAGCCCCAGGGGAGGGGGAGAAGCGAGGGGTCAGCGGAGAAGCTGACGCTTTCACTGGCCTGGAGGAGCAAAGCTGGAGGAGCCGCCTGACTCTGTACCGCTGGGAGGGCTGCTGTATGGCTCAATCTACAAGTCAGGCGCCAGTCACTGGCGCTGGCTTTCTGGGTGCTGAGAGCCGCCAGGCCGGCCCCTCCAGGGGTCCCTACCGTACTGTGCCTCCAAGAACCAACCAGCTCAGTCCTGGTTTATGAAGCACCAAGTCAGGGCCACACAGTGAGGGCATCTTCCAAGTCTCTGTCCCAACAATGGGAAGTTTTGCAGCTCCAAGTCCAAGCGGCTGGGTCTCCCGGTGGCCGTCTAACGCCGCAGCGCCACCCGAGGAACTCCGCTTCCGGGTCTGCCGTGCAGCTGGCCGCGGGGCAAGACAGGCTCAGGGGCAACCCCGTGGCAGTACCCCCCCGCCCCCACAGTGGGTTTCAGGGGACCCGCCTGCTCTGCGCCCCACTGTCCGGGGCGCCTGCTCACCCCGTCACCTCTGGCCTGCGCCCCAGCTCTTGTGTGCGCGAATGAACCGCAAATAATGGGCACGTTCCCCGGACCTGCCTTCAGAATCTGCACCTGGCGTCTCCTACCCGAACTCCAGTCTTCAGACCGGACTAAAGCGCCGGCCAGCGCGTCCCTCCGGCC
>NW_004567130.1:18100384-18111966 GCF_000260355.1 Condylura cristata
GGCGAGGCGACGCCAGACGCCCGCCCGCTCCTGGGCGCCTCCCCTGCGACTGTCCGGAGGACGCGCCCGCGGACACGGTCGCGGGTGTGGCCCGGAGAGCGGCGGTTGCGCCGCTCTGTGAGGTCCGAGACCGCCGCTCTGTGAGGGCCGAGGCCGCCTCAGCCGCACGACTCCGGGTGCGCGAGCGGCGCCCCAGCAGGCTGACGCCTCAGCGAGAGGCTGCACCGAGAAGGGGCCGAGACCGCGGAGGGCAGTAAGAGCCCGGACCACGGGAGGCCGTTGCAGGCGCCAGCAAACCTGGGGCCAGTTCCTTTCTTGGAGCGGTGAACGTGGTGCTGGGGGGCCCGCGGGGGAGCTAGGGCTCCGGGGGAGCAAAGGCTCCTCCTGGCGCCCGTCCTTGCTTGAGCTGGGGCCACCCGGAGCTTGGGAGGCGCCTGGCGCGTTTGAGTCAAGATGCTTTGTGTAACCAGCGCCTTCTGCAGCGACACCCCGTTCGCTTGTACCTACTGCTCGCGGGCACGTGGCCTTTGCCCACATATTCAGAGCAGGCCGACACCGTTTCTTTATCGTTCGGTCTGGAAGGCCAACGATGCGCGAGATATGTTGTCGTTGGCTGCCTGCGGAGGACGCCGTGGGTTTCTCTTTTGCGATCCTTCACAACATTCTCTTAACTGGGTCATAAGGCATTGCAAGTCAACTCATTCAGAACCCTCAGACTCAAAAGGCCCCAGCTGAAATATCTGAATTATTTATTACCTAATAATAGCAAAGCATTATGTGAGTGGTTGGTTCTTTCAGCGCCATGTGCACCCATGATAGGCTAGAAGGCTGGTTGGCGGCTTTCATTGTAGCAGCAGAGTCCCCCGAAGCCGGCCAGTAGTGGAAGACCATGTGAACCTTTGGCAAAGTTGACTAGCAACTTGCTAAACACTAAATTGCTTCTTGCTTTGGAAAACTTCATACATGCGTGGAGAAAGCACACTACTGCAACGTGCTCCCTGTACAGTCACCTGCTGCCAGTTCCCCACTCTGCCATCCTTGTCTGGTCCGCCCTCCCTCGCGTCTTTCCACCCACTCCCCACCCACCCCCATCTGAGTTCAGTTGCATCATTAGATTGGTGCGGGCACTGGTTGCCCAGCAGTGAGAGCAGTGGAAGGTTGGCCCTGGTTTGCTATGTTGTATTTCTCTTCGGTGGCCTTCAGGGCACAACCACTTGGCCCAAAGTCGTCTGTCTTCCTGGCTCTTGTGGAGACGTGGAAGGCAGACTCTGATCATCCTGTTACCGCCACTCTGCACGTGCTAATGGAACCTGGGCACAGACTCCACCCACCAGAAAGGATATAAAGGTAGCTCTTCCTGGGGAGGCTCTGCCTCAATCTGCCTTGAGCCCCACGGCGTGACTGACTTCTGCCACCGTGAAAAGTGGTTTCAGAATACTCACTGCACGTCAGAGAGCGGCCTTTGCAGCTGGAGAGCAGATGGCTTCATAAAGTCGTTTTGCTTTGAACTCGGCATCTTGTCGGAATTCTGCTGGTAATGACTTTGCTCACTTGATCACTTGACTCCCTTCTGCATGGAGTTTCTCCACCTGTAAAATGGAGATGATGATTAACCAGTAGCTGATACCTCTTACATCTTGCTGAATGGTGTGACGGCTCCTGATACAGAAAATGAAACAGAAACAGAAATTTAAACTGGTTTCCAGAGAGCACAACAAATAAAGTGAGGCCATTTTCTATTTCCCCTAAGTAATATGAGCCCACAGTTGCAGTTCAGTTAAGGTCCCAGATGAAATATGGGCGCCTACCCCCGACCCCCATGAAGGGCCTCCTTAGCAGGCAGAAAGCAGGCAGAATTTTCTCTTCATGGCTTGGGAAACTGAGCCATGGAGGTGAGGGCTCTTGCCTGAGGCTCATGAGACCATGATCAAGTTAGGGCCACTGCCCCCAGCCCAGAGTAATGCTCAGCTGCCCAGTGATTCTTCTAACGACGAGACAGGGCTGGCCAAATGAGGCGGTTCCTGTACATTTGATCCACCTTTTATGCAGTTTGGATAGCGTGCAGTGTAGGTGCTGGGGACCCCTGGAATGTGGAGCCAGTCCCAGTTCCCACTAGCACCCATGTCAGTGACACAGGCAGCACCCATGTGCTGGGCACTGGCGAGACCAGGCCCAGTCTACGTGCAGCTTAAATGGCCGTGAAGAAAGGTCAGAAGTGGCAACTGGCCCCCAGGGGCTCTGCGCAAAACCATGGGAGAAACGCTGTCTCTCCCGTGTTGGAGGCCGGAAGTCCCAGTCAAGGTGTTGGTGGGCGGGGCTCCCTCTGGAGTTTCCAGTGGGGACCCCGCCTGCCCTTCAGCTGCTGGGCGCTAGACAGAGCGTGGGCGCGCGGCTGCCATTCCAGGTCCAGCCTTCATCCCTCACCAGGCTGCCCAACTCCTGGAGCTGAGGTCGGCGCAGACTGCTATATCGGCCTTGGCTTCACATCATCTCTTCTGAGAGGCACTGGTCCCCAGACTCCGGGATTATTTCATCTGGGACCTTAACTGAACTGCAAAGACCCCTTTTCTGAGGATGGTCACAGTCACAGTTGGGGCGCCGCTGTATGGTGTGCTCTGGATGGCAAATCTGCTAGAGAGAGATAGATGCTCAGGGTTCGGCATTCTTATTTTCTAGCTCTGGGGCCAGATATTCACAGTTACGGCCCGTACCTGTCCCTTCCACAGCTCAGCTGTAGTGCGGAGGACTGTCGTTGGCGCACAATTACGTCCATTTGTTCACTGTGTTATGTTAAGACTTGCCGGTTTGTTTTGTGTCTTATTTAATTGTGGTTGTTAGAAGTCTGCGGAGCCTCTTTAACGTGGATAGCAGGAGCCAGTGGAGAACTCGTTTAACCTGCCTGTCTCACCTGGCCTGGGACCTCTGAGTGGGCCAACAGCCAGCTGTCCTAGGAGCCCGCCCAGCAGCAGTGTGAGCAGCCTCCCGAGCTGTTGGTGCTCTGACTGTGTCTCTAGCCAGAGCACCCGGTCACTCACTTCACTTTTCTTTCTTTGTAGAGAATCAGTACCCAGTCATGTCCAGCCCAGAATAAGGTCAGCTTGCTAACGCTGGCCGAGTCTTTCTTGAGCCACTGAGCTCATTTCCCGCCAATGGGGGAGCGAAACTACCACCCCAAAATATGCCTTCTGGGCAAAAGGCTGATTTCCTTCACGCATTAATAAAATAACCAAACTGTGAAGTGAAATGACGAACATAGGAGACGAGCATAAGGACAGCTGTCAGAGTAGACACAGCCCTTCCAGGCTCCGGGGCTGCCTGTTTGGAAGTTGTCGCTTCATCTTAACGAGCAAAGGGCTGGCCAGACCAAAAAGCCAGCAATCCTTGGGTTCACAGGACAGGACAGTCACTACCCCCAAGGTGGACCGATGAGGCTTCAGGAAACAGCCACATCACCATGAAGCTGAGTGTGGAGTGGGCCGTGCCCCAGGGTCTGCGGGCAGTCAGCGGGGCGCGTGGCGTGGAGGGTGGGCGGGCGGCTTGGGGTCCTGAGTGCGCTGCGCTAAGCTGAGCACTGTGGCCCGGGGTTTCCTGCTGTGGCCTTTGCCTGTCTGTGAAGCGGCTGGGCCTGGAGTCACACCTGGGAGACGCGTCTGGGGCAGCCTGTGGCTGGGGTTCACTGCGGGAAGACTCCCTGCTTCTGTGGGAGACTGGACCACGTGGGACTGGATGGTGTGGACTCGACCTGGGGTAAAGTAGACGTCCCCACTGGCCTCTGTAGCCCCTGATTATCCCGTTTGTTAGACAAACCCCTCTGCTGATGTCCCCACTGGGCAGTCTGGCCACTATGACGGGGAGCCCCGGGTCATCAGTAAAGTGCTGGCAGCTGCCTGGTCTCCTCATGCCCCTGCTATCCCTCTCACTAGCAAGGGGCTCTGTCCTGTGTTTTCATAACTACTCAGGGGTGCTCAAAAATAGGGGCTCTTCAAGACTAGCAAAAGGTGTACTCAGGGAATGTCAGAGCTCTGCCAGTCACCAAGACACGCACCAGGTAAGACGGATGGTGCCACAAAGATGCTCACCACCAGCCGCCTCTGCTAGACCGCTGGTCTCGGTTAGCACCAGGCTAACCAGACAGGATACACAGGTCAGGCCTACTTTCCCCACTCTGGGAAGAGCTGGCCGGAGCAGGTGGCAATAAAGCCACCCTCAAAGGTCGTGACAAACACGGATTAAGCCCCTATTTGTGCGGTGCTGCACCAGGCAATTGAGTCACAGAGATTCGTCAGCCCTGTCTGTCCTCTCTGCAGTTTATGACCCAAGGCAGTCAGGTGCTGGCTCACATGTGCAGACAAACTGGAGACAGTGGACACAAACACTAAGTCAAGGGATAAAGGCCGAGGTTGAAAAACATCCCTTGGTCACAGACTGTCAATGGCCCAAATAGGGTTGCCTCAGAAAATGGGGGGTTGGGGGAGCACGACTGATTCCACAGGCCAGGCTACCAGGACTCCTTTCAGCCAAGCTTAAGCTGGTGGCTCTCATAACCGGACCAGGGCAGCCGCCTCCACCAAAGCCACCTGTTCTCTTTCCCGTAGGCTGGGAAGCGCTTCCCGCGCGATCCCGGGACAGCTGATTGGCTTATGCTGGTCACATGGCCCCTCCCCAGAGCCAATCACTGTGGTAGGGGGAGCCAGGAGGGGTCCATCGGTTGAAGTTGGGACAGCTTTGCCCAGCCTCCCGAACTTCCATCAGCTCTAAGGCTGTTAGTTTTGTTAGTGGCTCCCTGAACTTTCTGACTGTTCTTTTTAACTGTTTATTTGGAAGTGATACCCGCAGCACACAGTCCTTGGATTTGGCACTTTACACCCTCAGAGTCTTAGTGCTGGAAACGCTAACTGACACGAGCTATGCAACCTCTGTCATCAGACACGGTCCAGATGGAGGGGAATTGATCTGAAAAATCAAACTTTCCACGCTAACTTATGTTATGACCTCCCTTTTTTGTATAACCGTAATATCAAAATATTCTGAGCAACTTTCAGCTTACAATTGGACTGCCTTGGCCGCACAAGGCCTGCCTGCCCTGACAAGCAAGCACTGCACCAGGGTGAAAAAATTCCTCCGAAGTCAAATGACTTGACTACTGACTGATAAAATTAAAAGGGCTGTTTTTGCAAAGTCTCTCTCACTGCCGGATGGAGGCTAATCCAAATATTATCATTCTATTATCTCACCTAGCCTTCTATTCAGCTTTTTAAAGAATTACTCAAACTTCCTATTGTTTGGCCTTTAGATGTGGAAATTCATCCAGTTTACCTGTTTTTTAAACTAATCAAGTTTTCCACCTGCTACACCTTAAAGGAATCCACAAAAGTCTTCTGGCTAGTTTTTCAGGATTCTACTATGTAGTCTTTAGATAAAGAAATCCACCTATGTCTCCTATTCAGAGATTTGATTAGCAAGGAATTTCCTCTTCTGTCTCCCAGGATGACTCAGGCAGAAAAACAAACCCATTAAATAGTAGATAAGGTTTAAGGGAGTTCTATCTTAGTTGATCTCCACTATAGTAATATTAGTCATAAACTTTGTGCACCTATGTACCTGTTTTTAACCTTGATTGATTTTGGAATGTTATATCTCAGCTAAAGGGCAATATGACCCTAAATTGTTCTTAGGAAAAACAAAGATGATTGTAATCTCTCAGCCCAGTTCCTGTGCTGCTGTCATCCCACTACTTACTCCTAATGTATAAAAATAAACCTTTGCTGAAGGCAGAGCAGGAAGATTTGCACCCAACTCCGACTCCCGTGTCTTCCTCGCTCCCGCTCTCCAATTTTTAGAATATCGGCTCACCGACGTTGTTCCCACCTTGAGACTCTGCCTGTGACAGCCTCTCTACAACCTGAAATCGGGGCTGGTCCCCGACAGCTAATACCCGGATTCCCAAAACTCACTTTCAGATGGCTCTGAATGATGGCGTTCCAATGGCCTTAAATGCCGGTGAGGGATTGCTATAAAACATGTTCGCATGTGAACAATCCGAGTTTTGTTTATTGTTGTGAATGAGTAGCCCATCGCTGAACGGCCCAATCTGTTTTATTCACGTACCCACCCCCAACAAAAAGAAGCCCAGACCTGTGATCACCAACTTCTAAAAATTCTTGCTAATGCACTGTTTTCTAAATAATTTCCTGTCTAACAAAAGGACTATCCTGATTGGATATCCAGCTGATTGGATAGGAAGCATTTTCTAGTGGCCTTGCAGAGCTCTGTGTTGCCACTCTTATCAGAAGAAAGCTAGGGAAGCTCAGGGTATTGTCCTAAAAATACCAGAATCTTCTCCTTGATGGACTTATTCTGGCAGGGAAGTGAGAATTATCTTGAGCACAGTTACCCTGTTTGAAGACAGGCTTAATTTTTTTTAAGTATCTTATTTTTTTATTAAAACACATTCATTATGAAAATGAAAGTGAAATAGCTACAAAAGAAGATTAAAATCACTCACAACTACAGCCTACAGATAACCATTGGTTGCATTTTGATGAATAACCTTTCACAGCTATAATAGCCAGAATGAATGTTTACTGAGCCTATAAAGTTTTTATTATGTGAAGCATCAGGACAAGTCTGTTCTCAGAGGATTTCATCTGACAGTCTCGTGATGAGGTGCATTGTACACTTGATCTTAGCCAAAGCCCAAGAAGCGATGAGGAGCATTTTATTGCCCCCATTTTCTAGAGGAAGGAAGCTGGCTTTATTTCCTATACACAGAGATCCGTTTTTTTAAAGATTGGTACTAGAGTGTACATCTTTTTTCCTTAAAACTATCTCATGGATATTATTCCAATTCAGTAACTTTTTTGTTTGTTTTTGTCAGCAACTGTTTTCTACAAAAGAATTTTGTGGTGTCAGTATTCTTTCTTTTAAAAATATTTGTTTTTATTTATGCATACAAGAACTGGGGTACAGGCCAGAGGTGTGGGGATGAGAGGACTCCCCAGAGACAGAGTGGGGAGCAGGACAGGTGGATCCTCTGAAACCCAATGCTGAGGGGACTGCGCTCTGGGGGCAAGAGATCCAAGTCAGGCTGCAGTGGCTGGTAGCGGGCCACCAGGGAGCCCAGGTACTAGGTTTTGTGGGTGGCTGGAACCTGGGGAAGCCCCTGGAGGTTGGTATTCTTCCCCATTCTTGGATCACCTGCAGCACTGCCTCTCCCTACCACGTCCCCAGATCTGGCCTACCTCCTCTACTGATGCTGAACACAGGAACGCAAGAACGAGCCTGGGACAAGTGAACAAGCAAAGAGATGTGGCAGATGAGCGGCTGATGCCCTGTCAGTTCTGAAGAAGAGGTTATTACTGTTCCATGGGCAGTCCCGCTTCCAACCCCGGGGAGGCGGGACCTGCGGGGAGCCAGCGCCTGAGCCCCCTGGGCCCGGCTCACCTCGTTCAGCCGTTGTCCTCGAGACTCTGAGATGCAATCACGCATTGACCAGCTCGCCAGCTTACCCTTCTCGCTGGCACCTTTCCTAACCTGGCCCCCAGCTAGTGAGAGGGCTCCCTCATCCTCAGGCTTGTTTGGGGAGTAATTTCACATTCTTTTTGATCAGCGCTGGTTCCTGTATAGTATCTCCTGGTGTTTCCTCTTTCCTTTCGTTTCTGTCTTTAGTCACAACTGTACAAGTGATGGACTGTTCTCTGCAGAAACATGAAAAATGCAGTAGTTGCACATAGACAGAGCTGTGGACAAATATGCCCCCAGCCCCATGTTGCCATGCCAGCTGCCTGTGTGACTGTATTTGGGATAGGACTTTAGGAGGTGACTAAGGAGAAGTGAAAATATAAGGCTGAGGGGCCCTGTACAAAGAGATCTCCCCTCTCCCGTGACACTCCCATCTGCCCGTGTGGCCCGCCAGAAAGTGAGCCCTTGCCAGAGACGGGGTGGCCTGCGCCTTGATCTGGGGATTCTCAGCTTCCAGAACTGTGAGAAGCGAAGTTTCTGCTGCTTCAGTCCCTGAGCCTCCGGTATTTCACCGGCAGCTGGTGATGCTTGTTAGGCTGCACCCTTTGGGCCCGGAAGACGAGTCTCACCGTTCCCTCCCAGACTCTCCTTTTCTTTCCTCTCGACGAGGCTTTGGATCAATGGTTGCGTCATTAAAGACAGGTCAGCCGCCATGGAGGCTGCATGCACTTCCACTTAGTTCTGCAAGGCCCCTGGGACTTGCCACATTGTGTTCATCAGTCCTTCCAGTTTCCAATGGCAGTGTCTCCCTTGGATGAAATGGGAGGTTCAGAGACCACAGTTCCTCCCCTAGCCCCCCTTTTGGGAGCAACATCAGTTCAGCTCCTGAGCTTTGAGAAGCTGGCATGTCTCCTCAAGTCTGGGGATGCTTAGTGCTGCTTGTCAGAGCTCAGGTTTAGCTAGCAGCTCGGTTCATTCCACAGAACTTCTGGTATTGATTGAGCCCAGAGACTCTACACCACCCTGTCAAAGTCAGGGCTGCTTTTATTCAGTGGTAGTATGTTTTCCCTCTCCGCTGGGTTTTGAGGATGATCAAAAGATGGGGCTGATGCTTATACACCGGAGAGCTGACTCCTGCATTCTATTCTCTTGGTTCAGAGCAGGCAGAGCAATTGTCTATTTCCCTGAACTGATGTCTTAGAAATGCATGACAGCCACATTTGGGGGTTGTCATTTTCAGAGGTTCTGGATCTCAGCCGAGGAGTGCGTGCCTTCTGTGACACTGCTGGCTCTCCCATCTGTCGTTGAAGCAGCACTGAGGAGCCAGGCCGGAGCTGCTGGCAACCTCCCGTTTCGCAGCAAAGGAGAGGGTGGGTTCCGCTTGCCACAGCTCTGCTTGGGATATGCAAAACGCTAAATCATGAAATCATGACATAAGCACCCATTGCTCAGAAGAATGTAAACACCTGTGCTAATTGCTCAGTTCTTTCATAATTATAACACTGCTGATTGTGATTCATGACAAGCAAAGTGGATTTCTGATCCTCATTAAAATGCAGAGGCCACCCTCCCTCAGTGCTGGGGGCAGGGGCATGTGCCCATGGGCTAATCTGGAAAGAGTCTGGCAGTTCCTCAAGAAGCTAAACATAGAATTACCATGTGACCCAGGAGTACCATTCCTAAGCACGTGCTCAGGAAAGCTGAGAGCAACTGTCTTGCAAAACATGAGCATGGACGTTCACAGTCAGCTTGACTCCCGAGGGCTGGAAGGTGGAGAAACCCCGATCACCACTGACAGGTGAACAGCTCCGCGCTAAGCACCGTAGCCACACGACGGAGCATTTCTCAGCCGTGAAAAGAAGTGCTGATGTAGGTTATGACACAAATGACACAAAGGAACATGAGGCCAACTGAACACAAAAGACTGCCTGGGCCCCCTGGTGGTGCAAGGGGTAAGGTCTCAGCTATGGAGCTGTCCCAGCACTGCAGCACAAGGGCAGCCCGGGCCCAGCCAGGGAATGACCACAGGGCACAGCAGACTTGTTTCCCTGCTCAGCGGTGTTTCAGGGGATCCACCTGTCTGCCCCCCACTGTCTGGTGAATCCTAATGCCCCCACACCTCTGGCATGCACCCCAGTTATTTATGCATAAATAAAAAATCTCTTAAAAACAATAAAAGGTCAACCATGTGTCTTTTTTTTTTTTTAAAGATTTATTTATACACACAGAATTGGGGTAAAGGCCAGAGGTGAGAGGGGTGAGAGGATTCACCAGAGACAGAGTAGGGAGCAGAACAGGAAGATCCATGAAGTATACCGCTGAGGGGAGTAGTGGGGAGACAGGAGAGGTCTGCCGTGCCATGTGGGTCACTCCCTGGCTGGGGATTGAACTCGTGCTGCAGTGACCGTGACAGCCTCATAGTGCTGAACTATAACCCGCTGTGCCACCATGTGTCTTTTAAAAGTGGTTCTTAGTCTCCTGGAGACCTTTCGTCAGTGGGATTTGGCACTAAGTATCCTACACCTTTTCTTACTCCACGAGGTCAAGTCCTTATTTTGTATGCTGTATCTCCGCGATTACAGCAATGTCTGGCACCTGGCAGGTGATCAAAGCTATTGAACGACCTGAAAGCTTTCGTTTTACTTTTTACTAATTTAGGCTCAAATGATTTAGGATTTTGTAAAAGAAAAAACTGCTTTTCTCTTTAGACTCAGTAAATTGTTTCTGTCTAGGGTGACAAGAAGCATACTTGTCTACGAGTAACTTTTGCCAACCTTTACTCTCTGCCTACCCACTATTCAAAAAACTCCTGCCAGAGCTGTGAGAGCCAAAGTAGCCTTCTTACTGAAAGGGAGGGGGAAAGGAAGTTCGTCAAGTCTTAAAATGTCTGCAAGGTCAGTTTCCCCTTTTACAGATAAAAATCGCATAATAATTTAGGTGGTAAATTGTGGAATGTCTGAAATGTATGTAATTATGGGGCTTAAATTTGGATACTCAAGATTTGGAAGTGAAGTCTCCTTCCTAGCGCCCAGGGCGTCTTTCCTGCTTCCTCTTCTGCACGGGTAGTAAACCCACACGTTTACTCGTTATCTCCCAAACAACTAAGGGCCGGGACCAGGGCCTCTGTGCGCGCGTGTCCAGACCACGGAGGCCGCGCGGTTCTCCTTCCCAGGCTGGAGCCGCACCGGTGCATGCCGCTCTCGGAGCTCAGTGGCAGAGCGGTGTGTGGGGGGTGGACAGGCGGACGTCGGCGGGGGGGTGGGGGGGGGGGGGCAGTGGAAGTCTGGCTGGAGCCGCCGCTGAGGCCGTTTGTTTTACGAAGGCGCCAACCCCGCAGCGCAGCTCTGAAGGGGCCTCTGCTGCCGGCGCTGCCAGGCCTGGCCGCCCCTCAGCCTGGGCCCCTGGGCAGACCGGTCAGCTCGCGCGTGCCCCGGAGCCCTCGGCTAGACACAGCTTTGCCCGTGCCGGCCCCGCGCGTCTGCTCCTCGCCCGCGGCCGCTCCCTGGCGGTCACCGGCCCGCTTGCTGCAGGACGACCCGCTGCCCCGCACAGCGATAGCCGGTGACCCCGCTGGGCCTGTCGCCTTGACAGCGGCGCCCGGGCCTGAGGGAGGGGAGGGAGTGTCCGCGCGGATGCCCAGCGCCGTTTCATACGGGAGGTGGCCGGGCCCCGGCGTGCAGGGCCAGGCTCCGCCGGGAAGCTGCCTCGGCACGCGGCAAGCGCGGCCGCCGGGGGTGGCCCCTGGGCAGCGGGCCCCGCCGGGTCCGGGCGTCCGCTCATCGCCGCCCCGCGGCTGCAGCGGGGTGAGCCTTCCCCGGTCAGCTAACAGGGGAGCAAACGCACATTTCCGAGGTGTGACTCGCGCTACTTTCATCGCCCTTTCGCAGCGCTGCGCAGCCACTGTGGCTGAACCCCGGCGGCCGCGCCCCTCACGGGGGTCGGCTCGGGCCGCCCCGGAACCTGTCTTCTCCGCCAGCGTTTCTGCACGGCAGCGCCATTCGGCGCGCACCTCGGCGCCGCGGCACTCCGGACGCTCCGATTGGCTGTCGTCTGCGCGTGCTCGGGCCGGCTGCCCTGATTGGCCGGAGGCTCGCGGCGGCTTGCGACGCGAGTTTCCTGGG